>NC_061509.1:225052685-225189879 GCF_022539505.1 Lolium rigidum
CACCATCGACGCCTTGTCCGCCAAGATCCAGGTATTGGAGGCGGAGAATGAAACTCTAAAGAACTTCTTGAAAGAGTCCTCCGAGAAGGAAACCAAAGAGAAGAAGGAGCTCTCGGAGAAACATTCCCGCGAAATGGCGGAACTGGCTGAAAAACTCAAGAAAAGCTATCAAAGGGTGACCACCCTGGCGGCCAAGAACAAGAGCCAGGAGGCGGAGGCGGAGGCTATTGACAAGATGATCTTCCGTAAGGACCCTTTTTGTTATTGTTTTAACTCCGGCTTCCCCAAAATTGTCTCTGTCCGCGGAAGAAACTGATCCTTTTTACTTTGCAGCAAGCCTTGGCTTTGAATGGACCAAAGAGTCAACTCTCAAAAGGACTGAAGCATATGAAGAAGCGCGGACCTCAATCGAGGACCTCGTCGAAGCATGTCGCGGAATTGCCAAGTCCCTGAACCTGAAGAGAGCCAAGACAACGGTGATTGACCGTATGACGCAGCTCATGAGGAACGTGCCGGAACTCATCAAGGATTGGCAGGAGTCTTCATCTCGCGGAGTTGCTGCCCTCGTGCTAGCTACCTGTAAGGCGCACTTCCCTACCATGAAATTTGCAGATGTCGCACGCGGAGTCCCTAAGGGTACCACCATGAGACATCTCCTCACGGAAGCCATGGGATTTGATCGCCTTTTTGCTGGACGAGTTAACCACTCGTTCTGGTATAACAAGTATGATCTCCCCGAAGGCTTCTCCGACCCGGAGGAAGAGGGGGAAGAAGCTGCCGAGGAAAGCGACGAGGAAGGCTCCGGGTCAAGTGCCGACCATGACGAGGAAGGCTCCGACTTCGACGGTGACGACTCAGGCGATGGCTCGGACGATGGCTCCGCCTACACTGCTTCTGATGAAGAGCAATCCTCCGAGAACCTGTGAAACAATGAGAACTGATGCATCACTTTTGGCCCTGGAGTGGGTTTGTAATGAATAACTTAAATTCTTAAGTAGCTAGGACGAAAACATGTTATGCGTGGGCGGAAGACACTTATCCTGCTATCCGCTTAATATTATCTGCATGTTTCGTTGGGTTTGAAAGCAAGTGCTGATTTTAATGTTTTCCGGCTTACTCGCTTGACCTTCCGCGAGCCAGAAGACCTTTAGCCGGAAACGCTCGCGCCGGCGACGAAGCCTAATGGCAATCCGTCAATAACCGCGGAAACAAGCCCCCAGCCAAGGTGCCGGAAGTCGCTACTAGGAATCCACGAATTCACAACAGAAAACATTTCCACCAGAAAACTTAAGCTTACGTCCTAAGGGACGATTTTCGAAAATCACAACTTTCATACACGCCTAGGCGGAAATATCCAGCTCTGCGGTTTTAGTCGGAAAACATACACGATCTAAAAATGAACAAGTAAAGGAGGTAAATGACTCATAGAGTGAACCAAAAGCTTTATTTCATTGATCATGTATAATATTGTTACAGAGTATGTAATTCTATGCTAAGTGTGGAAAGGACGTAGCTGTGCAATGTTCCAAGGACGTTCTGTTTCGTCGTAAATGTCATCCGGATCCTCCCGTTTACGTTTCCGGCGCCAATTGGCAGGTCTGTCCTTTAGCTCGCGGAAATCGACGAGGTAGTATGATCCGTTGTGGAGCACTTTGCTAACGACAAAAGGTCCTTCCCATGGAGATTACAACTTATGATCTTTCACCTAAAGAAGCCGGAGGACCAAGTCTCCAGTCATGAACGAGCGATTCTGAACTCGACGACTATGGTAGCGTTGGAGTTTCTGCTGGTAATGGTGGAACGTTGGTCTGCTAAATTCCGAGCTTCTTCGATCAAGTCCACAGATAGCTGTCTGGCCTCATCGCCAGCTTTCTTCGTTGTAGGCGGAGACTCGCGGTGAATCGTGGATGATGTCGGAAGGGAGCACAGCTTCGGATCCGTATACCGAGAAAAACGGAGTGAATCCCGTTGACCTCGTTGGGGGTAGTTCGTAAACTCCACAAGACGGAGTCCAGCTCCTCTCGCCCAGGCTCCGGCCGCGCGACGCAGCCGGTTCTTCAAGGCGTGGTTTGATTCCCGATAAAAGGAGTCTCGTTGGCTCTTTCGACCTGACCATTGGACCGTGGATGAGCCACGGATGCCAGTGTCTAGCCGGATCCCAACGTCATGACAATAATCCTTTAATTCTCCTTGCGCGAAGTTCGTGCCATTATCCGTGATTATGCCGTGCGGGATGCCGAATCTCGTCACGAGGTCGCAGACGAATTTGAGTGCCGTAGCACCATCGGCTTTTCTCACTGGCTTTGCCTCGATCCATTTACTGAACTTATCAATAGTGACCAGGAGGTATTCAAAACCGCCAGGAGATGATTTCTTTAGCTTACCAACCATATCAAGCCCCCAGACCGCAAATGGCCAGGTGATAGGGATGGTCTTCAGCTCTTGGGCTGGAGCGTTTGGTTGAGTAGTGTAGTACTGACAACCGCGGCAAGTTTTCACCAACTTATCAGCATCTTCTTTAGCTGTGAGCCAGTAAAATCCGAGCCGAAAGGCTTTTGCAACAATTGATCTGGGAGCGTCGTGATGCCCGCAATCCCCAGCATGGATCTCTCTGAGTATCTCAATACCATCTTGATTAGAGACGCATTTGAGAAATACCCCTGTTGCACTTCGTTTATAGAGCTGTCCATCAACTATTGTGTAGGATCTTGCTCGTCTGACGATCTGTCGCGCGAGGACCTCGTCCTCTGGCAACTTTTGATCGATGAGGTAGTCCAGGAAAGGCTGCGTCTAGGCCGGGATGATAGCCATCACTTCTTTAGCCGGAGATACTACCACATCTGGGGTCTCCGGGTTAGCGCCCTTCACCGAGGGTATCCGCAGGTGCTCCAGGAAAATACCAGGCGGAATTGGCTTTCTGCCGGATCCGAGCTTGGATAGCATGTCTGCCGCTGCATTGTCGTCTCTCCTGACGTACTTGACTTTGTATCCGAGAAAGCACTTGGCGATCTCGTCAACTTCGTCTCTGTAAGCCGCCATGACGGAGTTTCTGGCGTTCCAGGTTCCGGCTACTTGTTGTGCCACCAGGTCGGAATCGCCACAACAAATGATGTGCTTGATCCCTATCTCCTTAGCGATGCGCAGTCCGTGTAGTAGAGCCTCATATTCCGCCATATTATTTGTAGCCTCGAAGTGAATCTGCAAGACGTGCTGCAGTTCTTCTCCGGTAGGGGACTTCAGGGTGACTCCGGCTCGTGAGCCTTGATGCTGCTTGGATCCGTCGAAGTGCATGACCCATGTTTCTGGTTCCGGCTCCAGATTTGCATCCGGAGCCTCTGTCCAATCTGCAACGAAATCAGCCAAGACTTGGGATTTGACCGCGGTCCTGGCTTTGTATGCGATGTCGAAGGCGGACAATTCGATGCCCCATTTTGTTGTGCGTCCTGTTGCGTCAGCGTTGTTGAGAATCGTGGATAGTGGAGCTTTGCTCACAACTGTTATTGGGTGCTCTTGGAAGTAATGTCTCAGCTTCCGGCTTCCTAGGAAAATGCCGTAGGCTAGCTTCTGAAAGTGAGGATATCTTTGCTTGGATTCCGTTAGAACCTCGCTAATGTAGTAGACAGGCCTTTGGACTCCGTACTCGTGACTTTCTTCCTTTCGCTCCACCACGATAACGAGACTGATGACTTTGTTGGTAGCTGCCAGGTATAGGAGCATGGGCTCTGACTCTTCTGGAGCTGCTAAGATAGGTGGAGAGGTGAGTATTTCCTTCAATCCTTTAAGCGCTGCATCTGCTGCGTCGTCCCAGACAAATTTGTCTGTTTTCTTCAACAGCTTGTACAAAGGTAACGCCTTCTCGCCAAGACGGCTGACAAACCTACTGATTGCTGCAACGCAACCCGTTAGTCGTTGCACATCTTTGAGACAAGTTGGCCTTTTGATGCACATTATTTCCTTGATTTTTTCCGGGTTAACCTCAATGCATCTGTGAGAGACGATGAAGCCAAGGAGTTTTCCGGCTGGCACGCCAAACACGCACTTCAGCGGATTCAACATCATCTTGTACCGACGAAGATTCTCAAAGGTTTCGGTGAGGTCGCTGATCAAGTCGGATCCTTTCCGGGTCATGACCGCGATGTCGTCGACGTAAGCGTGCATGTTCCGGCCAATTTGGTCCTTCAAGCACCGCTGCATCGTACATTGGTAGGTGGCACCTGCGTTTTTCAAACCAAAGGATATGGTGACGTAGCAGTAAGTGCCAAAGGGGGTGATGAACGAGGTCGCCTTTTGGTCGGACTTCTTCATCCGGATCTGATGATACCCGGAATATGCGTCAAGAAAACATAGAAGTTCCGCCCTCGCCGTCGAATCAATGACTTGGTCAATGCGCGGCAAGGGGAACGGATCCTTCGGACAATGCTTGTTCAAGCCGGAGTAATCGATGCACATTCTTAGTATTTCAGTTGTTCTTTTTGGGTACAAGGACGGGGTTTGCGACCCAATCAGCATGGATAACTTCTACTACAAAACCTGCCTCTAGTAACTTAGCTAGTTCCATTCCTATGGCGCGGCGCTTCTTATCTCCAAAGCGTCGCATAGCTTGCTTCACCGGTTTAGCCCCCGGATTTATGTTGAGGTAGTGCTCGGCGAGTTCCCTAGGTACTCCGGACATGTCAGAAGGTTGCCATGCGAAGATATCCATGTTAGCGCGGAGGAACTCGACGAGCGCGTCTTCCTATTTGGGGTCCATTGTGGCTCCGACTGAAACTTGCTTAGCGCTGTCGCCTACAATGAGGTCGTGCTTCTTGGTTTCTATCGCGGCCTTGAATGAGGTCTTCTGTTCGGAGATCTGCTTCTTGGTGGTCTGCATCTCGCCGGATCCACCGCGGCTCCGTAGCCCCGCAGCTCCTCTCCGGATATCACGTACTCTGCGAAGGCGGCTTCGCCTAACTCGCATTCATGAGCCTTCTTGTAGTCTCCGGATATGGTAATCATACCTTTTGGACCCGGAATCTTGAGCTTGTTGTAGATGTAGCACGCTCTTGCGTGAAACTTGTGGTAGGTGGGCTCGCCGAAGATGACGTGGTAGGAGCTTTTGAAGGGCACGACCTCAAACATGATCATCTCTTGGCGGAAGTTATTTGCATCGCCGAAAGCCACGGGTAGTCTGATGCTGCCCAAGGAATTTGCCTTTTTACCCGGAACCACACCATGGAATTCGGTGGTGCTATGCTTGAGCTGTTCCTTGGTAAGGTTCATCCGCTCCAATGTTTCCAGGTACATGATGTTCAGGCTGGCCCCGCCGTCCATGAGGCACTTGGAGAAGTCATACCCATCGATACGGGGACTTACGACCAAGGCGTAGCACTCCTTCGGAATGACAGTAGGATGATCCTTTCTATCAAACGTACACGGAGTTTCCGACCACCTGACATACTGCGGCACAACGGGGACTGTGGCGTTCAGGATCCGGAGAGCTGATTTGCTTGCACGGACTGTTGGGGTTCCGAGGAAGGTGTGGTACGCGCCCGCACTCTTTTTATCGAAGGGGTTGGGTTTAGCTGCGGATCCGGCTTTGGGATCCGGTGAATCGTCATCCTCATCCATCGCCTCGGAACTATCTTCCTCCTTGTCCTTGTTCTTGCCCGTGCCTCCTTTGCCGCGTGGGCGGTGCTTCTGGGCTCGTTTGTATCCTGCTTCCGGGTCAGATTTTAGATCATTGACCCACTTGCGCTGCGGTTGGTGTGAGTGGACTTCCCTGTAGCCGGATCCAAGTGGGCCAGGCAAGGCATGTCTCTGTATTCTTCATAAGTTTGGGGGGCGCGGGTTCCGGCAGCAGTGACCTCATCGCCACGCTGCTGGCCCCTTCCAGCTCCGCCACCGCAACCGCGGCCTCTTCCGCCTCCTTGGCCTCCGCGCTGGAAAGCCATGGCGATCAAGTCGGATCCGCCACTCTTTTGGTCATCAGGGGGGTTTTCCGCTTGGTGCCGCTGCTGCTGCCGTTGTCACGGTTCTTCTTTTGCTGGTGCAGGGGGATTGCTGTGGCTGCTAGATCTCCGCCTGCGTCGTCATCGGCGGCAGTATGATCACTGGCGATGGTGATCATGTCATCCAAAGTCAGCTTATTAGCATTGACCAGGCAGGTCAGCTTGTGCCGCAGTAGTCCTCCTCGCTGCAAGCCACCAATGAAGGTGTGCATTGCTGTGCGGTTATCGATGCTCTCGCACTCGTTTCTGCATGCCAACCATCGGGTGAGGAAATTCCTCGATGTTTCACCCTTTTTCTGAATACATGCCTGTAAGTCGCTTGTTGTGGCAGGTCTCTTGTAGGTGCCCCTGAAGTGTTTCTCGAAGGTGTTTTTCAGGTCAAACCAAGCAAAAGATGGAGTTCTTCTCGAGGTCACCGAGCCGGATCCAGGCCGGACCTACAAGGCACAGCCTGAAGCATGCGGCAAGCGATATTAGGGGTTCCTCCGGCAAAGGTTACAGCATTATAGTAATCCTCAATCCAGTATCCGGCCTTTCCGTGCCATCATAGTTCTTCAGGTTTCCGGGTAGCTTGAGGTTCATCCTTGGCTTTGGTTCCTCTCGAATCATCCTGCCAAAGCATTTTGGGCCGATGTAGTCGGATCTGTACTCATTGAGGCGTTCTCGGGCATCGCGTGGGCCGCCGCCCGGGGTTTTTGAGCGAGAACGAGATCTTCGGCCACCGCCTCCACCTCCGCCACTAGGTGGCGGTGAGGGAGACCTGCGAGGGGGGCTGTAAGATTTTTTGCTTCCTCCCTCTGATTCCCGGCGATTTTCCCGTGGCTCGCTCCGGCTTCGGTGGCTACCTTCACCTTGGTGATAGTCTCCTCCGTCGTTCCGGCTGCGGCGGGGCTCCGGCTCACGCTCTGCGTTCCGGCTCCTCCTGGGCTCAGGATCACGGTCGTTGTTCCGGTTCCGACGTGGCTCCGGCGTACGCTCCCTGGTCCTTGGCGGCGGTACGTTGTCGCGGATGTTGATTCCACCGGCTCCATGGGGCCTGGTGTTTCCGACTGGACTACGACGGCGAGGAGGTGGGGGACGCGGGTACCCGTTGGGCGGAGGTGACGGGTTCCGGTACTTGTCCCTACCAGTGTACATTGCATCCTTTCCCTTCTTCGGATCTGACGGAGGCGTCTTTGACAGCACGGGGATCGGATTTGGGTGTTCCCGTGCTTTTCTTCTGCACTCCGTTGATCCGGTGCGTGATTCATCGTTGGGATGTCGATTGGCGTGAGCGTCCTTCTGCGCGGTAGATACACAGTTATCCGGATTGGATTCCAACCTGCGCGAGGTATCCGCCTTGCTTTGCTGCTGCATTGCTGAAGTGACAAGTTTGCGGACGTAGTTGATGTCAACCTTTTCGTCCTTCCTTTTCAGGAGCTCCGCAGCTTTTAGCATGTTATCCTTTGGAGTTTCCAGCGGCTGCTGCTCTGCGGGTGTGGCGAAGTTGATCCTGCGGGGCGGGATTGCTTCTCTAACGATCCGATCGGCCTCCGCCTGCGCATAGGTCATTTTTACTTCCCACTCTTTCCTCATGCTCTTGACG
Organism: Lolium rigidum; assembly: GCF_022539505.1. NCBI lineage: Eukaryota > Viridiplantae > Streptophyta > Magnoliopsida > Poales > Poaceae > Lolium > Lolium rigidum. The sequence continues at coordinate 225,060,258 of NC_061509.1, forward strand.
TGCTCGAGTGTGTCAGCGATTTTGCGATCCTGTCTTTCGAAGCGATCCATCAAATTTGCAGCTTCTGCCCTTTCATCCATTATTGCGGCTGCGGTATTGGCGAACTTCTTGGCTGTGGCCAGCATTTCCTTTCTCGTGGCCTCTAAAGCCTCCGGATCTGCGGCGTCGCCCGGGGTTATGGGTTTGTGGAGGACAGCAGATTTCTCCACTAAATCCATGCGAGCTTGCGCGACTATCTCTTCAGGGGACAGGACGTTTTCGTATGGACGCTCCCGATCTAACGGAGATCCTACATTGGACGGCCCTGGATCGGAGGCGGTGTTTTCATCTTCAGGTTCCTGCTGATCCAGCTGTGCCACGGTTGCGAGAACCTGCATGAGCTGGGCGGATTCCCCGTCGGATTGCTCACCGTATCTGTATTCTTTTATCTTCCGATCGAACTCTTCAGTATCCATGGAATCCCCATTCATTGGGCTTAGGTTGCCGAGGATTGATTCCTCAGGGTTTCCGGCACCCTCTTGCCCCGGGGCGTCGCTTTCTCCGACAGCCTCCTGCTGATCCGGAGCGACAGCGTTTTCCAGTGCCTCATCCTGCTCGGGGCCAGCTCCGGCGGTATGGGCTATGAAGTGTACGAAGTGACACCTTTGCTTTTCTAACACCTGGGAGACCCAGGCGGATCTGCATTGGTCTTCCACCATTATTTCCTGCTCAGGGGCGGATTGGGTGGGCTTTGATTTTTCCAGATCTAAGGCGGAATCTTCCTTGGGAAGTTCCTGCGTCTCACATCGGATCTTCGCGACTGCGTCCCGCTCGGCGGCGGTCGCGTCAGCGCTACTTACTAGTGGGTTTCCGTCGGAATCGATGGTTTCCCCGATGAAGATGTGTATGCCGCCGACTGGGACGATGTAGAGCTTGATGGGGTCGGTCTTGGCCGGAACCCAGCACTCATCCGGAGGGACGATCGGCAGACTTCCGGCATAGAGGACTGATGCGTGTAGTTGACACGTCCGTTGGGAACCCCAAGAGGAAGGTGTGATGCGCACAGCGGCAAGTTTCCCTCGGCTAGAAACCAAGGTTTAATCGAACCAAGAGGAGTCAAGAAGCACGTTGAAGGTTGATGGCGGTGGGATGTAGTGCGGCGCAACACTAGAGATTCCGCGCCAACGTGGAACCCGCACAACACAACCAAAGTACTTTGCCCCAACGAAACAAGTGAGGTTGTCAATCTCACCGACTTGCTCGTAACAAAGGGTTAACCGTATTGTGTGGAAGATGATTGTTTGCAGAGAAAACAAGTAAAACAAGTATTGCAGACAGATTTGTATTTCAGTATTAAAAGAATGGACCGGGGTCCACAGCTCACTAGAGGTGTCTCTCCCATAAGATAAAAGCATGTTGGGTGAACAAATTACAGTCGGGCAATTGACAAATAGAGAGGGCATAACAATGCACATACATGACATGATAAGTATAGTGAGATTTAATTGGGCATTACGACAAAGTACATAGACCGCCATCCAACTGCATCTATGCCTAAAAAGTCCACCTTCAGGTTATCGTCCGAACCCCTTCCAGTATTAAGTTGCAAAGCAACAGACTATTGCATTAAGTATGGTGCGTAATGTAATCAACAACTACATCCTCGGACATAGCGCCAATGTTTTATCCCTAGTGGCAACAACACAACACAACCTTAGAACTTTCTCGTCACCGTCCCGGTGTCAATGCGGCATGAACCCACTATCGAGCATAAATACTCCCTCTTGGAGTTAAAAGCAAAAACTTGGCCGAGCCTCTACTAGTAACGGAGAGCATGCAAGATCATAAACAACACATATGTAATAACTTGATAATTAACATAACATGGTATTCTCTATCCATCGGATCCCGACAAACACAACATAGAGTATTACGGATAGATGATCTTGATCATGTTAGGCAGCTCACAAGATCCGACAATGAAGCACAATGAGGAGAAGACAACCATCTAGCTACCGCTATGGACCCATAGTCCAGGGGTGAACTACTCACTCATCACTCCGGAGGCGACCATGGCGGTGTAGAGTCCTCCGGGAGATGAATCCCCTCTCCGGCAGGGTGCCGGAGGAGATCTCCAGAATCCCCCGAGATGGGATCGGCGGCGGCGGCGTCTCAGTAAGGTTTTCCGTATCGTGGTTTTCCGCCTCAGGGGTTTCGCGACGGAGGCTTTTAGTAGGCGGAAGGGCAGAGTCGGGGGGCTGACGAGGGGCCCACACCATAGGGCGGCGCGGGCCCCCCCTTGGCCGCGCCGCCATGTGGTGTCGTCACCTCGTGGCCCCACTTCATATGCTCTACGGTCTTCTGGAAGGTTCGTGGCGAAATAGGCCCCTGGGTCTTCGTTTCGTCCAATTCCAAGAATATTTCGTTACTAGGATTTCTGAAACCAAAAACAGCAGTAAAACGAGAACTCGGCACTTCGGCATCTTGTTAATAGGTTAGTTCCGTAAAATGCACGAATATGACATAAAGTGTGCATAAAACATGTAGGTATCATAAATAATATGGCATAGAACATAAGAAATTATCGATACGTCGGAGACGTATCAAGCATCCCCAAGCTTAGTTCCGCTCGTCCCGAGCAGGTAAAACGATAACAAAGATAATTTCTGAAGTGATATGCCATCATAACCTTGATCATACTATTTGTAAACATATGTAGTGAATGCAGCGATCAAAACAATGGTAATGACATGAGTAAACAAGTGAATCATAAAGCAAAGACTTTTCATGAATAGTACTTCAAGACAAGTATTAATAAGTCTTGCATAAGAGTTAACTCATAAAGCAATAAATCAAAGTAAAGGCATTGAAACAACACAAAGGAAGATTAAGTTTCAGCGGTTGCTTTCAACTTGTAACATGTATATCTCATGGATAATTGTCAACATAGAGTAATATAACAAGTACAATATGCAAGTATGTAGGAATCAATGCACAGTTCACACAAGTGTTTGCTTCTTGAGGTGGAGAGAAATAGGTGCACTGACTCAACATAAAAGTAAAGGAATGGTCCTTCAAAGAGGAAAGCATCGACTGCTATATTTGTGCTAGAGCTTTTATTTTGAAAACATGAAACAATTTTGTCAACGGTAGTAATAAAGCATTTGAGTTATATACATTATATCTTACAAGTTGCAAGCCTCATGCATAGTATACTAATAGTGCCCGCACCTTGTCCTAATTAGCTTGGACTACCGGATCTTTGCAATGCACATGTTTTAACCAAGTGTCACAATGGGGTACCTCCATGCCGCCCGTACAAAGGTCTAAGGAGAAAGCTCGCATTTTGGATTTCTCGCTTTTGATTATTCTCAACTTAGACATCCATACCGGGACAACATGGACAACAGTATAATGGACTCCTCTTTAATGCATAAGCATGTGGAAACAATTATTATTCTCATATGAGATTGAGGATATGTGTCCAAAACTCGAAACTTCCACCATGAATCATGGCTTTAGTTAGCGGCCCAAAGTTCTTCTCTAACAATATGCATGCTCCAACCATAAAGGTGGTAGATCTCTCTTACTTCGTACAAGACGGACATGCATAGCAACTCACATGATATTCAACAAAGAATAGTTGATGGCGTCCCCGTAAGCATGGTTATCGCACAATAAGCAACTTAATAAGAGATAAAGTGCATAAGTACATATTCAATACCACAATAGTTTTTAAGCTATTTGTCCCATGAGCTATATATTGCAAAGGTGAATGATGGAATTTTAAAGGTAGCACTCAAGCAATTTACTTTGGAATGGCGGAGAAATACCATGTAGTAGGTAGGTATGGTGGACACAAATGGCATAGTGGTTGGCTCAAGTATTTGGGATGCATGAGAAGTATTCCCTCTCGATACAAGGTTCATGCTAGCAAGGTTATTTGAAACAAACACAAGGATGAACGGTACAGCAAAACTCACATAAAAGACATATTGTAAACATTATAAGACTCCATACCGTCTTCCTTCTTGTTCAAAACTCAATACTAGATGTTATCTAGACTCTAGAGAAACCAAATATGCAAACCAAATTAGCAAGCTCTAAGTATTTCTTCATTAATGGGTGCAAAGTATATGATGCAAGAGCTTAAACATGAGCACAACAATTGCCAAGTATCAAATTATCCAAGACATTTTAGAGTTACTAGATGTAGCATTTTCCAATTCCAACCATATAACAATTTAACGAAGAAGAAACTTCGCCATGAATACTATGAGTAGAGCCTAAGGACATATTTGTCCATATGCTACAGCGGAGCGTGTCTCTCTCCCACAAAGTGAATGCTAGGATCCATTTTTTTCAAACAAAACAAAAACAAAAACAAACCGACGCTCCAAGCAAAGTACATAAGATGTGACGGAATAAAAATATAGTTTCAGGGGAGGAACCTCGATAATGTTGTCGATGAAGAAGGGGATGCCTTGGGCATCCCCAAGCTTAGACGCTTGAGTCTTCTTAAAATATGCAGGGGTGAACCACCGGGGCATCCCCAAGCTTAGAGCTTTCACTCTCCTTGATCATATTGCATCATACTCCTCTCTTGATCCTTGAAAACTTCCTCCACACCAAACTCGAAACAACTCATTAGAGGGTCAGTGCATAATAAAAATTCACATGTTCAGAGGTGACACAATCATTCTTAACACTTCTGGACATTGCATAAAGCTACTGGACATTAATGGATCAAAGAAATTCATCCAACATAGCAAAAGAGGCAATGCGAAATAAAAGACAGAATCTGTCAAAACAGACAGCCCGTAAAGATGGATTTTATTAGGCCACCAGACTTGCTCAAACGAAAATGCTCAAATTGAATGAAAGTTGCGTACATATCTCGTGGATCATGCTTGTAAATTGGCTTAATTTTCTCGAGCTAGCTACAGTGGAGATAGACCCAGATTCGTGACAAGCAAAGAAATGCAGAATCGCACAAGTAATCCAAATCTAGTACTTACTTTACTATCAAAGACTTTACTTGGCACAACAAAACATAAAACTAAGATAAGGAGAGGTTGCTACAGTAGTAAACAACTTTCAAGACACAAATATAAAACAAAAATACTGTAGTAAAAACATGGGTTGTCTCCCATAAGCGCTTTTCTTTAACGCCTTTCAGCTAGGTGCAGAAAGTGTATCTCAAGTATTATCGAGACATGAAGCATTGACATTACCTTGGGCTTTACCCTTACCTTTCTTGTCCTTACTCTTTGGCTTAGGGAATATATGACTACCCACGGGTGTAGAGGTGAATTTTATGGTGCATTCTCTCACGTCTATGACTGCTCCCAATAATTTTAGCAGGGATCTTCCGAATGTGATTTGTCCTGTTCCTGCGCATTCAATGACAAGGTAATCAACGGATATTGTTATCCCAAGAATGGTTGTATGCACACCCGCAGCTATCCCTTTAGGAATTATAACAGCAGTTATCAATAAGAGCTATTCCTTCTCCCCCTTCGATGAATTCCCAAAGTTTCAAAGATTTATGGATCCCCTTAGGCATTAGGCAAAATTCAGTCATAATATCACAATTAGCACGAAGAGTTTGGTTACCTATGACAATTTTAATAGTAGGTTTCCACAATGAAGGTTCAGAGTTCACTAAAACTTGATCAAGACGGTTACGAATGTATCCATAATTTTCATTTAAGCGAGATGCACTTGTCTCAAGAGTATTTAATCTAATATGAATGCTAATAAGGGCTGAATCAAAATTATTAGATGAATCATGTGATGCAACCAACTTCTTTATGGCATTAAAAGCTTGATCCCCATTACAATGGAGGAAATCTCCTCCCACTAGAGCATCCAAGGCATATCTATAGCGAATCATAAGACCAAAATAAAAATTACTAAGGAGCAAACTTAGAGTCATTTGAGGTTCAGTTTTACGATAAGAAGTAAAAATTCTAGACCAAGCATCCTTAAAACTCTCCTCATCCCCTTGTTTAAAAGTGAAGACTAATTCTTCAGGCGAAGAAGTAAAAAGTTCAGAGCTAGACATGGTAACAAAATTAAATTTTTTTATTTTTAATATAGAGTGCAAGACAGTAAATAAAGCAAACTAGATAAAGTAAATGCAAGTAAACTAATTTTTTTGTGTTTAAAATATGGCAAACAAGACAGTAAATAAAGTAAAGCTAGCAACTAATTTTTTTTTGTGTTTTGATATAATGCAAGACAAAACAAAGTAAAGAGATTGAGAAGTGGAGACTCCCCTTGCAGCGTGTCTTGATCTCCCCGGCAACGGCGCCAGAAATTTGCTTGATGCGTGTAGTTGACACGTCCGTTGGGAACCCCAAGAGGAAGGTGTGATGCGCACAACGGCAAGTTTCCCTCAGTAAGAAACCAAGGTTTAATCGAACCAGTAGGAGTCAAGAAGCACGTTGAAGGTTGATGGCGGCGGGATGTAGTGCGGCGCAACACCGCAGATTCCGGCGCCAACGTGGAACCCGCACAACACAACCAAAGTACTTTGCCCCAACGAAACAAAGTGAGGTTGTCAATCTCACCGGCTTGTCTGTAACAAAGGGTTAACCGTATTGTGTGGAAGATGATTGTTTGCAGAGAAAACAAGAAAACAAGTATTGCAAGCAGATTTGTATTTCGAAGATTAAAAGAATGGACCGGGGTCCACAGTTCACTAGAGGTGTCTCTCCCATAAGATAAAAGCATGTTGGGTGAACAAATTACAAATCGGGCAATTGACAAATAGAGAGGGCATAACAATGCACATACATGACATGATAAGTATAGTGAGATTTAATTGGGCATTACGACAAAGTACATAGACCGCCATCCAACCGCATCTATGCCTAAAAAGTCCACCTTCAGTGTTATCGTCCGAACCCCTTCCAAGCATTAAGTTGCAAAGCAACGTACAATTGCATTAAGTATGGTGCGTAATGTAATCAACAACTACATCCTCGGACATAGCGCCAATGTTTTATCCCTAGTGGCAACAAGACAACACAACCTTAGAACTTTCCATCATCGTCCCAGTGTCAATGCAGGCATGAACCCACTATCGAGCATAAATACTCCCTCTTGGAGTTAAAAGCAAAAACTTGGCCGCAGCCTCTACTAGTAACTGAGAGCATGCAAGATCATAAACAACACATATGTAATAACTTGATAATTAACATAACATGGTATTCTCTATCCATCGGATCCCGACAAACACAACATAGAGTATTACGGATAGATGATCTTGATCATGTTAGGCAGCTCACAAGATCCGACAATGAAGCACAATGAGGAGAAGACAACCATCTAGCTACCGCTATGGACCCATAGTCCAGGGGTGAACTACTCACTCATCACTCCGGAGGCGACCATGGCGGTGTAGAGTCCTCCGGGAGATGAATCCCCTCTCCGGCAGGGTGCCGGAGGAGATCTCCGTAATCCCCCGAGATGGGATCGGCGGCGGCGGCGTCTCGCAAGGTTTTCCGTATCGTGGTTTTCCGCCTCGGGGTTTCGCGACGGAGGCTTTTAGTAGGCGGAAGGGCAGAGTCGGGGGCCGACGAGGGGCCCACACCATAGGCGGCGCGGGCCCCCCTTGGCCGCGCCGCCATGTGGTGTCGCCACCTCGTGGCCCCACTTCGTATGCTCTTCGGTCTTCCGGAAGGTTCGTGGCGAAATAGGCCCCTGGGTCTTCGTTTCGTCCAATACCGAGAATATTTCGTTACTAGGATTTCGAAACCAAAAACAACAGAAAACAGAACCGGCACTTCGGCATCTTGTTAATAGGTTAGTTCCAGAAAATGCACGAATATGACATAAAGTGTGCATAAAACATGTAGGTATCATCAATAATATGGCATAGAACATAAGAAATTATCGATACGTCGGAGACGTATCAAGGACGCGCCCCACGACGATGGTGTCGTCGAAGCTTCCCATGGCGGAACCCTCCCGGTTCCGGCCTCCAGACGCCGCAGGCCCCACGGTGGGCACCAACTGTCGTTGCCTAATCGACGATACCTCGGAGGAGGGATCCTCACGAGGGGGAGAAGAAGTAGGGGCCATAGGGCGGAGTGCACACGGGACGGTGGTACGCGATTTACCCAGCTTCGGAACACCTGCGCGATGACAGGGCCTACAGCTGCTTGTCTGGAATTATCTGGGCGCTTTTGCGTTGTTACAATGAGTTGTGGTTGTGCCTCTAGGGCTCCCGGGATCCGGCTTATATAGGCGCACGGATCTAGGGTTTACATGGAGAGTCCTAGCCGGATTACAGATTGCCTAACTACGGTACAATATCTTGCCGTACACGTCAAGGATCCGCCTTCCATATATGTCGTACTGGATCCGGGTTCCTAATGGGCCTTCACGGATCCGGGTTCCTCCAAAGGTCGGTGCGGATCCGGCTAACTGATCCTGGGTCGGACTTCATCCTTCATGATCAACAGCAACTGGGCCGCCCGATGGGCCACACGCCACATCACCGTCTATGGGCCACCCGGGCTTGCCGGATCTAGGCACTGTCGATGGTACACCCATGAAGTATACCCACAACAGATGGTGAACTCCGGCAGGGCTTCGCCAAGCTGTTGTAGAGGATGAGATGGGAGAGGAGAGAGGGTAACACAACCTCCTCAACCTCATCGGATCTTTCCTCCCTATCCTCTTCTTCTCGCCAAGCTAGGGTTTGGTGTGTCACGACGCTGCCCCCTCCCTCTCTTTATACAGGCTAGGGGTCGACCAATTTGGCCCCCTTTCCAATCCTAGGGCCAGTGGGAACCCTAGGGAGAAAACTTACCCCTTAAGTTCCCCCTTGCGTAGTCCCTTTAGGGTTTCCCTTGGGCTGGCTGCATGGGCCTTGTGGGGCTGATGCCCCAGGCCCATATAGGCCTGGGCACTCTCACTTGGTCCATGTAGGGGACACTAGTGGGGCCCACATGAACCAAGTGGAAGTTCCCAAGCTTACATGCGGGCAGCCCAAGTGAAACTCTAAAGGGAGACTTAAGGTGTAAGTTTTCTCCATAAGGGCCCCACCGACCCTAGGCTTGGAAAGTGGGCCATATTGGCTTACCCTTTGGGCTACACAAAGAGAGATAGGGCAGGGCGTGACACTACTAACCCTAGCCGTCGCCTCCCTCTCCTCTATTGTCTCTTCCTCCGCAACAGCTGGGCAGAGCCCTGCCGAAGTTCTCCACCATAGCCTCCACTGACGTCGCGCTATTGGAATTAATGTAGATCCCATATACCTCTCCATCTATACTTTCTTGATCAAGAATTATGAGAGGTTGTGTTACCACCAGAATTTAGCCAGAGCAGGAGGTGGGCCGTGACCGAAGATGGGCTTAGAAGACATGCATATGAAGTGTCTCTGAACCGGCCTTGTGCGTGAATTTGGGCTATATTGCCCGTGTATCTTTATTTTATGGTAGATTAAGAGATAGAGTTTAGCTCGTATACGGTTGGGTTTATTCCCAAATTAGAGAGTCTACGGACTATAAATATGTATCTAGGGTTATTGAGAAGGAGGACGATCACGTTCACAACAAATCAATCTAGGCGCATCGCCACCCCTTGTTTCGAGGGTTTCTCCCGGGTAAGCAACATGCTGCCTAGATCGCATCTTGCGATCTAGGCAGTATCAGTTTATTCGTCATTGGTGTTGCTCGTGCTGAAGCCTTTTTGATGGCGAGCAACACCCTTATCTTAGATGTTTTGGGGCTTACGTAGATGCTTTTACGATATGCTTGCTTAGCTATGTTGCCCCTCAATATCTAGCTGCCCTTACACCTATCTTGGGTGTAAGGGCGGCATCGTGCTTTATCTTTGTTTAGTAGATCTGATCTGTTATAGTCGCTCCTTTTTCTACAAGGATTAGTTTGATATCTGCATGGTTAGGCCTTACAAACGGGTTGAACGATCCGGTAGTGCGTAAGGTGTGGTTTATTAAGCCCTAAAGGGATTGTTCCGGGGATCAACTTCACGTTGGTTTTTAGGCCTCGTTAGGGCTGGTTTTCCATCATCTTACGTGTCTGCTAGGCTCAATTACGCGTAGGACGTTCCGGTTATGCGGTGAAAACCCTAGACTGTCGTAGATTGGTTTAGCTTGATATTGATAAAGCAGGATCCCCATGCCATTGTAAATCTAACATGAACCATGGGGCAATCGGCTCCTTGAGCCGATCCACAGAACAACTTAAGAGCCGATCGGGGCTCGTATTTAATGTTTACGTGTTTGCCATGCAGGAAACTAGACGAAGCAATCCATCACCTTCCCGACCAGGTATAGGTCAGGTGGCACGCCCTCGCAACCGCCGAGACGTGCGCCGGAGGCATTGCGGGCCGTCGCCCGAGGGACCAGGATCCACCAAGCAGTCCCGGGAGCCTCCCGGCTCTACGGTGTTGCCCGTCGCTGCTCGCCGGTGGGTTTTGACAGCAACACATTCTGGCACGCCCGGTGGAACGCTCTACAGCAACCACGTCGACATCTGCAGCAACCATGTCCAAATCTGCGGATGAGGTGGTGGGCGAAGCAGTCACGTACGCAGATCTGCCTGAAGAGCACAAGAAGAAGTATGATGAGATGAAAGCCATCATGGAAGCCGATCTCATGGCATCAGGTGGAAGGGGTTCTCCCCCGAAGGCGCTCTTGATGAAGTGGATCTATCTACCCCTTCAGGGGAGCGCACCAGAGCTCTGCGCCAGGAAATCAATTACATGGTGGCTCACTCTCTACACCTCCATTCTGAGAGCTTGGTGAACGCTTTCGAGCGCGTGGCGGTCCGTGTGGTGCAAGAAATCATGAAGCATCAGTACTCTCCATCAGGACCTACCCTGGGGACACACCAAGGAGAGCTGCCGTTCCAGATCAGAACGCCGCTGCCATTCGCGCTTGCAGCGCCAGAGCCACAGGGTTCGCCGGCGTACGTCGTCTACAAGGTGGGAGGCGATCCTGGCGATTGCCAATTCCTGTATGAGCCACCTAAAGAGATTCCACATGGTAACCTTGGCGCGCACGAACCAGAGTGCACCATCAGGGATTCTTGGAGCAGACGCCGAGAAACAGGCGTGGCTAGCCAAGTATGCCACCGACGAGTCAGGAGAGCTCGGTCCCTGCAGCTCATACCATGGAACAGATCAGCACCATCTTGAGAGACCAGTTCGGCATCTTGCCGAAGAGGAAAACAATCGGCTATTCCAAGCCGTACCCCGACGTGTCGTGGTATCGTCACGGCATATGCCATAGGGTGGCTAATCGAAGGTGGTTCCTAAGAGATCTCACGGCGGTATTCGGAAGCGGGTATGGGCACGAGCGACACGACGACGTACCCAGGTTCGAGGCCCTCCGATGGAGGTAAAACCTCTACTCCTGCTAGAGTGTATAAGATGATTACACAATACAATGGTGCTCCTAGAGCTGTTTCCGGCTGCTCCTGAGAGGCTAAGGGAGACGATGGTCTCTCTCACAGGGCAACGCTAGAGATGGAATGGAGTGAGAATGATCGATCCCCTGCACGAGAGGGGGTAGTGCGGCTTATATAGGCACCGGCACTTTACATATAAGACCCTATAGTCTACCGGCCGGCTTGGCCGGCTCCGGCTTCCGCTCCTTCCCGAGGCGGTGACATCGGGAGCCGTTGAGGCCTCATGGCTCTGTCCCATCCGGCTGCCAAGGTCGGCGGTATGGAGAGGAGGTGTCCCCTGTCGCCGTCGACCACCGTAGCCAGTACGGATCGTCGTTAGCCATGATGGCCTGCCCGGCGCGTGGCACTATTGCTCCACAGTGCCCCGCGCTTTACGGAAGATGAGGTCAGCGTGGACTTTGGGAACCCGGTTCCTTCCAGTGCAAGACTCGCCAGCCTCGAGTCTGTCTGAGGTACAGACCCCCAGTCGGATATGGCTTGTAGAAGCCGGCCCAACTACAGCATTGGCGGCCGTAGTTAGGCCGACTAGGACCCAGAGCCAGCCGGCTTCCGGACCAGCCGGCCACGGCGCCAGCCGGCTGCTCCTCAGCCGGCCTTTGCCGCCAGCCGGCCAGTGGCCAGCCGGCCGCTCATCGTCCATTGCCCTACCCGGGGTCTTCCCCCCGACATTAGCCCCCGAAGCTGGCAAGGTCCTGCGTTTAGAAGGACCTAGGCAGGTTTTCCTGGCTTCTTGAATATACTTGGTGGCACTTGGAGGGGCCGACTGAGAATTCCCGTTCAGCCGGCGGCGCCCTCATCCGGCTCGTTCTTGCCGGCTGCTTCTAGCCGGCTGCTACTTACACTTACTCAGCTTTTGCTTTTGCAAGTTCCGATGGCGTCTCCGCCTTGCTGATGTCTTTTGGTTCGAGTTGAACTTATTGTCCGGCTCCGGCTTGCGGCGCGCCGGAGTCTCCGCCGCCTCGGGTCATGCACCCGACTTGACTGGTCTGACGCCTGGGCTCTGCCGCCGGTTCGTCTGGTCACATCAATGTCCCCTCCGGATTCAATGCGGTCGTGGGCGACGTGGTGTGGCGGTTTCTGGTAACGGCAGCGGTCGTGGGGGAAGTTAATGCGCAGAAAATCCGGGCGATGTGGCCACGATCGCCATGTGGAGGCCAACCGCCCGCCGCGGTCGGCTATAAAGGCCGCGGGGGAGGGCACCGAGGCGGCCACTTGCCACTTCGTCTTCCTCGCGCTCCCGCTCTCCTCGCTCTCTTCTTCGCGCTCGAGCTCGTCGCTGCTCCGGCGAACGCCTCCCGCTGGCGAACTCCGGCGAGCAAGTCTCCGCCGACCCGCCGTCGCAACTTCCTCGAGCCGGCGCCACGGGGCCTCGCGTTTCAACGGAGCGCCCTCAGCCACCGTCGTCGCCGCCGCCGTCGCAAGGTTCTTCCTCGCCCTTCCGCCTTTCGTGGTCGACTTCTTCCTCTTCCTCGACAATGGCCTCCGCCAGCGGATCGTGGCGGGGCTCGTACATGCGGGATGACGACATCGCGCGGTTCGTGCGCCTCCGCCGGATCCCGTCGTCGATGGTCACGCGGGCGCCCGGCGAGGAGAAGGAGCCCCAGCCGCAGCCCGGCGAGCGCGTCGTCTTTGGCGCGCATCTCGATCGCGGGTTGGGCCTGCCGGCTTCGCCCTTCTTCCGCGAATTCCTTGATAACTTCGGCCTGCAGCCGCACCACCTGCCGGCCAACGCCTGCGTCCTCCTCAGCTGCTACGTGGCGTTCATGGAGGCCTACGCTGGCTTGTGGCCGGATATCGACTTCTGTAGCCGGATGTTCTACTTGAAGGCGCAGACCACCGAAGGCCGCCTGCGGGCCTGCGGCGCCGCCTCGATCTACACCCGGCCCGGCACGCCCTTCCCCAGGATTCCCACCGTTGACTCGGTGAAGAACTGGCAGATTTCATTCTTCTACGTGCGCAACGAGGGCCAGCTCGTCGACCGGATCAATCTTCCGGAGTTCAACCCGGTTCCCCCAGTCGGCCGGATCAACTGGAGCTACAACGCCCGCACGTCGGATCCGGAAGCCGAGGTGAGTCAGCTCTGGGATTTCCTGGGGACGGCTGTGGCGAGCGGGCTGACTGCCGAGGACCTCCTCTGCACCATTGCTGAGCGCCGGGTGCTGCCGCTCCAGATGCGCACCCACAAAATCGGGCACATGTCCGGCCGGTTCGATCCGAACCGGACGTCCAAGGCGCCGCTCTCCAAGGCCCAGGTCGCCCACCGGGTGAACAACATCACCAAGGCGAACATGCCTGAGGAGTGGGACTACGGGCTGGCGCCCCGCGACAGGGAACACCCGCCCGAGTTGGTAAGTTTTGTTTCTCCGCCGACTTCCGGCTTGCGGCTGCGAGGCCGACTTCCTTTTTCTTCTGCCGACTTCCGGCTTGTTGTTTGCTTATGTTCTGGTTTTTCTAGCTCTTCGACCGTCAAAACGTCGAGGATGGCGACCTGGCGACGAAGAGGTGGGCGGCGGACCACGCCGATCCGGCTGATCAAGCCGGCGACCAGGCCGGCGACGACGACCTGCTGCAGGCGCCTGACCTAGGTGGCCAGGGGGAGCACAATCCGCCCCCTTCACCGGAGCACCAGGAGGAGGAGGAGCCGGCGACGTCCACCACGGGGCCAATCCCCGCCGTACCCCTGCGCGCGAAGCCGCCAAGCACCACGGCGACCTCGGCGCCCAAGGGGAAGAAACGAGTCGGCGACCTCCGCTCTACCGCCGCCTGCGAGGCGAAGGCGAAGAGGCTCCGCCGGCTGCAGTCGAAGGGGGTTCCGGAGCAGGCCGGGTGAGTTCTCTTTTCCCTTTGGTTTGATTCCTTTTCTTTCCTTCCTTTTTATGCTTATCTTTTCCTTATCTGCTCGGCTAGGGCTCCCATCAAGTTTGCCCAGGGCGGCGGCTCCCGGCAGATTCCGCGCGTCGTGTCGCCACTTCCTCGACAAAGGAGGGAGTCGACGCCGCAGCCTCCATCGCGCACACCCACGCCGCCGCCGCCTGCGGGCACTCCGCCTCCCGCAGGGGCGCCTTCCTTCGCCGTGCCACTGGCCTCAACGCCTGATCGCGGCACGCGGGTTGGGCCGGCGCGCCAGCCGACACTGGACGACATGTTCCCGAGCCGGGGTCGCCTTCTGGACCCAGTTGCTGGGGCCGGCCTGGGCATGCCGCCTTCGACCGGAGCCGGAGCCAGCAGCTCTGCGCCGCCCGCGACCGGAACCGGAGCCGGCAGGGCCGCACCGCCCACGGTTGGAGCCGCAACCAGGCCGAGTGTGGTGGTGCTGGATGAGAGCCCGGAGGGGGCACCTCAGGCGCCGGAGATGGCTGCGCCGACTGGGCCATCTGCTGTGCCCAGAGCGCCGCCACCACCGGGGCCAACGACAGGGGAGCCGGCGAGGCAGGAGCCGGTCGGGCAGGAGCCGGCAAGGGATGAGCCGGCGCGCACGGAGGGCGCCGACTCGCGCGCGCTGGTGAGGACGGAAGCCCCATCGGCGCCGCAGCGGGGCCTGCACGTGGCCAAGGGCGCCCTGCTCTTGAATGTGCCGTCCGCCTCCGACTCCAGCCTCGGCTCGGCTGGCACTATGGAGCAAGCGTGGCTCCGCGCCGACTCCTATGAGGTGACCAGCCGGGAGGGGAACCCCGGCCAAGCATCGGTGGAGATGTTCTTCTCCAGCCTGCAAGCCAACCTCAAGGCTAGGGCTGCTGAGGCAGTGGCCAACCTCGCCAAGGTGGAGGAGGCCAGCAAGGTAAGCTTCACCTGTTTTTTGATTTGGTTATCATCCTGGTAGCCCTCCGAGGCATGGGCCAGCTGCTTGGAGTCGGTCCAGGTTTCGCCTAGCATACTGATTTTTCTTTTTTTCTTTAGGCTGTGGCGGATCGGCGCACCGGTCTGTACAACCGTGTCGTGACCCACTACCACAAGGCCAAGCTGGACCGGGCCGGCTTGGCTCGTGAGCTGGAGGCCGCCAAGGGTAAGATCTTGTTTCTTCCGACTCGATGTCTTCTTTCTTTTTAGTCTTCGTTGACTGACATTTCTTTCCGGCTGTCTCGCAGTCGAAGCCGCCAAGGTCCCGCAGCTGGAGGCAGATCTCCGGGCTGCTTGTGATCAGTGCGCTCTCAGCGAGGAGGCGGGCCGATCTGCAGCCGCCAAGCTCAAGGTGGCTGATGGGGAGCTGACGCGGCTGCGCAAGCTGGAGCAAAACCATCTCGCCGAGCTCGCCTCCCTTAGGACGGAGGAGAAGGAGAAGGTGGATGATCTGAGCCGGCGGCTGACCGAGGTGGAGAAGCAGCGGCTTGCGCTTCAGGAGGAGGTCACCACCAAGTCCGCAGAGCTGACGGCTACCACCAAGCGCTGGACGGACGAGATTGGCGCGCTTGATCGCGGCTTGTCGGGTGAGTGCTTCTATGTTCCTTTCCCTTTGCCGGCTTTCGGCCATCGGCTGCCGACTTAGGTTGGTAGCCGGCGGTAGAAACTTTTATCTTTTTCGCTATCTCCATCTTCGGGCTGGGGGCAGTTGGTTCTTGCCGGCTGCCGCCAGGATTTTTCTTTTATCCTTCGAAATCTCCATTTTCGGGCTGGGGGCAGTCGGTTCTTGCCGGCTGCCGCCAGTCTTACTTTAGAGCTTCGGAATCTCCATCTTCGGGCGGGGGCGTTGGTTCTTGCCGCTGCCGCCGTGCTTTTCTTTTATCCTTCGAAATCTCCATCTTCGGGCTGGGGGCAGTCGGTTCTTGCCGGCTGCCGCCAGTCTTACTTTAGAGCTTCGGAATCTTCATCTTCGGGCTGGGGGCAGTCGGTTCGTGCCGGCTGCCGCCAGTCTTACTTTAGGACTTCGAAAATTTGCATTTTTCAGCTTATTTCGGCTTTGGTGATTTCTAACATGCTTTTTCTTGCAGCGGCCTTCCCGGAAACGCAGGATGCCGCCTTGGCAGCCGTTGGCGTTGCGCGCGAGTCCAGGAGGCGGGCAACTGGCGAGGGCAGCTCGGAGTACTTCAGCATGGAGGATTACATGGCGTCCATGTCTGCCCGCGTCGAGCCCATCACCAAGCTTGGCTGGGAGCTCCGGAAGGCGGCTGAGGAGCTGGTTCCGATGCTGTGGCCCGCGGAAGCGGTGCCGCAAGATATCTCCAGCCTCACCTCTCTGATGGAGCGGGCGCCGGATCGCTTCCTCGACTGGAAGGAGTTTGCCACGCGTGCTGGCGCCGACATGGCGCTGTCCTTTGTCCTCTCTTGGTACAATGAGGTGGACCTGGGGCAGCTCGAGTATCGCCGAGCCGGCGTGGAGGACAAACTTCCGGCTGAACTCAAGACCGCCCGGCTTGCCCGAGCCAGCGCCATCGCCGACTTCGTCAACAAAAGCGTCTTCGTCGCGGACCCGAACCCTCAGTCTGATGAGGAGTACGAGATGGAGGATGAGGAGGCGGAAGACGTGCCCGAAGACGATCCGGCAGCCGGCCGCTCTGATGCTCCTCCAGCTGGCGCTTAATTTACATGTCTTTCAATTATTGCTTTTGCCAAGACAATTTATTAAATCCCCGGGATGCCGGGTGCATATGTAAGACAATATTATTATCTTTTTATTAGGGCACACTTTAATGTGTTTGTTAATCATTTGCGTGCCAAGTTGCTTTCTTTCGACTTGTTTGCTTTTTCCCATCCGCCCCACTCTTTGGCTGTGCTCTTGCCGGTCGTACGTCCGACTTGCGATCCGTCGACGGATCAAGAGCGGGCCGCTGAGTGAGGCCGACAGTACTTCAGCCGAACGAGCTGAATTCGGCAATCCGGCACTTTTATGAAAAGTTGCAAGTCAACTCGCTTTTACTCTTTCCCTTGGTCGTTTTTGCGCGTGCCGGCTCCCTAGGCCTTACTCCCGCCAGCCGGACAGCCGGGTTGCGGTCTGTAGCTGGATCGGAAGCCGGCTGTCGGAAACCGGATCACGTTACTGAGCCGGCCGCGTGAGAGGGTTCAAGCCAATTGGCGAAACGAAGTAGAGTACGCGAAAAACTTGTCGGAAACGGCGCTCTCGGCGCATGCTTTTCATAACTTACAAAAGGGATACAAGGGATACATACATTCCTGCTCTCAAGTATAAAATGGTCGAAGCAACTTGACATTCCAGGGACGTTTGGTCTCCTCGTCAGCTTTGCTTGCCTTGTTTTTTTTGGCCTCTTGGGCATCTATGAGATAGTAGGAGTCATTGCCTACTGCCTTGCTCACGATGAAGGGACCCTCCCATGGGGATGCTAGTTTATGCTGTCCGGCTGTCCGTTGGATCAACCGGAGCACTAGGTCTCCTTCTCGGAATGCTAAGGTCTTGACCTTCCGGCTGTGGTAGCAACGGAGGCTTTGCTGGTATACGGTTGACCTGGACTCGGCCATCAGCCGGACCTCTTCAACCAGGTCGACTCCATCTTCGCGAGCTTCTTTGGCTTCGGCTTCTGTGTAGAGCTTGATCCTTGGCGCGTCGTGCTCGATATCAGTCGGCAGGACGGCTTCGGCCCCGTATACGATGAAGAAGGGTGTGAAGCCGACTGAGCGGTTTGGTGCTGTGCGCAGGCTCCACGAGCACGCTGGGCAGCTCTTCAATCCAGCAGCCGGCTGAGCGCTCAAGCGGCTCCACCAGCCGGGGCCGGATGCCGGCTAGGATCAAGCCATTTGCCTTCTCCACTTGGCCGTTGGTCTCCGGGTGCGCCACGGACGATAAGTCCATCCGGATCCCCATCTCCCCACAATAGCGTTTGAAAATGCCTTCAGCGAAGTTGCTGCCATTGTCGGTGATGATGCTATGCGGGTAGCCATATCTCACAATTATTTCCTTGAGGAATGTGACGGCTGTGGAGCCGTCCAGCTTCTTGATTGGCTTGGCTTCGATCCACTTAGTGAATTTGTCAATCATCACCAAGAGATGAGTCATGACGCCTCGGGCTGTTTTGAATGGGCCCACCATATCCAAGCCCCATACGGCAAATGGCCAAGTAATGGGGATGGTCTTCAAGGCAGAAGCCGGCGTGTGCTTTTGCTTGGCAAAGCGTTGACAGCCGTTGCACTTCTTCACCAGTTCTTCTGCGTCTCTGAGCGCAGTCGGCCAGTAAAAACCGTGCCGGAAAGCTTTGGCCACTATGGCTCGGGAGGAGGCGTGGTGGCCGCACTCACCCTAATGGATTTCCCGTAGGAGTTCAATCCCTTCAGCCGGCTCGACGCACCGCCGGAGCACCCCACTTACGCTGCGTTTGTACAGCTCGTGGTTGATGATTGTATAGGCCTTGGCCCTTCTCTCAATCCGCCCGGCCCGGACTCTATCCTCGAGCAGCACACCGTCGGTGAGGTAGGAGAGGAAGTTTTGTGCCCATGAAGGTACGCATCTTATCTCGAATACGCTGACCAACAGGGCCTCCCGCGTGGGAGCTTCCGGCTTCGACTGCATGGTCGCCGGGTCCGGCTTGCTAGCCGGCGGGTTCGGCTTGCTAGCCCCCGAGTTTGGCGATGAAGCCCCCGGGTTGGACTGAGAAGTCCCCGGGTTCGGCGTGATAGCCGGCGGGTTCGGCTTGTTAGCCCCCGACTTGGGCGATGAAGCCCCCGGGTTCGGCTGAGCAGCCCCCGGGTCAGCCGGCACGAATATTGAATCCGAATCCGGTGACGGTACGATGGACGGCTTCTTGATAACAGCCAAGGCGATGCCCGGCGGAATGGCTTGCCGGGTTGAGCCAATCTTGGATAAGGCGTCAGCCGCCTCGTTGTTTGCCCGTGGCACATGGTGGAATTCGCAGCCCTCGAAGAAGCCGGCTAGCTGCTGGACATGGAAGCGGTATGAGGCCATGTTGGCGTCCTTTGCGTCCCGGCCGCCGGATGCTTGCTCGTATGACCAAGTCGGAGTCGCCGAAGCATAGTATGCGACGCACGCCAATCTCCTTGGCCAGCTTCAGCCCATGAATGAGCGCCTCATACTCCGCCACATTGTTGGATGCGGCGAAGTGGATCTGCAGGACGTAGTCCAGCCGGTCTCCCTTGGGAGAGGTGATGATGATGCCGGCTCCCAAACCGTTGCGCATCTTTGAGCCGTCAAAATGCATCTTCCAATGTGTGGAATCCGGCACAGGCGGCAGATATTGCATCTCAGCCCAGTCGACGAAGAAGTCCGCGAGGATCTGCGACTTGATGGCTGTGCGTGGCTCGTAGAGGATGGTGTGGGCGGCTAGCTCCAGGGCCCACTTGGCAACCCGGCCGTTGGCATCCTTGCTGCCTATGATTTCCGCCAAGGGCGCTGTGGCAATCACCCTGATGGGGTGCTCTTGGAAGTAGTGCTTGAGCTTCTTTGCTGCCATGTAAACGCCGTAGGTGACCTTCTGGTAGTGGGGGTAGTTTTGCTTCGACTGGGAGAGCACTTCGCTAAGGTAATAGACTGGGCGCTGAACCAGCTGCTCCCTGCTGTCGGCTTCTTTGCGCTCCACCACCAGGACAACGCTAACCACTCGGTTGGTGGCTGCGATGTACAACAACATCGGCTCCATTGAACCCGGCGTTGCAAGGATTGTCGCGGTTGAAAGCACGCGCTTTAAGTCACGGAAGGCTTCATCCGCCTGTGGTGACCAGAAAAACTTGTCCGCCTTCTTCATCAATTGATACAGGGGCAGTGCCTTCTCCCCCAGCCGGCTGACGAAGCGGCTCAAGGAAGCCAGGCAGCCAGCGAACCTCTGGACGTCCTTGAGGCACTTAGGCAGTTCCATCTTCTCCAGGGCACTGATCTTCTCCGGGTTGGCTTCGATCCCTCGCTGAGAGACGAGGTAGCCAAGGAGCTGGCCAGCCGGCACGCCGAATGTGCACTTGGCCGGGTTGAGCTTCATCCGAAATCTTCTCGGATTGGTGAAGGTTTCTCTCGGGTCATCAAGGAGGGTAGTCGTCTCCTTGGTCTTTACAACGACATCATCCACATAAGCGTGAACGTTTCGCCGATTTGATCCCGCAAGCATTTTTGCATGCACCTTTGATAGGTGGCGCTCGCATTTTTCAAGCCGAACGGCATAGTCGTGTAGCGATAAGCCCCGTACGGGGTAATGAACGAAGTCTTTATTTGATCAGCCGGATTCAAAGGAATTTGGTGGTAGCTCGAATAGGCGTCTAGGAAAGACAACGAGTTCACGACGGCGATCGAGTCTATGACTTGATCTATGCGCGGCAGGGGGAAGGGGTCCTTTGGGCACGCCTTGTTGAGGCTGGTGTAGTCGATACACATGCGCCAAGAGCCGTTCTTCTTCAAAACCAGGACCGGGTTTGCCAACCAGTCCGGGTGCAGCACTTCCATGATGAAGCCGGCTGCCGCCAGCCGGGCGATTTCTTCACCGATGGCCTTCCTTCGTTCTTCGGCGAAGCGCCCGAGGGGCTGCTTCACCGGCTTGGCTTCGGGCCGGACGTGGAGGTGGTGCTCAGCCAACTCCCTCGGCACACCCGGCATGTCTCTTGGAGTCCATGCGAAGATGTCCCGATTCTCACGGAGGAAGCCGGTGAGCTCGCTTTCCTATTTCTTGTTCAAGCCGGCACCGATGGTGACGTACTTGTCCGGCTGTGCCGGGTCCAGCGAGATCTTCTTGGTGTTGTCGGCCGGCTGGAAGTGAGTCGTCCCAGCCCGGGTTGCTCGCAGCCGGCATGCCTGTCTGCGCGGCCTTGGCGAGGGCGACGGCGTCGTGGATGAGCTGCTTCTCAGTCGCGATGACCAGCGTCTGGGCCATCTTGGAGCTCTGCGTGGCGCAGTCCATGGAGCGGCGGTAGTCGCCGGCTACGGTGATGACCCCTTTAGTGCCAGGCAGCTTCATCTTCAGGTACCCATAGTGGGGCACCGCCATGAACTTGGTCAGGGCCGGCCTGCCCAGGAGCGCGTGGTAGGGACTCACGAGGTCCACCACCTCGAACTCGATTTTCTCGGTGCGGAAGTGATCCGGCTTCCCGAACATCACCTCCAGCGTGATCCGGCCAATTGGCTGGCAGCAGTGGCCAGGCACGATGCCATGGAAGACGGTGGGGGTGGGGCGCAACTCGGCCTCCTGGATGCCCAGCTTGCGGGCGGTGTCGCGGTAGAGGATGTTGATGCTGCTGCCGCCGTCGATGAGGACGCGCGAAAAACGCACGCTGCGCCGAGTCGTGCCGATGGTGGGGTCGAGGACCAGGGCGTAGCTGCCCGGCTTCGGCAGGACAGCCGGTGTGTCGCGGCGATCAAAGGTGATGGCCTGCTCTGACCAGTTTAGGTACTGGGGGATCGGCGGTATGACCGCGTTGACCTCGAGGGAACGGCTCTCCGGCTCGTCTTGTCCTCGGGCTCGGAGGTGAAGATGATGTAGGTAGCATCTTCGGCCAGGTATCGGCCATGTTGCACTTGGTTAGCCTCGTGGTGCTCGAGGTTGGCGTTCTCCGCGCCGCCTTGGCCACCCGGCCCGCCGGCTGGAGGAGGCGGGGGTGGGGGCGGGAGGGGTTCACCGCTTGTCAGCCGCTTCATGAAGTGGCAGTCGCGGGTGGTGTGGTTGGAGGGGTTCTTGCCGCTGTGGTACTTGCACGGCGAGTCGAGCATCTGCTCGAAGGTGTACTTCGGCTTCCATTGCCGGTCTGTTTGCTTCTGGCGCCGGCTGCCGCCTGGCGCCGCGTGGTCCGACACGGCTGCCACATGGGCGGAACCGTACCGGCGGTCCGGCTGGTCGCTGTGCCGCTTGCCGCGGTAGTTATCCCGCCGGCTGCCATGCGAGCCGCCCTCGGCCGGCTTGTGCTCAGCCGGCTTGTTGTTGTCCCGTCTTGCTGGGGCTGGTGAAATATCAGCCGGCGCCTTGCCGGCTTCCTCCGCCAGCGCGTACTTGTCTGCGATGACCATCAAGGCGGCCATGGTCTTGGGCTCGCTGCGGCGTAGCTTGTGCCACCGCATGGTGTTGGGCCGGCAGCCTCCCATGAAGAAGCTGATGGCTTGCATCTCGTGCACGCCTTCGCAGGAGTTGCGCATCTCGCACCAGCGCGTCAGGTATGCGCGATCCGTCTCATCCGGGCCCTGCTTGCACATCTCAAGCTGTTGAGGGCGACCCGGCCGGCGATAGGTGCCGGTGAAGTTGCTGATGAAGGCGGCTTCGAAGTCCAGCCAGCCGTTTATGCTGCCGGCTGGCAGGTTGTTGAGCCACGTGCGGGCGGAGCCGAGCAGCATGAGGGGGGAGTAGCGCACAGCCCAGCGTTTGTTGCCCTTGGCGATGCCGACTGCCGTGGAGTAGTCTAGCAGCCAGTCTTCCGGCTTGGCGGTGCCGTCGTACTTGGGGGTATCGCGCGGGAGCTGGAAGTCGTCGACCATGGGCTCGTTGAGGATCCGCGGCCCGAAGCACTTTGGGCCGGCTGGCCCTTCTTCTTCCGTGATGCGGGATTGAACCAGCCGGTCGAGGCGATCCCGGGCGTCGGTTGGCTCGATGCGCGGGCCCAGCCGGGAGTGGGCCGGCTGGCGAGCGCCGCTGGCTTCTGGAGCCGGCCGGTGTGGGCGTCGAGGCTCGGAGTCTTGCTCCTGGTTCCGGCTTGGTGGGGCCCGGCTGCGGCTGCTGCCGCCGCCTGGCTGGTGGCTCGGCCGGCTTGAACTCGCGTGCGTGGCGCGGGAGTCGTTGCGCCGGCTTGGCGCTGGGGAGGTGGACTCGGCAGTGTCCCTAGCGTTGCCTGCGGCAACACGAGCGTGAGAAGCTCTGGGGGCTTGGGCATACCTGGGGTCTTTCGACTGCCTGTTGGCAGCCTTCACCAACTCAGTCACCCGCGTAGTCTGGCGGCATAACTCTTCGCCCTCGAGGCGGTGCAGCTCTTCTGCGGCGGCTTCGGCCGCGAGCATGTTCTTGTCGGGGGTGTTGTAAATGGGCCGCTCCATTGATGGAGTCAGCGCGTCGGCGCCGTCGCGGTCGATCTCGGCGCCTAGGTCGCGACCTCTGCGGTGGATCTGGCCGGCTCGGCTGGGGTTGTCGCCGCCTGGGGTGAGGCCGTGGGCGCGGTTGTACTCGCGCTGGGTGATGTCCCACTGGCGCTTAGCAGCAGCCAGCTCCTCGGTCTGCTTGAGGAGGAGCACGCGGTGCGCCTCCAGGTCTGCCTCGACGGCGGCGGCGGCGGCGCCGTCGCCGGTGGTGAGCGGAGTGCTCAGCTTTGCCCGGACTTGCTCCAGCCGGGATGGTGGTGGTGGCGCCTTTGCGCCTGATGCGGATGCATGCCCGCCGACGTCGCGCTCCAGGTCGGGGCCGTGGACGCGCGTGGACTTGGAGGGGAACTCCTCGCCAGCCATCATGACTTGCACGACGGCGGGGCTGGCGGGAGCGCTTCTGCCGGCTCGCGGAGGAGGGCTAGCGCAGCGCAGCACCTGCCGCGGGTAGCGCGGCGGTGCAACGGTGGCGACGTAGACGTCGAAGCCGCCGAAGGAGATGACGCTGCCGCCGGCTGGGAAGGGCCGGTCGGCGAAGCAGCCAGCGTTGTCGCTGACGCAGTCGAGGGAGCCGAATCTCCAGATCAAGCCTGAAGCGACTCGCTCGCCGGTGGTGATGGTGAGGCCCGTCCGGATGAAGACACCGGCCGAGGATGCTGAAGGCCCCACGGTGGGCGCCAAATGTCGTGGTATCGTCACGGCATATGCCATAGGGTGGATAATCGAAGGTGGTTCCTAAGAGATCTCACGGCGGTATCCGGAAGCGGGTATGGGCACGAGCGACACGGCGACGTACCCAGGTTCGAGGCCCTCCGATGGAGGTAAAACCTCTACTCCTGCTAGAGTGTATAAGATGATTACACAATACAATGGTGCTCCTAGAGCTGTGTCCGGCTGCTCTCCGAGAGGCTAAGGGAGACGATGGTCTCTCTCACAGGGCAACGCTAGAGATGGAATGGAGTGAGAATGATCGATCCCCTGCACGAGAGGGGGTAGTGCGGCTTATATAGGCACCGGCACTTTACATATAAGACCCTATAGTCTACTGGCCGGCTTGGCCGGCTCCGGCTTCCGCTCCTTCCCGAGGCATTGACATCAGGAGCCGTTGAGGCCTCATGGCCTGTCCCATCCGGCTGCCAAGGTCAGCGGTATGGAGAGGAGGTGTCCCTGTCGCCGTCAGCCACTGTAGCCAGTACGGATCGTCGTTAGCCATGATGGCCTGCCCGGCGCGTGGCACTATTGCTCCACAGTGCCCCGCGCTTTACGGAAGATGAGGTCAGCGTGGACTTTGGGAACCCGGATCACTAACCCGGTTCCTTCCAGTGCAAGACTCGCCAGCCTCGAGTCTGTCTGAGGCTGCAGACCCCCAGTCGGATATGGCTTGTAGAAGCCGGCCCAACTACAGCATTGGCGGCCGTAGTCAGGCCGACTAGGACCCAGAGCCAGCCGGCTTCCGGACCAGCCGGCCACGGCGCCAGCCGGCTGCTCCTCAGCCGGCCTTTGCCGCGAGCCAGCCAGTGGCCAGCCGGCTGCTCATCGTCCATTGCCCTACCCGGGGTCTTCCCCCCGACACGACGAGTACGATTTGATCCCGCTGCCACCAAAGTATCGGCTCCCTGAATTCTCCAAGTTCAATGGATCAGAAGGGTCTAGCTCAATAGAACACGTGAGCCGATACTTGGCACAGTTGGGCATGATTTCAGCATTGGACCCGTTACGTGTGAGGTTTTTTGCACAATCTCTCACGGGACCAGCCTTTGGATGGTACACCTCATTGCCACCAAACTCAGTCCGGACATGGAAGCAGCTGGAAGAACAGTTTCATGTCCAATACCACTCAGAAGATACCGAGGCTGGAATTGCCGATCTCACGCAGGTGCCGCAGAAGCAGGGAGGGACGGTGTCGGAGTATATTCAGCGTTTCAAGGCTGTCAGAAACCTGTTATTCGGTGCGTTTAACTGAGAAAGAAGCAGTCGATCTAGCAGCATCAGGCCTCGCAACGCCGATTAAGGATCTGACTTTCCAAGTAGAGTACAGTTCATTGGCGCAGATGGTCCAGAAACTAACGTCGTATGAACGGCGTCACCCTGAATTGTACCAGGACAAGTTCAAGCGTCCAGTAGGCCTGGTCGAGACAGAGGAAGCTGAAGATTCTGCAGAGGACCTGGAAGTAGCCGTAGCTGAATGGGCTCGGGGGGCAGCTCCAGTGTCCTGCAAATGGGTAAAGCCACAAGGGCCTGCAAAAGGGTTTGACTTCGACGTGACTAAGGCTGAGCAGATATTTGATTTATTACTGAAAGAAAAACAGCTGAAGTTACCTGAAGGCCATAAAATCCCTACGGCGCAAGAAATTAACGGGAGATCATACTGCAAGTGGCATCACTCGTCCACCCATACCACCAATGACTGCAAAGAGTTTCGTCGGCAGATCCAAATGGCGATAGAACAAGGCCGATTGATCTTTGGGCACTTTACCATGAAAGTGGACACACATCCGTTCCCTGGCATCAACGTGGTAGGACTCAATCATCCCACGGGGTATCCGTCACGTTTCTCATTTGATATCAACATGGTAGGGCCGGTGCGCCACCATGGCAAGGATAAAGAGGAGAGCAGCCATGCCCGTGGCAAAGAGAAGAAGGAGGCCGACCCACGTGATCGGCCCCGCTATGATGACAAACGGTACCTCACAGAAGAACAAGTGAGAAGTGTGCGATATCAACGACCATTTTCCGCACATCTCCTTAACAAGTATGAGCATCAGTACGACCATCGTCGGAAGTACGACCGAGAAGATGAAAGATATCTTCGGTCTGACGTGGACAATGGAAGGTATCGTCAGTATAATAGAGACGAGGAAGGATCTGAGCGCCGCGCTAAGGGGAGCTCAAGGGAGCAGGAAGACATGGATAGACACTGGGACTGTCCTTTCTTCAAGCATTGCTGGGATGCAGGAATGAGCCGATTGCCTACAATCGACAATTGCCCAGAGTGTAGACGGCAGAAGAAGGACGCAAGAGAAGTTTCAGTGTTCAAGCGTGTAGGGCCTCTCCCACCACAGAACAAGCGAGCTGAGTCATCTCAAGATGAAGACTTTGAGGAGTCAGAAGATGAAGAAGAGGATAGATACCACCGGCCAAGGTGGTGTCCTGATGGACTCAGCCACTCCCAGAAGCGTAGGGTTCAGCGGCTGCGTAGCTTGGAGCAAGCCGAGGCGCAATACTTGCACACGTTGAGGAAAGCTCGGCCTGATCTGGCTGTGAAAATTCAGCAAACTTTGGACGAGGAGAATCGTCCACCAAAGAAGGTATGGCGCCCCAAACAGGTAAAAGCCGATGTGGGTACATCGGCTGACACAAACATGGTGTTCATACTTCCCTTGGAGTTTCGAGCTCCAGAAACCGATGAAGTGCCGATAGCACAGTTTGACTGCGGTCCACGGCCAGTTATCTTTGAGAAGCCCCGAGAGAAGGGCTATAAACATTTGAAGGCCCTGTATCTGAAAGGTTATATCAATGGGCAGCCCGTCGGCAGGATGTTGGTTGACACCGGAGCGGCAGTCAACATAATGCCATACTCCATGTTACGGCGTTTGGGACGCTCTAATGCAGACTTGATCAAGACCAACGTCACACTAAGCGACTTCAACGGCCAAGCATCAGAGACGCAAGGCGTTTTGAATGTGGAGTTAACCGTAGGCCGAAAGAACATCCCTACATCGTTCTTCATCGTCGACAGCAAAAGCACCTACGCTGTCCTGCTAGGGAGGGATTGGATTCACGCTAACTGCTGCATTCCATCTATGATGCACCAATGCCTGATACAGTGGGATGGAGATGAGGTGGAGGTCGTGCATGCAGACGATTCGATCGAGGTCTCCATAGCCGACACGAACACTTGGGACTCGGAAGGCCAAGGGCCGCTCTCTGGAATCAGTTTGGATGGCTGTGAGCGCATCGAGGTGACAAAAAACGGGGTGAGGCTGGTCTTATCCACTGGCCTGACCGAGTAGCAAGAGCAACATCAACCGACATACGTGGCGAGGCCGATCCCCGCGATCGGCCCCAAAAAATAAAAAGCGAGGATCTCACCTCAAGTATGTCACGTAGTCGTAGTAGGGAAGCTCCCTCCCGTAGTGGAGCACAGTTAAGTTGTCAACCGCCATGGAGCAATACAATCAACATGGAGGCCAATTCCAGCAATCGGCCAAAATTATCCTCGCCATACGTTCTGCCTGTGTTCAGCATCGATCTAGCAGGCGACGGGAAGCTAGGGTATGGGTTTACATCAGCTGATGAGCTAGAAGAGATCGACTTTGGTCCTGGGGATAGGCCACGACCAACATGCGTCAGCAAAAATCAGCCGATGTCCAGGTATCCTGGAATCGTATAACCAGAGAGTCGATATCTTCAATTACTTGAGAGATTCGGCTCGGGGGGCACCTAATATGGAGTAACGGACAATGAAAGATGGGGCCGAGGCGTGAAATCGGTCAGTAAAAAAAATGTACACACAACAAACAGGATACAAGTACAGCCGATGCACTGACATCGACTTTAGAACTGGAAAGCCGATGCACGGTGATGGCGTGTAACTCACACGTTCGTTGGGAACCCCAAGAGGAAGGTATGATGCGCACAACAGCAAGTTTTCCCTCAGAAAGAAACCAAGGTTTATCGAACCAGGAGGAGACAAGAAGAACGTTGAAGGTTGATGGCGGTGGGATGTAGTGCAGCGCAACACCAGAGATTCCGGCGCCAACGTGGAACCTGCACAACACAACCAAAGTACTTTGCCCCAACGAAACAGTGAGGTTGTCAATCTCACCGGCTTGCTGTAACAAAGGATTAGATGTATAGTGTGGATGATGATTGTTTGCGAGAAAACAGTAGAACAAGTATTGCAGTAGATTGTATTCAATGTAAAAGAATGAACCGGGGTCCACAGTTCACTAGAGGTGTCTCTCCCATAAGATAAATAGCATGTTGGGTGAACAAATTACAGTCGGACAATTGACAAATAGAGAGGACATGACCATGCACATACATGATATGATGAGTATTGTGAGATTCAATTGGGCATTACGACAAAGTACATAGACCGCTATCCAGCATGCATCTATGCCTAAAAAGTCCACCTTCAGGTTATCATCCGAACCCCTTCCAGTATTAAGTTGCAAACAACAGACAATTGCATTAAGTATGGTGCGTAATGTAATAAATAACTACATCCTCGGACATAGCATCAATGTTTTATCCCTAGTGGCAACAACACATCCACAACCTTAGAACTTTCTCGTCATCGTCCCAGCATTTAATGGAGGCATGAACCCACTATCGAGCATAAATACTCCCTCTTGGAGTTAAGAGCAAAAACTTGGCCGAGCCTCTACTAATAACGGAGAGCATGCAAGATCATAAACAACACATAGGTAATAGATTGATAATCAACATAACATAGTATTCTCTATCCATCGGATCCCGACAAACACAACATATAGCATTACAGATAGATGATCTTGATCATGTTAGGCAGCTCACAAGATCCGACAATGAAGCACATGAGGAGAAGACAACCATCTAGCTACTGTTATGGACCCATAGTCCAGGGGTGAACTACTCACTCATCACTCCGGAGGCGACCATGGCGGTGAAGAGTCCTCCGGGAGATGATTCCCCTCTCCGGCAGGGTGCCGGAGGCGATCTCCTAAATCGCCCGAGATGGGATTGGCGGCGGTGTATCAGTAAGGTTTTCCGTATCGTGGCTCTCGGTACTGGGGGTTTCGCGACAAAGGCTTTAAGTAGGCGGAAGGGCAACGCGGGGGGCCACACGAGGGACCCACACACCAGGGCCGCGCGGCCAAGACCTGGGCCGCGCCGCCCTGTTGTGGCGGCGCCTCGTTGCCCCACTTCCTTTCCCCCTTGGTCTTCTGGAAGCTTCGTGCAAAAATAGGACCCTGGGCGTTGATTTTGTCCAATTCCGAGAATATTTCCTTACTAGGATTTCTGAAACCAAAAACAGAAGAAAACAGCAAGTGGCTCTTCGGCATCTCGTTAATAGGTTAGTGCCGGAAAATGCATAAATACAACATATAATGTGTATAAAACATGTAGATATCATCAATAATGTAGCATGGAACATAAGAAATTATCTATACGTCGGAGACGTATCAGCATCCCCAAGCTTAGTTCTCGCTCGTCCCGAGCGAGTAAACGATAACAAAGATAATTTCTGGAGTGACATGCCATCATAACCTTGATCATACTGTTGTAAGCATATGTAATGAATGCGGTGATCAAAACAATGGTAATGACATGAGTAAACAAATGAATCATAAAGCAAAGACTTTTCATGAATAGTACTTCAAGACAAGCATCAATAAGTCTTGCATAAGAGTTAACTCATAAAGCAATAAATCAAAGTAAAGGTATTGAAGCAACACAAAAGAAGATTAAGTTTCAGCGGTTGCTTTCAACTTATAACATGTATATCTCATGGATATTGTCAACATAGAGTAATATAACAAGTGCAATATGCAAGTATGTAGGAATCAATGCACAGTTCACACAAGTGTTTGCTTCTTGAGATGGAGAGAAATCGGTGAACTGACTCAACATAAAAGTAAAAGAATGGTCCTTCAAAGAGGAAAGCATCGATTGCTATATTTGTGCTAGAGCTTTGGTTTTGAAAACATGAAACAATTTTGTCAACGGTAGTAATAAAGCATATGTATCATGTAAATTATATCTTACAAGTTTCAAGCCTCATGCATAGTATACTAATAGTGCCTGCACCTTGTCCTAATTAGCTTGGATTAACAGGATTATCATTGCAATACACATGTTTTAACCAAGTGTCACAAAGGGGTACCTCTATGCCGCATGTACAAAGGTCTAAGGAGAAAGCTCGCATTTGGATTTCTCGCTTTTGATTATTCTCAACTTAGACATCCTTACCGGGACAACATAGACAACGAGATAATGGACTCCTCTTTTATGCATAAGCATGTAGCAACAATTAATGTTCTCATATGAGATTGAGGATATATGTCCAAAACTGAAACTTCCACCATGATTCATGGCTTTAGTTAGCGGTCCAATGTTCTTCTCTAACAGTATGCATGCTCTAACCATTTAAATGAGTGGTAAATCTCCCTTACTTCAGACAAGACGGACATGCATAGCAACTCACATGATATTCAACCAAGAGTAGTTGATGGCGTCCCCAGGAACATGGTTATCGCACAACAAGCAACTTAATAAGAGATAAAGTGCATAAATACATATTCAATACCACAATAGTTTTTAAGGCTATTTTGTCCCATGAGCTATATATTGCAAAGGCGAATGATGAAAATTTAAAGATAGCACTCAAGCAATTTACTTTGGAATGGCGGAGAAATACCATGTAGTAGGTAGGTATGGTGGACACAAATGGCATAGTGGTTGGCTCAAGGATTTTGGATGCATGAGAAGTATTCCCTCTCGATACAAGGTTTAGGCTAGCAAGGTTATTTGAAACAAACACAAGGATGAACCGGTGCAGCAAAACTCACATAAAAGACATATTGTAAACATTATAAGACTCTACACCGTCTTCCTTGTTGTTCAAAACTCAATACTAGAAATTATCTAGACTTTAGAGAGACCAAATATGCAAACCAAATTTTAGCAAGCTCTATGTATTTCTTCATTAATAGGTGCAAAGTATATGATGCAAGAGCTTAAACATGAGCACAACAATTGCCAAGTATCAAATTATTCAAGACATTTTAGAATTACTACATGTAGCATTTCCCAATTCCAACCATATAACAATTTAACGAAGAAGATTCAACCTTCGCCATGAATACTATGAGTAAAGCCTAAGGACATATTTGTCCATATGCAACGACGGAGCGTGTCTCTCTCCCACACAATGAATGCTAGGATCCATTTTATTAAAACAAAAACAAAAACAAAAACAAACCGACGCTCCAAGCAAAGTACATAAGATGTGATGGAATAAAAATATAGTTTCAGGGGAGGAACCGGATAATGTTGTCGATGAAGAAGGGGATGCCTTGGGCATCCCCAAGCTTAGACGCTTGAGTCTTCTTAATATATGCAGGGGTGAACCACCGGGCATCCCCAAGCTTAGAGCTTTCACTCTCCTTGATCATATTGCATCATTTTCCTCTCTTGATCCTTGAAAACTTCCTCCACACCAAACTCGAAACAACTCATTAGAGGGTTAGTGCACAATAAAAATTTATATGTTCAGAGGTGACATAATCATTCTTAACACTTCTGGAGATTGCATAAAGCTACTGGACATTAATTGATCAAAGAAATTCATCCAACATAGCAAAAGAGGCAATGCGAAATAAAAGGCAGAATCTGTCAAAACAGAACAGTTCGTAAAGACGAATTTTAAAATGGCACCAGACTTGCTCAAATGAAAATGCCCAAATTGAATGAAAGTTGTGTACATATCTGAGGATCACGCACGTAAATTGGTATATTTTTCTGAGCTACCTACAGAGAGGCAGGTCGAAATTCGTGACAACAAAGAAATCGTATTCTTGCGCAGTAATCCAAATCTAGTATGAACCTTACTATCAAAGACTTTACTTGGCACAACAATGCATAAAACTAAGATAAGGAGAGGTTGCTACAGTAGTAAACAACTTCCAAGACTCAAATATAAAATAAAAGTGCTGTAGTAAAAACATGGGTTGTCTCCCATAAGCGCTTTTATTTAACGCCTTTCAGCTAGGCGCAGAAAGTGTGTATCAAGTATTATCAATAGATGGAGCATCGATATCATAACCAGGGGTGTTGGGAGTTTTCTCAACTATACATTGTATCTTATCTATGTAAGTTTCAGAGGCTCCCTTTTCATTAGTCTTAGGCTTGCTATTCTCATCAAACAAATTTCCGGGAACAAGCCAAGCATAATTATTTTCTAGTGCCTTGCACATTCCTAAGAGTTTGCACGGTATTGAGGTTTTAATATCCCCCTAATAATTAACTTGATTAGTATACTTTTGTCTATCTTTTTCCATTTTTTCAAGGGTACTGGCAAAATTGGTATAAGAGCCTAGCATATTATATTTAGTGAATACTTTTCTAGCTTCTCTTGCTACTCCCCCAAATTATTTAAGAAGGGTTTCTAATACAAAATCTTTCTTTTCCCCTTCTTCCATATCACCCAGTGTGAGAAACATGTGTTGGATTATAGGATTAAGATTAACAAATTTAGTTTCCAACATGTGAACTAAAGAAGCAACAGCAATTTCATAAGTAGGAGCAAGTTCTACCAAGTGTCTACCTTCAAAATCTTCAGTGGTACTAACATGAGTGAAAAAATCTTCTATATTATCCTTCCCAATTATAGACCCACGTCCTACCGGTATATCTTTCAGAGTAAACTTAGGAGGAAACATGATGAAATAAACTAAAATAAAGTAAATGCGAGTAACTAATTTTTTTGTGTTTTTGATATAGAGTGCAAGACAATAAATAAAGTAAAGCTAGCAACTAATTTTTGTGTGTTTTGATATAATGCAGCAAACAAAGTAGTAAACAAAATAAAGCAAGACAAAAACAAAGTAAAGAGATTGGATTGTGGAGACTCCCCTTGCGACTGTCTTGATCTCCCCGGCAACGGCGCCGGAAAAAGAGCTTGATGGCGTGTAACTCACACGTTCGTTGGGAACCCCAAGAGGAAGGTATGATGCGCACAACGAGCAAGTTTTCCCTCGAGAAAGAAACCAAGGTTTATCGAACCGGGAGGAGCCAAGAAGCACGTTGAAGGTTGATGGCGGCGGGATGTAGTGCGGCGCAACACCGGGGATTTCGGCGCCAACGTGGAACCCGCACAACACAACCAAAGTACTTTGCCCCAACGAAACGAAGTGAGGTTGTCAATCTCACCGACTTGCTGTAACAAAGGATTAGATGTATAGTGTGGATGATGATTGTTTGCGAGAAAACGGTAGAACAAGTATTGCGGTAGATTGTATTCAATGTAAAAGAATGGACCGGGGTCCACAGTTCACTAGAGGTGTCTCTCCCATAAGATAAATAGCATGTTGGGTGAACAAATTATAGTCGGGCAATTGACAAATAGAGAGGGCATGACCATGCACATACATGATATGATGAGTATTGTGAGATTCAATTGGGCATTACGACAAAGTACATAGACCGCTATCTAGCATGCATCTATGCCTAAAAAGTCCACCTTCAGGTTATCATCCGAACCCCTTCCAGTATTAAGTTGCAAACAACGAGACAATTGCATTAAGTATGGTGCGTAATGTAATCAATAATCGCATCCTCGGACATAGCATCAATGTTTTATCCCTAGTGGCAACAACACATCCACAACCTTAGAACTTTTCGTCACTATCCCGGATTTAATGGAGGCATGAACCCACTACCGAGCATAAATACTCCCTCTTGGAGTTAAGAGCAAAAACTTGGCCGAGCCTCTACTAATAACGGAGAGCATGCAAGATCATAAACAACACATAGGTAATAGATTGATAATCAACATAACATAGTATTCTCTATCCATCGGATCCCGACAAACACAACATATAGCATTACGGATAGATGATCTTGATCATGTTAGGCAGCTCACAAGATCCGACAATGAAGCACATGAGGAGAAGACAACCATCTAGCTACTGCTATGGACCCATAGTCCAGGGGTGAACTACTCACTCATCACTCCGGAGGCGACCATGGCGGTGAAGAGTCCTCCGGGAGATGATTCCCCTCTCGGCGAGGGTGCCGGAGGCGATCTCCCGAATCCCCCGAGATGGGATTGGCGGAGGCGGCGTCTCGATGAAGGTTTTCCGTATCGTGGCTCTCGGTGCTCGGGGGTTTCGCGACGAAGGCTTTAAGT
Organism: Lolium rigidum; assembly: GCF_022539505.1. Lineage (NCBI taxonomy): Eukaryota > Viridiplantae > Streptophyta > Magnoliopsida > Poales > Poaceae > Lolium > Lolium rigidum. Next base: position 225,094,516 of record NC_061509.1, read on the forward strand.
AGGCGGAAGGGCAACGCGGGGGGCCACACGAGGGCCCCACACACCGGGCCGCGCGGCCAAGACCCGGGCCGCGCCGCCTGTTGTGGCGGTGCCTCGTGGCCCCACTTCCTTTCCCCCTCGGTCTTCCGGAAGCTTCGTGCAAAAATAGGACCCCGGGCGTTGATTTCGTCCAATTCCGAGAATATTTCCTTACTAGGATTTCGAAACCAAAAACAGCGAGAACAACGAAGCTGGCTCTTCGGCATCTCGTTAATAGGTTAGTGCCGGAAAATGCATAAATACGACATATAATGTGTATAAAACATGTAGATATCATCAATAATGTGGCATGGAACATAAGAAATTATCGATACGTCGGAGACGTATCACACAGCCATCGACTCTAGAAGTACAAAGCTCCGATTGAGCAGTTGTCAGGTTACATGGAGGTTCTACTAAAGAAATGCCTCAAGGGCACGGAGGGTGTTAGCTCGAACACGATCCACCTCGGCGATCTCGGCCTCATCATCTTCGTCCTTGCCTGTCACCAGCTGCTTGTTCAGGGCGCGTATTTCGGCCAGATCAGTCTTCGGGTCAGCTTTGAGGCCTTCTGCTTCCTCGTGGGAGTGGGCAATAAGAGTTTCCTTATCATGGATGAGCTGTTTGATCACCCGGACCCTCTCTTCAAGATCCTCCAACTCTTTGCGCAAGGTCGCAAGTTCAGCAGTACTGACAGAGGTGTCAGTTTTGGCGTCCAAAGCTGCCTTTTTCTCATTAAGTCGTTGGCATTTGTCTGCAATATCGGCTTTCAACGGAAGCTGGGCGTGGCGCAGGTCGATTCTCTGGCGAGCCAATTTCACCCTTGACCTGTAGACAGATAGAGTCACAACTGGCCAGAGTTTCACCTGCAGCGTTACCGGGAGATGATGCTGGATGTCTTCAAGAATGCTCTTCACTTCCTCAGAGTCTTCAACCAATGTCTCAATGGAGGAGGAGAGCAGGTCCTTGAGTTGCTGGAGTTGACCATGTGTAGCGTTGGGTCCTGACTCTTCGCTTGCTTTAGCAGTAGCCGGTTCGATGGATTCAGGGTCAAATGTTAGCAAGCCTGAGAGGTCATAGCCCTGACAAACAACAAGAACAACGTCAGTATACAGCTGAAGAAAAAGGTAAAGCTAAGGGAAGGGAGTATACCTCTCCTAAGACCAGAGGAAAAGCCGATGACGAGATGATCGGCTCTGGTGTTTCTGCTGAAGGCTTGGCCAAGATGGCGAGCTTGTCATCTGCAACCGTAGAAGTTGCTAAGCCCAGGGTGGCGGGTGGCATCGTTACCTCCTCGACTTCCCCACTAGAGGTGTCATCAGTCTGCAAAAGAAGTGTTTAGCCGATGAGAACAGCATGAAATATGAACCAGGGAGAGTTTGGAGGGGAATTACATTCGAAATCTCCTGGTTCAATGAAGAGGCTTACGGTTCCTTACGAGCTCTCTTGATGCATCGGCTCTTTGTGCGAAGACTGCCCTACCCTGTTTTGATGGGAGCCTGGGAGGCAGCAGGTTCAGGAGCTGACCTTTTCTTGGAAGCCGAAGGTGGCGAGTCTGGCTGGCTTTGCGTGGTGGTTTTCCCAGAATTGCCCGAGCTCGATTCCCTACGACTGGATTGTGTATTCTCGCTGGAGTTTTCTTCAGTAGAGGCCTGTACAGGAAATACAAGCATGTTTCAGAGGTCTAGAAGGATAGATGAAATCAGCCAAGGCATGGATCAGCTTACATGCAAACTCTCTTGAGATGGAACAGGGTGTTGGCGTTTCAAGGTCTTCCTGACAGCTACTTTCCTCACTGTTGTCCTCGCCTTGACTGAGGCTCGGGGGGCAGCTGGCCTAGAAGATGTTCTGCTCTTGGAAGCCGATTTTGGTGAAATCGGCTGACTCTGCATCACAACCTTGTTCAAGGGTGGTGAGTTTTTGCAGAAGAGGACCACCGGAGCTGGTGGGAGGAATTTGAAAGGGGAGCCGTCATCATGTACAGGTTCTGGACCGTCTTGTTGCTGCAAGAAGACAGAACAGGATTATAAAAGGAAGGAAATCATTGTAAGCCACTTCAAGAAAATTTGTGAGTAGTGGTACCTGTTCTGCAGGGACGATATATTCAGCATCAAGTTGTTTCAGCAACGGTCCCAGAGCTCTCCTGAAGGCATGAGTCTTCCACATTGACCACCAAGTCTCAAAACCATCGGTTGATAAGGTAAAAGAAAGGTTGTGAGGAATTGGGATGGTTAGAGTGTCAAAGAAAGAGTAACACCTCTGACCCGTGAGGACATCGGGCAGATCAGCTCTGCTCTCCGTTAAGTGGTGGAGGAAGAAATGGGGGTGACACCTTGTTATCGCCAGATTTTGGACAAATCAGGAGATAGGCCGTAATTGAGTTGGGCTTGAAGGATATACGCGTGGAGGATCTCTGAAGCGGCCTTGCACGAGAGTTTGGGCTAAATTGCCCGTGTATCTGTATTTTATTAGATCGTGTTTAGAATTAAAAAGGTAGAGTTTGGCCCGTGCACGGTTAGGTGCACGCCTGAATTAGAGAGTCCCCCGGACTATAAATATGTATCTAGGGTTTATGAAATAAACAACAATCACGTTCCCAACAAACACAAACCAGGCGCATCGCCACCCCTTCTTTCGAGGGTTTCCTTCCGGGTAAGCATCATGCTGCCTAGATCGCATCTCGCGATCTAGGCGATACACGTTTATTCGTCTACCTTGTGTTACTCGTGCTCGAAGCGTTGTTGATGGCGAGTAGCACTACCTATCTTAGGTGTTTTGGGGCTTGCATTGATGCTTTTCTTATGCATATTTGCTTAGCAATGCCGTCCCTCGACACCTAGCTGCCCTTACACCTATCTCGGGTGTAAGGGCGAGCATCTTGCTTGTTCGTTGCTTAGTAGATCCGATCTGTTATAGTTGCTCCTTGTTCTTCAAGGATTAGTTTAATATCTGCATGATTAGGCCTTATGCTGGGGTTGGACGATCCGGTAGTGCGTGAAGTGTTGTTTACCGTTCCTATAAGGGATGTTCCGGGAATTGACGTAATGTTGGTTTTTAGGCCTCTTCTAGGGATAGTTTGCATCATCTTTCGTATCTGCTAGGCCCAACTACGCGTAGGACGTTCTGGTTATGCGGTGAAAACGCTAAACTGTCGTAGATTGGTTTAGATTTGTTTTGATCAAGCAGGATCCCCATGTCATTGCAAATCCAACGTGAACCATGGGGCGATCGGCTCTTTGAGCCGATCCACGAGGCAACCCGAGAGCCGATAGGGCTCGTATTTAATGTTTACGTGTCTACCATGCGATAACATAATCGAAGCAATCTAACACCTTCCCGATCGGGTCTAGGTCGGGTGGCACGCCCTTGCAACCGCCAGGACGTGTGCAGGAAACTTGCGGGACGACGCGAGGTGCCAGGGTCCACTAAGCGGCCTTGGGAGCCTCCCGGCTCTTCGTGTTGCTTAACCACTGCTCGCCGGTGAGTTTTGGCAGGCAACACATTCTGGCACGCCCGGTGGGACCATCTTCTACAACAACCACGTCAACACCTGCGTCCGAGATGGCGGACGAACCGATCAAGTACGAGGATCTCCCTGCAGAGCACAAGAAGAAATACGATGAGTTGAAGGCCATCTATGAAGCCGAACTCATCGGCTCCTTTGAGAAGACCCGTTCGCACGGCATCAGGTTTAAAGGATTCACTCCCCAAGGCGTACTCGAGGGTTTGGATCTGTCTCTCCCTTCGGAGGAACGTACCAGAGCCCTGCGTCAAGAAATCAACTACGTTGTGGCTCATTCGCTACATCGGCATTCTGAGAGCCTGGTGAATACTTTGGAGCGCATTGCGCTTCATGTGGTCCAAGAAGTCATGAAGCATCGTACTCCCCTCGGGGCATGTGCTAGGGACTCACCGAGGAGAGATGCAACTCCACACCGAGCCACCATTGCCGTACGCGATGGCAGCTCCACAAAGCAACAAGGTTCACCAAAGATACGTTATCTACAAGGTTGGAGGTGATCCTGGCGACTATCAATTCTTATATGAGCCGCCCAAGGAGATCCCACATGGATACGTGTGCACATACGTGCCGGACTGCAACAACTGGACGCAAGCGATCCAGACTCCAACCGGAGGGATTGTCGGAGCAGGAGCGATTGTTACGGTAGGAGGGATGGCTGCAGCAGCAGGGAGTGTGGGAGCAGACGCTGAGAAACAGGCGTGGCTAGCTAAATATGCCACTGCACCAAGTCATGAAAGCTCAACTGCTACAGCCTCCATCGTGGATCAGATCAGTGCAGTCTTGAGAGACCGGCTCGGTATCCCGCCGAAGAAGAAAATAATCGGCTATTCCAAGCCGTACCCCAACGAGTTTGACCCGATCCCGCTGCCACCTAAGTATCGGCTCCCCGACTTCACAAAATTCAGTGGATCGAAGGATCTAGCTCCATCGAGCACGTGAGCCGATACTTGGCCCAGCTAGGCATGGTTTCAGCATCGGATCAGCTACGTGTGAGGTTTTTTGCGCAATCTCTCACCGGTCCAGCTTTTGGGTGGTACACCTCGTTGCAGCCAAATTCAGTTCAATCATGGAAGCAGCTGGAAGAGCAGTTTCACACACAATATCATTCAGAAGCCATTGAAGCTGGCATTGCCGATCTGACCCAGGTTCGGCAAAGGCGAGGAGAGACAGTGTCTGAATACATTCAGCGTTTCAGAACTGTTAAGAACCGATGTTATTCGGTTCATTTGTCTGAGAAAGAAGCGAGCCGAGCTGGCCGTGGCGAGCCTCGTAGCGCCACTCAAGGATCCGACGTTCCAAGTGGAGTACAATTCGTTGGCGCACATGGTCCGGAGACTAACTTTGTATGAACAGCGCCACCCAGAATCGTACCAAGACAAGTACAAGCGCACGATAGGCCTGGTCGATGCTGATGCGGATGAAGATCCTTCGGAAGATCAGGAAGTCGCGGTGGCTGAATGGGCTCGGACGGCAGTGCCTGTGTCCTGCAAATGGGTGAATCAACCAGGGCCTCCAAGAGGGTTCGACTTTGATTTGAGCAAAGCTGAGCAGATTTTTGATTTGCTGCTGAAAGAAAAACAGTTAAAGTTACCCGAAGGCCACAAAATCCCTACGTCACAAGAGATGAACGGTAGGCCATACTACAAATGGCATCATACGTTCACTCACGCCACCAACGACTGCAAAGTATTGCGCGCACAGATTCAAATGGCGATAGAATCAGGCCGATTAACTTTTGGACAATTTGCCATGAAGGTTGACACACGTCCGTTTCCTGGCGTCAACATGGTGGATCTTAGCCACTCCATAGGGCGCGAGCCAGAGTTTTCTTTTGATGTCAACATGGCAGGGCTTGTGAGCCGCCATGGCAAAGATAAAGCAGAGAGCAGCCACTCCCGTGGCAAGGATAAAGAGGAGGCCGATCCACGCGACCGGCCCCATGATGATGATAGACGGTACCTAACCGAGGAGGAAGTGAGAAGCGTGCGGTATCAACGTCCACTCTCCGCGCATCTCCTTAACAAATATGAACAGCAGTATGACCGACGTCGGTGCTACGACGTAGATGATGAGAGATATCGTCGGTCTGATGTAGAGGACAGGAGGTATCGTCGACGTGATAGAAACAACGACGGGTACGAGCGTCACGCTAGAGGGAGGTCAAGGGAGCAAGGTGACATGGATAGGCATTGGGACTGTCCTTTCTTTAAACATTGTTGGGACTCAGGAATGAGCCGATTGCCAACAATCGAGAACTGCCTGAATGCGGACAGCAAAGGAAGAGGACAAACGAGGTTTCAGGTGTTCGAGCGTCTAGGGCCTCTCCCACCTCGGAATAAACGAGCCGAGTCATCTCAAGAAGAAGACTTTGAGGAGTCGATGGTGAAGAAGATAGGTATCACCGGCCAAGGTGGTGCCCCGATGGACTCAGCCATTCTCGTAAGCGTAGGGTGCAGCGGCTACGAAACCCGGAGGAAGCCGAGGCACGCACTCGTACACGTTGAGAAAAGCACGGCCCGATCTGGCCGTGAAAATTCAGCAAAAGTTGGAGACGGAGGCGCGCCCGCCAAAGAAAGTGTGGCGCCCTAAACAGACAAAAGCCGACGCAGAGGCATCGGCTGATACAAACATGGTGTTCGTACTCCCGTCAGAGTTTTGTGCTCCAAACGACGAGGAGGTATCGGTGGCTCAATTCGACTGCGGTCCACGGCCAATTATCTTTGAGAACCCACGAGATAGAAGCTACAGGCATTTGAAGGCCCTATACCTGAGAGGTTATATCAATGGGCAGCCTGTCAGCAAGATGTTGGTTGACACCGGAGCGGCGATCAACATAATGTCGTATTCCATGCTACGACGTTTGGGACACTCAAATGATGATCTGATCAAGACCAACGTCACATTAAGCGATTTCAACGGCCAAGCATCAGAAGCAAAAGGTGTTCTGAATGTAGATCTTACTGTAGGCAGGAAAACCATACCTACCACGTTCTCCATCGTCGACAGCAAAAGCAATTACGCTGTCCTGCTAGGAAGGGATTGGATTCACGCTAACTGTTGCATTCCATCCACAATGCACCAATGCATCATACAGTGGGATGGAGATGAAGTGGAGGTCGTTCGAGCAGATGACTCAATCGAGATATCACTAGCTGCCATGAATATTTGGGAGGCGGATGACCAAGAGCCGCTTTCTGGAATCAGTTTGGAAGGCTGTGAGCGCATCGATGCTTCGAAAAATGGGGTGAGGCTGGTCTTATCTACCGGCCTGACAGAGTAGCAAGGTCCAAGACAATGGACGTACGTGGCGAGGCCGATCCCTGCGATCGGCCCCAAAAAATGGAAAGCAAAAATCTCATCTCAAGCATGTCACGTAGCTACAGTAAAAAACCAAGACGTGGTAAACCTTCACTAAGCATTGCAATGAAGAAGGAGGCCGATTCCAGCAATCGGCCAAAATTATCCTCGACATACGTTTTTGCCTGGGTGCAGCAATGATCTAACAGGGGATGCCTGAAGAGCCGATACCCTCAATTACTTGAAAGAATCGGCTCGGGGGGCACTTAGGTGGATAAGACACGAGGATACGAAGTTTGAAGTGGCTGTCAAATGCCCGGCAGCTCAAGATATATTCTTTTATGATGATGGGTCAAATGCCCGGCAGCTCAAGATATATTCTTTTATGATGATGGGTATTGAAGTATGGGGGCCGATGCATAAATCGGCCGTAAAAAATACAAATTTTTTAAGCACAGCCGATGCACAGACATCGACTTTAGAATAGAGAGCCGATGCGCAGCCCTTGACTTTAGTACAATTATACAGGATCTACCCGCTGCGTGTTCAAGACGAGGATGACCTTCTGCTTCTTGGAGGGAGTGAATAGTGAGAGCTTCCTCAGAGCCGATTTGGTGCCAGAACTTTTTCTTCAGGGACTTCCAACCCTTTGTCGGTTAAGCCGTTGATGTTTCGCCTTCAATATCGACTTTCAACGGAAGAAAAGGTGATTGATGGTAGCAAGTTTGCTCAGATTCGCTCAAGTTCGGGTCCAGTAGTCTGAACTATATGTCCTCACCGCCGTTCTCGCCTTGACTGAGGCTCGGGGGGCAGCTGATTTGGTAGGCACTCTGTTTTGGGAAGCCGATTGGAGTGTCATCGGCTGACCCTGCATCATAAACCTCTTCGGAAATGGTGGGTTGTTGCAGAAGAAGATCTCCAGAGTTGCTGGAAGGAGACCATAGCATGGGCATTAGGTCATATTGCCCTTGGGACCGCTGCAGTTGCAAACCTGCACGATCGACACCTGAGGTTCATATGGCCGTGGGCTGGATCTGTTCAAACGACGATTTGGGGATCTGAGTTTTGCTCCTTCAGATAGGTCGCAGGTCACCATTTGAAAAGACGATAGAGTTGGCCTTGCTCGCTTTTTATGGCAAGGGCCGATGCTCTGCCATCGGCTCTTAATGTGTTGACTCACTTTAATCGGCAAAGTTGGAAAAGGGGCAGAATCAGCTGAGAAATGTCTTCTTCATTAATAAGAGAGGATTTTTACAATGAAGAGCCGATTGCTCAAGAAAGGAAGAACAAAAGAAGAGCCGATTGCTCAGGGACTACTAATCCTACATTGCTAATCCTCGCTGGCCTCATCGTCGGCATCGGAGCTACCGTCGGCGCTACTTCCGGAGAACTCCTCGTCGTCGCTGCCCTGGCCCTCGGCCGGAGCCTCTTCTTCCTCGTCATCATCATCATCCTCGCTGTCCGCCCAAGCGCGGAAGCGCTTTGTCAGCGGATACCCAGCGGAAGAGGAGGAATCATCTTCCTCCTCTTCCTCTCCTTCCTCGTCATCATCATCGTCCTCGCTGTCCGCCCACGTGCGGGAGCGCTTTGCCGGCGGGTACTTGGCGGAGGAGGAGGAATCATCCTCCTCCTCTTTCTCCTTTACTTCTTTTCCTTCCTCCTCCTTGTCGGAGGAGGTGGGGTTCGCCCAGGAGTGGAGTTCGTCTTCACTCTTGCTCTTCAGCGAAGATTGGAGGGAGAGGCCTGAGGAGATAGAAGAAGAGGAAGACATTGCTACAGGGGAAGAGGGTTTTTTGGGTGCTGTTGGAGAGAATAGAGCAGGGGGATGAAGTGGCGAAACGTTCGGCACAGATAAATAAAGGGGATGTAGTGGAGATTTAATGCCATGACGGTTCTCGAGGACATGATGCCGAATCTATCAATGCACGCAGAGAAGCTGAGGAGGCGAGGCGACATGATGAAAGACTCTGCGACGGTTCTGCTCTGCCATGACATGACCCTTCGAAGGAAAAAACAGAGTGGTTTTGGAATTATCATTACCAAAACCAGGGGGGCATGTGTTATCGCCAGATTTTGGCCAAATCAGGAGATAGGCCGTAATTGAGTTGGGCTTGAAGGATATACGCGTGGAGGATCTCTGAAGCGGCCTTGCACGAGAGTTTGGGCTAAATTGCCCGTGTATCTGTATTTTATTAGATTGTGTTTAGAATTAAAAAGGTAGAGTTTGGCCCGTGCACTGCTAGGTGCACGCTCGAATTAGAGAGTCCCCCGGACTATAAATATGTATCTAGGGTTTATGAAATAAACAACAATCACGTTCACAACAAACACAAACCAGGCGCATCGCCACCCCTTCTTTCGAGGGTTTCCTTCCGGGTAAGCATCATGCTGCCTAGATCGCATCTCGCGATCTAGGCGAGTACACGTTTATTCGTCTACCTTGTGTTACTCGTGGCTGAAGCGTTGTTGATGGCGAGTAGCACTACCTATCTTAGGTGTTTTGGGGCTTGCATTGATGCTTTTCTTATGCATATTTGCTTAGCAATGCCGTCCCTCGACATCTAGCTGCCCTTACACCTATCCGGGTGTAAGGGCAGCATCTTGCTTGTTCGTTGCTTAGTAGATCCGATCTCGTTATAGTTGCTCCTTGTTCTTCAAGGATTAGTTTAATATCTCGCATGATTAGGCCTTATGCTCGGGGTTGGATGATCCGGTAGTGCGTTAGGTGTTGTTTACCGTTCCTATAAGGGATGTTCCGGGAATTGACGTAATGTTGGTTTTTAGGCCTCTTCTAGGGATAGTTTGCATCATATTTCGTATCTGCTAGGCCCAACTACGCGTAGGACGTTCCAGTTATGCGGTGAAGACCCTAAACTGTCGTAGATTGGTTTAGCTTTGTTTTGATCAAGCAGGATCCCCATGTCATTGCAAATCCAACGTGAACCATGGGGCGATCGACTCTTTGAGCCGATCCACAGGGCAACCTGAGAGCCGATAGGGCTCGTATTTAATGTTTACGTGTCTACCATGCAGGAACATAATCGAAGCAATCTAACACCTTCCTGATCGGGTCTAGGTCAGGTGGCACGCCCTTGCTACCGCCAGGACGTGTGCAGGAAACTTGCGGGACGACGCGAGGTGCCAGGGTCCACTAAGCAGCCTTGGGAGCCTCCCGGCTCTTCGTGTTGCTTAACCACTGCTCGCCGGTGAGTTTTGGCAGGCAACACACCTGCCCAAGACCAAATTGTCGGGCTGCTACGACCGGTTGATAAGACTCATAACCAGGTTTGATGATCCTGTTTGAGGTGCTCATGCCAACTGGAAGGAAGCAGGGGCGGATCATGATGGAGTACAATTGCCGGGTGCTGGCGTCATCGGCAAAACTGTCTAGCCTGAAGGAGACTGGGTTTTCAAAAATTTCAGACTCCGTATAAGGGAAGAGGCCTTGGTAGAAAATTCTAAACCACTCTGATGCTTCCTTAAGGGTCAGTTTGCTACCTGGAAGACTATATAGAGCTTGGCCGTTGCTAGTACACCGGATTGGCTTCCCGTTAGTATTTGGAAAGGTGCAAGTGGCCAACGGGGGAAAGTTTGGGACATGATTCTGGAAATACAGCTGAGCCCATAACTGAATAAACTACCAGTGACCTCCTGTTTTGACTGTCTTTTGGGAATACAGTTTGACAGACATTAGTTGGAGGTATCGGTAGACCTCTCCAAGGAATAGTTTGTCGATGCCAAGCTGGGTGCCTCTGGCCAGTTCATAGGCCAAGGAAAGGTAATTCTTGGTGGGAGCAAGTGAAGGGCCACAGAATATGAAGTGTTCCAACCATAAATTCAGAAAGGCCGTGTGTTCTTTCTCTATTACAGGGACTTTGTTTTTCATGTGGCGTCGAAGATAAGCACCCCAGTTCGTGCACTCTGTTTTGGAAGAGAGTGAGAAAGGGACCTTTGGCAGCCTAAAAGCAGAGGGGCTTGGAGATGTAATGTCCAGACTAGTGATCATGGTCACATCTAGTAGGGTTGGTGTCATTGGGCCATGGCTAAACATGAAGCAATTCAGAGCATCAGACCAAAAGTAGCCGATGGTTTTCAGAAGGTTTTCATGTTTCTCAAGGGGAGACAGTGATAAAGCTAAAGCATCGGCTATTCCCGTGGTTTCCCAGGTGGCTTGATGAGTTTTGGATATTTTATTGTACCATGAAACCCAATCTTCAGGAGGATTAGGCTAGGCTCATAAGCAGTCGGCCCAAGAGGTTAGATCTAAATTCTGGTTCACGAAGGGAATTCTGTTGGCCTCGCATGAAATCAAATTAGCAGGACTCTCGGTAGAACGAGGGCCAAGACAAAGAGAGTTCGGAAGAGAAGGATGCGGCAGCAGAATGTCTGATACCTAGAAATTAATGATGACATAAGACATCAATTCAGGTGTTGGCTGTTAATTTTAGCTCTATACTCGGACAACGAGGAGCGGTGGAGGATTACCTTCAGGCCCGAGACCGTAGCGTTGGCGTTGGATGATTCCGCCATTGGATTCGCTGCGAGGTGGAATCTGCGCGATTGAGATCTGAGATTCGCGTGGCCGTGAGTTGGATCTGCTCGAACGGTGATTTGGGGATCTGAGTTTACTCTTTCAGATAAGGGTTGCAGGTTACTGTTTGAATAGGCAACTGATTTGGCCTTACTCGCGTTTTATGGTGAAGGCCAATGCGCTGCCATCGGCTCTTTGCGCGTTGACTTGCTCTGGCAATCGGCAAAATCGACATAGAAACAGTTTCTTCATTGATAAAGGGGATTTTTACAGAGAAGAGCCGATTTCTCAGGAGAGGAAGAACAAAAGAGCCGATTACTACTACTAGTCCTATGCTAGTAATCCTAGTCTAAGGGTCGTCGCTGCCCTCGTCATCGCCGTCGTGGCTGCCGTCGGCGCTGCTACCGGCGAGCTCCTCGTCGCTGCTGCCGTAGCCCTCGGTGGGGGCCTCTTCCTCCTCGTCGTCGTCGTCATCATCGGCGTCCGACCCGGCGCGGAAGCGCTTCGCCGACGGCTCGTCGGAGGAGGTGTCATCCTCCTCTTCCTCCTCCTCGTCGGAGGAGGTGAAGTCGTCCCAGGAGAAGGAGTCATCCTCGCTCTCCGCCTCCAGCTCCCCATCGGCGAGGAATTGGAGGTCTTCTTCTCCGTCGGTCAAGGACTTGTCATCCTCGGACCAGACGGAGGAATCGTGATCCTCCTTGTCCCACGTCGTTGGGGCGAGGATGTCGTGCGCCGCCAACAAGCCCCACTCCGGCGTCGGCTCACGAGAAGAAGAGGATAGGGAGGAAAGATCCGATGAGGTTGAGGAGGAGGAGTCCATGTTGCAGAGGAGGGCTTTTCGATGGCTAGTACGGAGCAAGGGGATGAATAAACGAACTGCTCGGTACGGTTAGATAAAGGGGATGTAGTGGAGATTTAATGTTGCGGCAATTTCCGAGGACGTGGTGCCAAAAAACTATCAAATCGTGCAGGGGAGTTGAGAAGGCAGGGCATCATGATGAAAAGACTCTGAAGCGGTTCTGCTCTGCAACGCGTGACCCGATGAAGAGAAAACAGAGTGGTTTTGAAATTATCATCGCCAAAACCAGGGGGCATGTGTTACCACCAGAATTTAGCCAGAGCAGGAGGTGGGCCGTGACCGAAGATGGGCTTAGAAGACATGCATATGAAGTGTCTCTGAACCGGCCTTGTGCGTGAATTTGGGCTATATTGCCCGTGTATCTTTATTTTATGGTAGATTAAGAGATAGAGTTTAGCTCGTATACGGTTGGGTTTATTCCCAAATTAGAGAGTCTACGGACTATAAATATGTATCTAGGGTTATTGAGAAGGAGGACGATCACGTTCACAACAAATCAATCTAGGCGCATCGCCACCCCTTGTTTCGAGGGTTTCTCCCGGGTAAGCAACATGCTGCCTAGATCGCATCTTGCGATCTAGGCAGTATCAGTTTATTCGTTATTGGTGTTGCTTGTAAGCCCCAGGAGTAGGAAAAACCTAGAGCGCGCAAGTAAGAGGGGTTTATGTGCATGAGGTCACTACAAAGGACCGTGAGGTCGCCTCGCATTCCCAAGCATATGGGTAGGCCAAGCAACAGCTCGACACGCCCATGCACACAACACCCACCTCAAAGGCTCACGATAGGCTTTCCAAGCCTGAGTGCTTCACCTTCCCTGTGCACTTCACACATACACACACCGTGGACGAGGATACAAGGGTAGAATACAGACTTGAATATCACAACATGACTATGTATGACACAAAAGATGGAAATAAGGTTCATATATATAGCAACGCTCTAATGAGCAAGATCCAAATGACACTCAATAGGGAAACATATCCCATCAGTACATCATACATAAGATAGCCAAATAGTCTGGGTACAGACAAGAACCAAATGGGACTAAGAGTCCTGAAGATAATCAAGCGGTGTTTCCATAACCAACAAGCCACATGCTGCTGCCTTAGGAACGATCCTGCTACGCAACGAAGTCGTCGTCCGTGAACTCGACAAAGTAGCCACCTGCGTACTGCTCATCATCTGTCGTACCTGTTTGTCGAAAAGCGGGTTCCGGAAAAAGAGGAAGAAAAACGAGGGTAAGTACCGTTGGCACGTACTTGCGAGACAAGACCAGCTATGCTTGCTGGTGGGCGGTGTAAACTTCGCCCGGCTTTATGTGGAGTTTAGCGGCAGCAAAGCACTATCCAATAGAGACACGCTACAACATCCGTCTAATAGAGAAGGTGAGAGAGCGCATATTCTAGCAGTTCTATACTCTGCAATCAACAACCCAGCCAAATGCGATCCCCCTTAGCCAAGAGGTACTAACAAGGCACTCACACAGTTGACAATTTTATATCCATTCCATTATAATAGGGCTAACTTACTACGCAAGTAATTAGCAAGTTATTAGCGACAACATTAGGTGTAAGTTGTTCTATGATCGAGTTAAACAGCTCCAAGTCGTCCATAACCGCGGACACGGCTTATCGATAAGATTTAACCCTGCAGGGGTGCACCAATGTTACCATACACGCATGCTCGAACCCGCTTAATTACGGCGGAGTCTCACAACAAGACCGTTCCCAAATCAACAAGAATGCCTAGGGGGCCACCCGACTAAGCTACCCGAAACGAAGTTCGGCCGTACTCCGATGCGGACTCAGGGTTTGCGTTAACGGCTAGGCGTGCGAACCACACGCTTCGCTAAACGTTCCGCGGGGTACGATGCAAGTAAACACCCGAAGGCAACGGTAGTAAACACCCGAAGGCAACGGTAATAAACACCCGAAGGCAACAATAGTAAAGCATGGCATACATGGCATACATGGCATAGGCAAATAAAACCAAGGTTGTGGCCCCCTTTTCAACGGACTTGAGAAATGGTAATGGGTGATGGGGGTCCCGATAAATCCTCCCACGAGTGGTTAGCGCGCTCGGTCTTAGAAACGAGATAACAAGAACTCGGGTCCTAGGGGACATTAGCAAGTCAAAGTTCCGATGCTTTCGCAAAGGGGCTCACGGATGCCTCTGCATATTATAACCCTTAGCAATTTTAAGTTGTAGCAAAAATTATCATCATCATTTTGAAAAGGTAGTACATGTGTCAACATCCCAACAAGATATCCCGAACATTTCGAGATATCAACAAAAATCCTAAACTCGCCTACGACTCGCAAAGCTGGCAAACAACAAACAACAGGTAGGGCGAGGAGGTGTATCTCGGAGATATAGGTAACAGGTGGATAGGACACGTGACACAACAGAATCGCAACATAAGGATAGCAATAGATCAAAAGAGCATGTAAAAGTAAAATAGGTGAAGGGGTGGGCTCGCTCTGTCGGATCGGAGGTAGAAGCACCGACACGATCCTCCAGGGGAACTCGTACTCCCGCTCGTACTGCTCTGCGTCGGCGTCTACTCGAGAAGAAGCAAATAGCACATACAAGAAAGTATAGCACAAATCAATACAAGTAGATGCAATGCGCAATATGATGCATGATGACATGGCAAGATGATTTGTGCATGGCAAAATTAAGTGGGGTGCTCATAATTCTCATGGAATGATAATCACCCTCACATATATCTTAATTCATTTTGCAAGTTTTATTTTGGATAAATCAGAGATGATGCCAATGATGCATGAGAATGCAAGATTTGAAATCTTCTCACTTTTCTGATGAGAATGGATATATAATTTGCACAATTTGGATTTGTAATTTGAGAGATATGAACTATGCCACATTAACCAATTTATTTTCAGATTTTAATATGTTCAAATTTTACTTATTCAAAAGCTAAAACAAACTTCATAGTTGGAAAGTGCATAAAAAACTGAGCAACATAGATATCAAGTTTGTCAAAATTGGAATAGTTTAGGTGTAGTTTTAAAACACTTGAATTTTAGCCAGGGAGTAAAAACAGAAAAAAAACTGAAAACGCAAAAAGGGTTTTTTAATCCTGCAACGGCCAGGATTCGAACTCAGGTCGCTTCAGTGTGGCGCAAGGAGCAGAGCCAGTGCGCTGCTGCTGTGTGATTGACTGAAACAGAGATGCAAGCAAGGTAAAGTGTGGTGCCGAAGTTAACTGAAATTCGAACAGCAAAACTGAACACGTGACAGCTCACGGTGGCGACTTTGGAGGTCGAAGGCGACCATCCTGGGCAGTTCTACGGTGCGTTCTTGACAAGTTGGGGAAGAGGAATGTCAGGTGGTGCGAATGGAAAAGGAAAGGTTGGATTTGGTGCCCTGTAGCGGCAGTGAAACTCGACCAAAGACGGACCCGTGACACGTGTTGCACAGCTGAAAACTGAAACAGATATTTGGGCTGACTTTGGTTGCCGACAGCGTCGCGAATACTGCACCGTTTTAGATGATTCAAAAACTAAAAAGTAGCCTGTGATGTTGTGCATCTAATGAATTAAGTGGCTTGATCTGGGGTGAACCATGTTGCCGGAAAAGATCGTCGGAAGACAGGACTGCGTCACGGCGACCGATCTTTGAACTGAAAACTGAAAACTGTTGTAGATGATAAAAGCGAAAACTGAAAACTGTTTCTGGACCGACTTTGAATGAAGATTGCGACGTCGTTACTGCTCCGATTTAGATGATACAAGTTCGAGGAGATAGAGGGTACTGCCGTGAATCTAGAGACACCAAAAGTGCGTGCTGAAGTGGACTGTACCGCCGGCGAGAAGTGTCAAAAGTCAGCGTCGTGAAACAGATATCAAACATGTGTTTTTATACGTTTTCGATTTCGTTCTCGCCAGATCCTTTCTTACGTCGTCGATCCAGTGCATGCAAGGAGGAGACGAGGGGACGTGCTCACCCTGGGGTGGTCGGAGACGAAGGAGAGGCGCCGGAGTAGCTCGCCGGCGAAGAGGAAGAAGAAGGAGGCCGGGGGTAGAGGTCGCAGATCTTGGCGTCGAGAAGCTCCGTGAGGTAGACGTCGAGGGAGAGGGCGCCACCGTGATCTCGTTCCCACGCTCAGGTATCGTCGGTGGACGCCATGGCTTCGGCGACGAGGAGGTAGACGGCGGCGACGGTTTCTCTCACAGGAGGTTTTTGGGAGGAGACGGAGGAAGTGGGTGGCGGCTCGGTTGAGGGGAGGATCTGGCTAGGGTTGCTGTGGTTGGTGCGGTGCTTAAAAGAGAGAGAGAGAGGCGCCGAACGATGGAGAGGAGGGCGACGTGGAGACCCTGGCGATCACCATTGCCCGATATGGTGAGCTCGGCCGACGTGGAAAGGTGAGCGAGAGGGGGTCCTCTTACCGTTTCGGTAAGCTGGGCTGGGCCAAGCTTGGAAGAAAGAGGAGAGGGGTTAGATGGGTTGGGCTGCCGGCTAGGTTAGTTAGGATAGGGTTTAGAAATAGGTTTTCTTCTTCTCTCTTATTTTCTGATTTCTGTTTTTATTTTCTTTTCAAAACAAAACAGAAATATGAAAAGAGAGAAAAGGTGTGGTTTGAAATGAAGAGAGAAGAATAGAGAAGCACATCACCATACATGTGATGATGAGAAAAGAAAAGAAAAAGAAGAGGAAGAAAAATGCATAGAGCTAGAATAAGCTACATGATTTCATGTACCAAAATAATTGGGTGGTGTTATAGACCAAACCAAACACTTGGGATGGAGTATCTCCAACACAAATATGTTTGGCTAGGCAAGGTTGAAGAGAAAAAGAAAGATGCCACCAAATTTTAGAAAATTTGGCATGACCTTTGTGTAAAAAGGTTAAAAAGGGAGAAAGATGGAGTTGTGCTTTTCTTGGAACATCACAAGAGGGAGGGGATGAACCAAGAAGAAGAAGGAAGAGGAACAACAAACAAAGCAACATATGATCAAAGCCAAAACCAAAAGCAATTTAGTAAAACCAAAGTGGTGATATGCATGAATGCAACATGATGGTATGACAACAATGCAAGAAAGGAACAAAGGGGTCTATGTATTACTCTTGGGATGTTACAAACGCCCCCCCTTGAAGGAATCGCGCCCCGAGATTCTCAGGAAGAAGAGAAAAAGGACGGGTACTCGGAACGGAGTTGATCTTCCCGCTCCCAAGTTGCTTCTTTATCGGAATGGTGCGACCACTGCACCTTGAGGAACTTGACAGAGTTGTTGCGAGTACGACGTTCAGCTTCATCAAGAATCCGAACGGGATGCTCTTTGTAGGAGAGGTCTTCTTGGAGGTCAATGGACTCGTGATCAACTGCACGGCCCGGATCTTTGAAGCACTTCTTGAGCTGTGATACGTGGAAGACATCGTGCACTTTTGAGAGTTTCTCAGGGAGTTCAAGGAGGTAAGCGACTTCACCACGCTTTGCTAACACTTTGAATGGACCAATGTATCTTGGCGCCAGCTTGCCTTTGATACCAAAGCGATGAGTGCCCCTCATAGGAGTAACACGGAGGTAAGCTTGATCACCAGGCTGATATAACATATCACGGTGCTTGCTATCATAATAGCTTTTCTGCCGAGATTGTGCTATCTTCAGATTGTCACGAATGATTCGCACCTTTTCTTCAGACCTCGTTGATGACATCGGGGCCAAAGATTTGCCTTTCACCGGTTTCAGACCAGTTCAGAGGTGTTCTGCATTTGCGACCATAGAGAGCTTCAAAGGGTGCCATGCCCAAGCTGGCTTGATAGCTGTTGTTGTAAGAGAACTCAGCGAATGGAAGACATTCTTCCCATTTCATGCCGAAGGAGATAACACAGGCACGGAGCATGTCCTCGAGAATCCGATTGACTCTTTCGACTTGCCCACTTGTTTGAGGATGGTAAGTCTGTGTCGAAGAGCAGATTAGTTCCCATAGCTTTCGAAAGCTTGCCCAAAACTTGGAAGTGAAGATACTTCCGCGATCGGAGCTTATTTCCAAGGGAACACCATGAAGAGAAACAATCTTTGCAGTGTAGAGCTCAGCCAACTGACTAGCAGATATTGTTTCTTTGACAGGAAGGAAGTGAGCAACCTTAGAAAGACGGTCGATCACCACGAAGATAGCATCATTGCCTTTCCGAGACTTAGGAAAACCAGTTACAAAGTCCATCTCAATCTTGTCCCATTTCCACTCAGGAATTTTCAGGGGTTGGAGGACACCGGCAGGTCTCTGATGTTCTGCTTTGACACGGCGACAAACATCACATTCTGAGACATAGCGAGCAACATCCCTTTTCATCCTAGTCCACCAATAGGTAGACTTGATATCGAGATACATCTTTGTGCTGCCAGGATGGATAGAAAGAGGAGTGTCGTGAGCTTCTTTGAGAATGAGGTTTCTCAGGTCTGGATCGTTCGGAACAACAAAACGACCTTGGAAGAAGAGAGTTCCTTGATCGTCGAGAGAGAAAGACTTGTACTTGGGCTTGTGCATATTCTCTTTGATATTCTTGCTGCAAATATCTCGCAACTGTCCTTTTCGGATCTTATCTTCAAGAGTTTGCGTGATCACCAAGTTTGCAAGGTAGCCTTGGGGAACAAGCTCAAGATTCAATTTCCTGAATTCTTCATAAAGAGCAGGTTGACTTTCTTGAATCATGAGGTTGTTGCAATAAGACTTGCGACTAAGGGCGTCAGCCATGACATTAGCTTTGCCTGGAGTGTAGTCGATAGACGGATCAAAGTCCTTGATGGTTTCCATCCATCTCGTTTGACTGGAGGTTCAAGTTGGGTTGTGTGAAGATGTATTTGAGACTCTTGTGGTCGGTGAAGATCTCACATTTGTTGCCCAACAAGTATTGGCGCCATGTTATTAAAGCATGTAACACGGCCGCAAGCTCGAGATCATGTGTGGGATAGTTGAGTTCATGCTTTTTCAACCGACGAGAAGCATACGCCACAACTTGACGTTCTTGCATGAGGACAAGCACCTAGACCATGAAGAGAGGCATCACAGAATATCTGGAAAGGCTTAGAAGTATCTGGAAGAACAAGGACAGGTGTGGAAGTGAGCTTCTGCTTGAGGAGATCAAAGCTTTCTTGGCATTGAGGAGACCAAAGGAACTTCTTGTCTTTCTTCAGGAGATCGGTAAGAGGCTTGGCGATCTTGGAGAAATTCTCAACAAAGCGGCGGCAAGTAACTTGCCAAACCGAGGAAACTTCTCACTTGCTTGACATTCTTCGGAGGAAGCCATTCAACGATCGCCTTGACGGTTTCAGGATTGACAGCAATGCCTTTTCCCGAAATGACATGACCAAGATAGACGACTTGAGGAAGCCAAAATTCACACTTGGAGAACTTGGCATAGAGACGGTGTTCACGAAGCTTCATGAGGATGAGGCGAAGATGCTCCTCATGCTCCTCATTGGACTTGGAGTAGACAAGGATATCATCGAGATAGACTACCACAAACTTGTCGAGGTACTCCATGAAAATGTAGTTCATCAACCGAGAGAAAGTGGCAGGAGCATTAGTGAGGCCAAAGGACATGACGGTGTATTCATAGAGACCATAACGAGTTTTGAAGGTCTGTCTTGGGTACATCCTCCTTGCGGATTTTGATTTGGTGATAACCACTTCTCAAATCCATCTTAGAGAACACGAGTTGCACCCGCAAGCTGATCAAAGAGCTCATTGATGCGAGGAAGAGGATATGTATTCTTGATCGTTTTCTCATTGAGAGGGCGGTAGTCAACCACCAATCGATCAGTTTTATCCTTTTTCTTCACGAAGATGGTAGGACATCCCCATGGAGAAGTGCTTGGCTGAATGAAACCAAGTTTTTGCAACTCGTCAAGCTGCTTCTTGAGTTCAGCCAACTCATTTGGACCCATTTTGTATGGCCGCTTTGAAATAGGAGCTGTTCCAGGCTCTAGTTCAATGACGAACTCAACAGCCACTGTCGAGTGGCATACCCGGAAGTTCTTCGAGAAAGACATCAGGAAAGTCGCAAACCACCGGTATAGACTCAAGCTCCGGAAGAGAACTAGGATTCAAAGCGAAGAGCTGAACGGCAGGTGTCTGAGAAGGTGTATAGGTCAAGGTTCCTGACGAAGTAGGAAGGGAAACTGAGTGCTCGGCACAATCAATGACAACTTTGTTGGCCTTCAACCAATCCATGCCAAGGATAACATTAATGCCAGAGTTTCGAAGGAGTATCAAGGAGGCGAGAAAGATATGGTTTCCAATTTGAATTTGGTTACCATGGCTTACGATAGTGGATAACATCTGCGCTCCGGGGGATTGAACCATGAGAGATTTAGGCATGAGCTCCGTAGCAAAGTTATTGCTTTGAGCAAAACTATCAGACACAAAAGATAGAGAAGCTCCTGTATCGAACAGTACTTTTGCAGGAAAGGAGTTAACAAGCAAAGTACCAAGCACGACGTCGGTAGCTTGCTCAGCTTGCTCGACGTTGATGTTGTTGACGCGAGCAGCCCTCGGACCTTGCCTATTGTTGTTGTTGAAGGCACGGCCCGGAGCTGGTGCACGAACCATCGCATGTGTCGAAGTAGAGCGAGGTGGTGGTGGAGGTAGCTTCTGAGGGCAGAAGGTAGAGATGTGCCCAACCTGACCACACTTGTAGCATGTGGGGTCGGCACGTGGACCCATCGGCCTTGGTCCACCATATGCGAGGCCTTGGCGGAGCTTGGTAGGTCCTCTGCCGAAGCCGGGGGGGGGGGGGGGGGGGAGCATACCCAGCGTGTGCTGCGCGGGGAGCATACCCAGCTTGTGTAGCTTGTCCTGGCGGTGCGGGATAAGGAACCCACAGCCTGCGCTTCTGAGGCGGCGCTAAAGAAGGAGCACCAACCTCTCGAGTATGCTTGCGCGAATCCTCGAACGCAAGCCTACCCGACTCTTCCTTGACAGCAGTGTTGACAAGCTTGTCGAAAGTTTCTGCCGCGACATGAGTGAGCGCGTACTTGAGTGCCGGCTTGAGGCCATTACGGAACCTCTTCTGCTTCTTGGCATCAGTGGACACTTCTTCACCACCATAGCGAGCTAGCTTGGAGAACTCGATGCTGTATGTCATCACGTCTTTGTTGCCTTGAACAAGACTAAGGAATTTCTCCTTCATCCTGTCCATGAGCCCTTCAGGAATGTGGTGGCTCCTGAAAGCTTCCCGGAACTCTTCCCAAGTGACATCAGGAGCATTGGCGGGACGCATCTCGAGAAAGTTCTCCCACCATGCGGCGGACCCTCCTGTCAGTAGGTGAGTCGCAAACCGCACCTTGTCTTCTGGGGCGACTCCCGCTGTGTTGAGCATGCGGTTGACATCGCGCACCCAATCATCTGCATCCAGCGGTTCAGGCGTAGAGTCGAACGATCGTGGGTTCAGCTGCAGGAAGTCCCGGATCATCACTCGGCCATTGCCTTGACGAGCTTGATCGAAGTTGTGCTGGGTTTGCTGCATCTGACCCAACAGTTGAGTCATTTGCAACAGGGTTGGTCCCAGCTCAGGAGGTGGTGGAGGTCTAACCATCCTGTTGAGGGAAAACATAAGACGGTTGAAACAACAGATAAGAACAAAGCTTAGAACAAGGATTTAAGACCAGATAACTCATCGATCCATAGAATTCATCAAGGTACACCATACAAGGTTCAAGTACACATGAGATCCATACAACCGGATACAAGGATGGAACAACTACAACTCTCACATGGATACAAAGATAGAACTCAACGCAAACACTCAGAACATGGGCTGGTAGTCACCACGGTGCCTGTTGGTACGGCGGCGACCACGGCTCTGCTGGTCCACGGGGAGAAAAAGCCTCTCAGCGTACAAGGAGTGAGCCTCAGGACCCTGCTCTCCGTACAGAAGCGGCCCTCGGGTGTGGGTGTCGACGGAGAGAAGCTGCCCACGGTCAGGAATGTACCCTCCAACATCTGAAGGAGCACAAGTGGGAGGTAGCTGCACTCTCTGCGGGTATGAGGAGTGTGACGGCTGAGGAGTGGTATATGCCAACAGGTGCTGACGTGTACGCCAGAGCTGCTCAGTAACGAAGTCCAGCTCGTGAAGAAGAGCCTGAGTAAAGCGGTCCTGACACTGCACGAACTGAGCTGTCATGAACAGGCGGCTGTTCTCCTGCTCCGGGTCAGAGTACCCTCCAGTGTGGAATCTGGCCTGCGTAACACGGACTCCAGACGGAACGTAACGGTACGGAGACCTCTCGAAGCAAGTGTAGGTGGAGCGTAGCGTAATGACCAAGCAGTACGCAGCTCTCTGCACAGCCATCTCAACAGAGCTCGCTGTAGCCTCAGCAAAGTGCTCCGGGTAGTAGCGGAGGTCATCGGCGAGGCACGTGGACCTCGGCTACGTAGCGGTGCTGCTGGTCTTCCCGAGGAATCTCGGTCACCCGGTACTCGGGGTACCGGACGAAACCCAAGTAGGCCGAGCATCTCGCGTAGCGGCACGGAAAACCAGTGGTGTTCTCGCACTGGGTCATACGGATAACCTGTAGACACGCCATCTGCATGAGGATATTGGAAAGAAGTCAGGCGCCGGAACAAGGAAGTGGTCAAGATAGCATCGGATCAAAGGAGGAAAACATGTTAGTATGAAAATACCAACATAGCAAAGAAACAGATTATATGTGGAGATCGACAAAAGATGATAATGAAGCAACCATAGTACAGAAAAATTTTCAAAATACTTTTCCCTATGGCACTATGGTTTCCCACAAACACGTCCAATCCTAGATGAAACAAGATAAGAATAGAGTAAAACCGTTGCTCTTCCTCACCAGAGGGTGGGTGGGTGGGGTAAGAAATAAAAGCAGAATTCCTACTCTCGCGCACAATTTTCCTATGTAGCTACTAAAATATGAGTTACTAGACACAACTTCGTCCGCTGCAAAGGGGCTCCTAAAGGCAGTCCTGCTCTGATACCAAGTCTGTAAGCCCCAGGAGTAGGAAAAACCTAGAGCGCGCAAGTAAGAGGGGTTTATGTGCATGAGGTCACTACAAAGGACCGTGAGGTCGCCTCGCATTCCCAAGCATATGGGTAGGCCAAGCAACAGCTCGACACGCCCATGCACACAACACCCACCTCAAAGGCTCACGATAGGCTTTCCAAGCCTGAGTGCTTCACCTTCCTGTGCACTTCACACATACACACACCGTGGACGAGGATACAAGGGTAGAATACGGCTTGAATATCACAACATGACTATGTATGACACAAAAGATGGAAATAAGGTTCATATATATAGCAACGCTCTAATGAGCAAGATCCAAATGACACTCAATAGGGAAACATATCCCATCAGTACATCATACATAAGATAGCCAAATAGTCTGGGTACAGACAAGAACCAAATGGGACTAAGAGTCCTGAAGATAATCAAGCGGTGTTTCCATAACCAACAAGCCACAGGCTGCTGCCTTAGGAACGATCCTGCTACGCAACGAAGTCGTCGTCCGTGAACTCGACAAAGTAGCCACCTGCGTACTGCTCATCATCTGTCGTACCTGTTTGTCGAAAAGCGGGTTCCGGAAAAGAGGAAGAAAAACGAGGGTAAGTACCGTTGGCACGTACTTGCGAGACAAGACCAGCTATGCTTGCTGGTGGGCGGTGTAAACTTCGCCCGGCTTTATGTGGAGTTTAGCGGCAGCAAAGCACTATCCAATAGAGACACGCTACAACATCCGTCTAATAGAGAAGGTGAGAGAGCGCATATTCTAGCAGTTCTATACTCTGCAATCAACAACCCGACCAAATGCGATCCCCTTAGCCAAGAGGTACTAACAAGGCACTCACACGGTTGACAATTTTATATCCATTCCATTATAATAGGGCTAACTTACTACGCAAGTAATTAGCAAGTTATTAGCGACAACATTAGGTGTAAGTTGTTCTATGATCGAGTTAAACAGCTCCAAGTCGTCCATAACCGCGGACACGGCTTATCGATAAGATTTAACCCTGCAGGGGTGCACCAATGTTACCATACACGCATGCTCGAACCCGCTTAATTACGGCGGAGTCTCACAACAAGACCGTTCCCAAATCAACAAGAATGCCTAGGGGGCCACCCGACTAAGCTACCCGAAACGAAGTTCGGCCGTACTCCGATGCGGACTCAGGGTTTGCGTTAACGGCTAGGCGTGCGAACCACACGCTTCGCTAAACGTTCCGCGGGGTACAGTACAGAAGTAAACACCCGAAGGCAACAGTAGTAAACACCCGAAGGCAACAGTAATAAACACCCGAAGGCAACAGTAGTAAAGCATGGCATACATGGCATACATGGCATAGGCAAATAAAACCAAGGTTGTGGCCCCCTTTTCAACAGACTTGAGAAATGGTAATGGGTGATGGGGGGTCCCGATAAATCCTCCCACGAGTGGTTAGCGCGCTCAGTCTTAGAAACAGATAACAAGAACTCGGGTCCTAGGGGACATTAGCAAGTCAAAGTTCCGATGCTTTCGCAAAGGGGCTCACAGATGCCTCTGCATATTATAACCCTTAGCAATTTTAAGTTGTAGCAAAAATTATCATCATCATTTTGAAAAGGTAGTACATGTGTCAACATCCCAACAAGATATCCCGAACATTTCGAGATATCAACAAAAATCCTAAACTCGCCTACGACTCGCAAAGCTGGCAAACAACAAACAACAAGTAGGGCGAGGAGGTGTATCTCGGACATATAGGTAACGAGTGGATAGGACACGTGACACAACGAGAATCGCAACATAAGGATAGCAATAGATCAAAAGAGCATGTAAAAGTAAAATAGGTGAAGGGGTGGGCTCGCCTGTCAGATCAGAGGTAGAAGCACCGACACGATCCTCCAGGGGGAACTCGTACTCCTGCTCGTACTGCTCTGCGTCGGCGTCTACTCGAGAAGAAGCAAATAGCACATACAAGAAAGTATAGCACAAATCAATACAAGTAGATGCAATGCGCAATATGATGCATGATGACATGGCAAGATGATTTGTGCATGGCAAAATTAAGTGGGGTGCTCATAATTCTCATGGAATGATAATCACCCTCACATATATCTTAATTCATTTTGCAAGTTTTATTTTGGATAAATCAGAGATGATGCCAATGATGCATGAGAATGCAAGATTTGAAATCTTCTCACTTTTCTGATGAGAATGGATATATAATTTGCACAATTTGGATTTGTAATTTGAGAGATATGAACTATGCCACATTAACCAATTTATTTTCAGATTTTAATATGTTCAAATTTTACTTATTCAAAAGCTAAAACAAACTTCATAGTTGGAAAGTGCATAAAAAACTGAGCAACATAGATATCAAGTTTGTCAAAATTGGAATAGTTTAGGTGTAGTTTTAAAACACTTGAATTTTAGCCAGGGAGTAAAAACAGAAAAAAAACTGAAAACGCAAAAAGGGTTTTTTAATCCTGCAACGGCCAGGATTCGAACTCAGGTCGCTTCAGTGTGGCGCAAGGAGCAGAGCCAGTGCGCTGCTGCTGTGTGATTGACTGAAACAGAGATGCAAGCAAGGTAAAGTGTGGTGCCGAAGTTAACTGAAATTCGAACAGCAAAACTGAACACGTGACAGCTCACGGTGGCGACTTTGGAGGTCGAAGGCGACCATCCTGGGCAGTTCTACGGTGCGTTCTTGACAAGTTGGGGAAGAGGAATGTCAGGTGGTGCGAATGGAAAAGGAAAGGTTGGATTTGGTGCCCTGTAGCGGCAGTGAAACTCGACCAAAGACGGACCCGTGACACGTGTTGCACAGCTGAAAACTGAAACAGATATTTGGGCTGACTTTGGTTGCCGACAGCGTCGCGAATACTGCACCGTTTTAGATGATTCAAAAACTAAAAAGTAGCCTGTGATGTTGTGCATCTAATGAATTAAGTGGCTTGATCTGGGGTGAACCATGTTGCCGGAAAAGATCGTCGGAAGACAGGACTGCGTCACGGCGACCGATCTTTGAACTGAAAACTGAAAACTGTTGTAGATGATAAAAGCGAAAACTGAAAACTGTTTCTGGACCGACTTTGAATGAAGATTGCGACGTCGTTACTGCTCCGATTTAGATGATACAAGTTCGAGGAGATAGAGGGTACTGCCGTGAATCTAGAGACACCAAAAGTGCGTGCTGAAGTGGACTGTACCGCCGGCGAGAAGTGTCAAAAGTCAGCGTCGTGAAACAGATATCAAACATGTGTTTTTATACGTTTTCGATTTCGTTCTCGCCAGATCCTTTCTTACGTCGTCGATCCAGTGCATGCAAGGAGGAGACGAGGGGACGTGCTCACCCTGGGGTGGTCGGAGACGAAGGAGAGGCGCCGGAGTAGCTCGCCGGCGAAGAGGAAGAAGAAGGAGGCCGGGGGTAGAGGTCGCAGATCTTGGCGTCGAGAAGCTCCGTGAGGTAGACGTCGAGGGAGAGGGCGCCACCGTGATCTCGTTCCCACGCTCAGGTATCGTCGGTGGACGCCATGGCTTCGGCGACGAGGAGGTAGACGGCGGCGACGGTTTCTCTCACAGGAGGTTTTTGGGAGGAGACGGAGGAAGTGGGTGGCGGCTCGGTTGAGGGGAGGATCTGGCTAGGGTTGCTGTGGTTGGTGCGGTGCTTAAAGAGAGAGAGAGAGGCGCCGAACGATGGAGAGGAGGGCGACGTGGAGACCCTGGCGATCACCATTGCCCGATATGGTGAGCTCGGCCGACGTGGAAAGGTGAGCGAGAGGGGGTCCTCTTACCGTTTCGGTAAGCTGGGCTGGGCCAAGCTTGGAAGAAAGAGGAGAGGGGTTAGATGGGTTGGGCTGCCGGCTAGGTTAGTTAGGATAGGGTTTAGAAATAGGTTTTCTTCTTCTCTCTTATTTTCTGATTTCTGTTTTTATTTTCTTTTCAAAACAAAACAGAAATATGAAAAGAGAGAAAAGGTGTGGTTTGAAATGAAGAGAGAAGAATAGAGAAGCACATCACCATACATGTGATGATGAGAAAAGAAAAGAAAAAGAAGAGGAAGAAAAATGCATAGAGCTAGAATAAGCTACATGATTTCATGTACCAAAATAATTGGGTGGTGTTATAGACCAAACCAAACACTTGGGATGGAGTATCTCCAACACAAATATGTTTGGCTAGGCAAGGTTGAAGAGAAAAAGAAAGATGCCACCAAATTTTAGAAAATTTGGCATGACCTTTGTGTAAAAAGGTTAAAAAGGGAGAAAGATGGAGTTGTGCTTTTCTTGGAACATCACAAGAGGGAGGGGATGAACCAAGAAGAAGAAGGAAGAGGAACAACAAACAAAGCAACATATGATCAAAGCCAAAACCAAAAGCAATTTAGTAAAACCAAAGTGGTGATATGCATGAATGCAACATGATGGTATGACAACAATGCAAGAAAGGAACAAAGGGGTCTATGTATTACTCTTGGGATGTTACATTGCTCGTGCTGAAGCCTTTTTGATGGCGAGCAACACCCTTATCTTAGATGTTTTGGGGCTTACGTCGATGCTTTTACGATATGCTTGCTTAGCTACGTTGCCCCTCAATATCTAGCTGCCCTTACACCTATCTTGGGTGTAAGGGCGGCATCGTGCTTTATCTTTGTTTAGTAGATCTGATCTGTTATAGTCGCTCCTTGTTCTACAAGGATGTTATCACCAGAATTTGACCGGATCATAGGTGGGCCGCGATTGAGGATGGGCTTGAAGGATATACATGGAAGGAATACATGAATCGGCCTTATATGCAAAGTTTGGGCTAGTTTGCCCGTGTATCTGTAATATAGTAGGATACGTGTCGGTTAGATAGAATTTGGCTCGTGCCCGGTTGGGATTATTCCCACGTTAGAAAGTCTACGGACTATAAATATGTATCTAGGGTTTATGAAATAAACAACAATCATGTTCACCACAAACCAATCTAGGCGCATCGCCAACTCCCTTGTCTCGAGGGTTTCGTCCGGGTAAGCATCATGCTGCCTAGATCGCATCTTGCGATCTAGGCAGTACACGTTTATTCGTCGTTTATGCGTTGCTCGTGCTGAAGCCTTGTTGATAGCGAGCAACGTAGTTATCATAGATGTGTTAGGGTTAGCATTGTTCATCGTATCATATGTTGTCGTCGTGCAACCCTTAGACGTATAGCCGCCCTTACACCTATCTTAGGTGTAAGGGCGGCACCCCGCTTGATCATTATTTAGTGGATCTGATCCGTTATGATTGCTCCTTGTTCTTCAAGGATTAGTTTAATATCTGCATAGTTAGGCCTTGCAAACGGGTTGAAGGATCCAGTGGCGCGTAGGGTGTAGTTTGCTAGCCCTAGACAGGATGTTCCGGGGACCAACTTCGTGTTGGTTTTTAGGCCTTGTCTAGGGTCGGTTTATGATCACCGTGCGTGGCCGCCAGGCTCAATCACGAGTAGGATGTTCCGATCATGCGGTGAAAACCCTAAATCGTAGTAGGTCGTTTTAGCTTTATTTTGATCAAGCAGGACCACCATCCGATCGTACACCTCGTACGCATCATGGGTGGATCGGCTCCTTGAGCCGATTCACAGGATAACTCGAGAGCCGATCGAGGCTCGTATTTAATGTTTACGTGTATGCCATGCAGAAACTAAGCGATGCACATCCAACACCTTCCCGGCCGGGTATAGGTCGGGTGGCACGCCCTGCACCGGCATCGGACGTGCGTGCCGAGTCTTTGCGGGCCGTCGCTCGGAGGGACCAGGGCCAGCCGCAGTCCTGGGAGCCTCCCGGCTCTACCGTGTTGCCCGTCGCTGCTCGCCGGTGGGTTTCTGACCGCAACACATTCTGGCACGCTCGGTGGGACATCGCCAACTCCCTTGTCGAGGCGGAAAACTACGTTGCTCGCCATCAACAAGGCTTCAATACCACCAACGCCGACGATTCAACGACGATGATGAAAGAGATCGTCTGGCTAGGGACGCCAGGAGACATCGTCGGCATGATCGCGATGAGGAGAGATATGAGCGCCACGCCAAGGAAAAGTCGAGAGAGCAAGACGACGTGGATAGGCACTGGGACTGTCCCTTCTTCAGACACTGCTGGGATTCAGGAATGAGCCGATTGCCTACAATCGGCGACTGCCCAGAATGTAGACAAAAGAAGAAGGACACAGCTAACATGGCCGTGTTCAAACGTCTAGGGCCTCTCCCGCCTCGGAACAAGCATGCTGAGTCCTCTCGGGTGGAAGATCTCGAGGAATTGGAATACGAAGAAGAAGAAGAAGAAGATAAGTACCACCGGCCAAGGTGGTGCCCTGATGGACTCAGCCGTTCCCAAAAGCGTAGGGTTCAGCGACTACGTGGTTTGGAGGAAGCCGAAAGGTTATACCTGCACACGTTGAGGAAGGCGCGGCCTGATCTGGCCGCTAAAATTCAGCGAACCCTGGACGAAGAAGGTCGGCCACAAAGAAAAGAGTGGCGCCCCAGACAAAAGAAAGCCGATGATGAGACATCGGCTGGCACAAACATGGTGTTCATCCTTCCGACGGAGTTTAGCGCTCCAGGATTAGACGAAGCACCTGTGGCACAACTTGATCGCGGCCCACGGCCGGTTATCTTTGAGAAGCCACGAGAAAGAAGCTACGAGCATCCGAAGGCCCCGTACTTGCAAGGCTATATCAATGGGCAGCCCGTCAACAAGATGCTCGGTGGACACCGGAGCGGCGATCAACATTATGCCATACTCCATGCTACGTCGGTTGGGACGCTCTAGCTCGGATCTGATCAAGACCAACGTGACACTGAGCGATTTCAATGGCCAAGCATCTGACGCACAAGGTGTGCTGAACGTGGATCTGACCGTAGGAAGGAAAACCATCACTACGACGTTCTTTATTGTCGATAGCAAGAGCACCTATGTTGTCCTGCTAGGGAGAGATTGGATCCACGCCAACTGTTGCATTCCATCCACGATGCACCAATGCTTAATACAGTGGGATGGAGATGAAGTAGAGGTCGCCCACACAGATGATTCAGCCGAGATTTCGACGGCTGGCATGAACGTTTGGGAGACAACAGGCCAAGAGCCACTCTCAGGCATCAATTTGGACGACTGCGAGCGCATCGACGTGACGAAGGACGGGGTTAGGCTGGTCTTATCCACTGGCCTGACCGTATAGCAAGAACAAACCTGTGGACAAACATGGTGAGGCCGATCCTTGGGATCGGCCCCCAAAGATCTATGGAGGAACATTGCAAAACCTTCATTGAGCAATTCAATCAACATGGAGGCCGATTCCAGCAATCGGCCAAAATTATCCTCACCATACGTTCTGCCTGTGTTCAATGTCGATCTAACGGGCAACGGGTTTACGTCGGCTGATGAACTGGAAGAAGTCAACATTGGTCTTAACAGAGCCAACGTTCAAATACAGTGCCTTGGCTAACTACAGAGCCGATATCCGCAGTTACCTGACAGAATCGGCTCGGGGGGCACCTAATCAGAGGAACATGTGTGATACATGTGCAGTGCAATATTGGGGGCCGATAGAAAAATCGGCCAGTAAAAAAAATTCTCGCGATGTACAGCCGATGCATAGACATCGACTTTAGAGCTAAGGAACAAAGCCGATGCACAGCCATCGACTCTATTACAAATTACATGGGATCTACCAGTTGCGTACTCAAGACGCGGATTTCGACCAAGTCGGTCGCCAGTTCAGCAGTGCCGTCAGAGGTGTTTTTAGCGTACAAGGCAGCCTTTTGCTCATACAGCCGTTGGTGATCATCTGCAACATCGGCTTTCAACGGAAGAAAGGTGATCGGCTCTAGCTGGCTTTGCATGGTGGTTTCCCCAGATTTGCTCGAGCTCGGGTCCATTTGTCTGAATTGTGTGTCCTCACCACTGTTTTCGCCTTGACTGAGGCTCGGGGGGCAGATGACCTGGCAGATGCTCTGTTTTTAGAAGCCGATTGGGGTGTCATCGACTGGCCCTGCATCATAACCTTCTTCAAAGATGATGAGTTCTTGCAGAAGAGGGTCATTGGAGCTGGTGGGAGGGATTTAAGGGCTCCCTTGAAGGAATATCTTCCACATTATCCACCAGATCTCAAAATCATCAGTTGAAGGATAGATTGTTAAGGACCGATGCGCTGCCATCGGCTCATTGAGCATTGGCTAAGTGGACAATCGGCAAAGTCAGTATGAGGGGCAATCGGCTAAATTAGCCTAAAGGAAACCGGCAAGATCAAATTGGGGGAAATTCTTCATTGATAAGCAGGATTTCTTACATAAAGAGCTGATTGCTCTCAAAAGGAAGTACTAGGGGATACATTGCCCCATCTACTACTACTGATCCTATGCTAAGGGTCCTATCTACGGGCCGTCGCTGCCCTCGTCGTCGCCGTCGTCGCCGCTGTCGGTGCTATTCCCGGTGGGCTCGTCGTCGGCTGCTGCCGGCGGCCGCCGGCGGGGCCCTCATTGTCCTCGTCCTCCTCGTCGGCATCGTCGTCGTCGGCCGTCGAAGTCGGCCGAGGTTCCCCGGCCGGGGGCGAAGCGCTTGGCCGGCGGTTCGTCGGAGGAGGTGTCGTCCTCCTCCTCCTCCTAGGAGGAGGTGAAGTCATCCCGGGAGAAGCGATCGTCATCGCTCTCCTCCTCCGTTTCCCGTCGGCAAGGAAGCGGAGGTCACTTTCCCCGTCGGTCGAGGACTTGTCGTCCTCGGACCGGACGGAGAAGTCGTGACTCGGACTCCTCCCGGCTTCAATGGCGCGGCGGATGTTGGCCGCATGGGCCTCCTCCGGGTCCCACTCTGGCGTCGGCTCGCGGGAGGAGGAGGATTGGGTGGAAAGACCCGATGAGGCAGAGGAGGAAGAAGACATGGTGGAAGAGGATGGCTTTTGGAGTGCTAATGCGAAGGGGATGAGGAAGCAAACTGTTTGGAGCGGTTAAATAAAAGGGGATATAGTGGAGATTCAATGCCACAACAGTTTTCGAGGAAGTGGTGCCCAACAGAAAAAAAAAATTTGCCGGGTCACGCGGAGAAGTGGAGGAGGCAAGGCATCATGATGAAGGATACTGCGGCAGTTCTGCTCTGCCATGACATGACCCGACGAAGAAAAAACAGAGTGATTTTGGAATTGTCATTTCCAAAACCAGGGGGGCATGTGTTATCACCAGAATTTGACCGGATCAGAGGTTGGCCGCGATTGAGGATGGGCTTGAAGGATATACATGGAAGGAATACATGAATCGGCCTTATATGCAAAGTTTGGGCTAGTTTGCCCGTGTATCTGTAATATAGTAGGATACGTGTTGGTTATATAGAATTTGGCTCGTGCCCGGTTGGGATTATTCCCACGTTAGAAAGTCTACGGACTATAAATATGTATCTAGGGTTTATGAAATAAACAACAATCACGTTCACCACAAACCAATCTAGGCGCATCGCCAACTCCCTTGTCTCGAGGGTTTCTTCCGGGTAAGCATCATGCTACCTAGATCGCATCTTGCGATCTAGGCAGTACACGTTTATTCGTCGTTTATGCGTTGCTCGTGCTGAAGCCTTGTTGATGGCGAGCAACGTAGTTATCATAGATGTGTTAGGGTTAGCATTGTTCATCGTATCATATGTTGTCGTCGTGCAACCCTTATACGTCTAGCCGCCCTTACACCTATCTTAGGTGTAAGGGCGGCACCCCGCTTGATCATTATTTAGTGGATCTGATCCGTTATGATTGCTCCTTGTTCTTCAAGGATTAGTTTAATATCTGCATAGTTAGGCCTTGCAAACGGGTTGAAGGATCCAGTGGCGCGTAGGGTGTAGTTTGCTAGCCCTAGACAGGATGTTCCGGGGACCAACTTCGTGTTGGTTTTTAGGCCTTGTCTAGGGTCGGTTTACGATCACCGTGCGTGGCCGCCAGGATCAATCACGAGTAGGATGTTCCGATCATGCGGTGAAAACCCTAAATCGTAGTAGGTCGTTTTAGCTTTATTTTGATCAAGCAGGACCACCATCTGATCGTACACCTCGTACGCATCATGGGTGGATCGGCTCCTTGAGCCGATTCACAAGATAACCTGAGAGCCGATTGAGGCTCGTATTTAATGTTTACGTGTATGCCATGCGAGAAACTAAGCGAGGCACATCCAACACCTTCCCGACCGGGTATAGGTCAGGTGGCACGCCCTTGCACCAGCATCAGACGTGCGTGCCGAGTCTTTGCGGGTCGTCGCTCGGAGGGACCAGGGCTAGCCGCAGTCCTGGGAGCCTCCCGGCTCTACCGTGTTGCCCGTCGCTGCTCGCCGGTGGGTTTCTGATCGCAACAAAGGATTAGTTTGATATCTGCATGGTTAGGCCTTACAAACGGGTTGAACGATCCGGTAGTGCGTAAGGTGTGGTTTATTAAGCCCTAAAGGGATTGTTCCGGGGATCAACTTCACGTTGGTTTTTAGGCCTCGTTAGGGCTGGTTTTCCATCATCTTACGTGTCTGCTAGGCTCAATTACGCGTAGGACGTTCCGGTTATGCGGTGAAAACCCTAGACTGTCGTAGATTGGTTTAGCTTGATATTGATAAAGCAGGATCCCCATGCCGTTGTAAATCTAACATGAACCATGGGGCAATCGGCTCCTTGAGCCAATCCATGATGTCTACGGGAGCTTCTATTCTTGTAGACAGTGTTGGACCTCCAAGAGCAGAGGTTTGTAGAACAGCAGCAAGTTTCTCTTAAGTGGATCACCCAAGGTTTATCGAACTCAGGGAGGAAGAGGTCAAAGATATCCCTCTCAAGCAACCCTGCAACCACAAAGCAAGAAGTCTCTTGTGTCCCCAACACACCTAATACACTTGTCAGATGTATAGGTGCACTAGTTTGGCGAAGAGATAGTGAAATACAAGTAATATGGATGGATATGAGTGGTAATAGCAATCTGAATGAAATATGGCAGCGAGTAAACATGCAACAAAACAATGAAACAAACGGTGATTCGATGCTTGGAAGCAAGGCCCGGGGATCCTGCTTTCACTAGTGGACACTCTCAACATTGATCGCATAATAAATAACTCTTTCTCATATGTGCTACATACACTCTTTTGTTGGATGACAAACACCGGTCGTTGTGTAGGGCTACAAGAGCACCTCAATGCCGGAGTTAACAAGCTCCACAACATTCGATGTTCATATTTAAATAACCTTAGAGCATAATAGATCATTGCAAAATAAACCAAGAACTAACATAGCGCACACACTTGTCCACATTACACTATGAAGGAGGAATAGATCACATCAATACTATCATAATGATAATTAACTCCACAATCTACAAGAGATCATGATCATAGCCTACGACAAGAACCACACGGTGCACACACTAGTCACCTTTACACCATGCAGGAGGAATAGACTACTTTAATAACATCACATGAGTAGCACACAAATAGTAGCGATACAAAGCTCATATGAATCTCAATCATGTAAAGCAGCTCATGAGATTATTGTATTGAGGTACATGGGAGAGAGATTAACCACATAGCTACAGCGGAGCCCTCAGCCTCGGGGGTGGATTACTCCCTCCTCATCGTGGAGGCAGCGATGGCGGTGAAGATGGCGGTGGAGACGGCGGTGGAGATGGCTCCGGGGGCAATTCCCCGTCCCGGCAGCGTGCCGGAACAGAGAGTTCTGTCCCCCGAATTGGAGTTTCGCGACGGTGGCGGCGCCCCTGGAGTCTTTCTGGAGTTTCGTCAAGAGGTATCGCGTTTTTAGGTCGAAAGGGGTTATATAGGCGAAGAGGCGGCGCAGGAGGGCTGACAGGGTGGCCCCACCCTAGGCCGGCGCGGCCAGGGTCTGGCCCGCGCCGCCTTATGGTGTGGTGGCCCCCTGCCCCTCTCCGACTCTTCTTCGGTGTTCGGAGCCTTCCGGGAAAAATAGGAGGTTTGGCGTTGATTTCGTCCAATTCCGAGAATATTGCCCGAACAACCTTTCGGGACCAAAAACAGCGAAAACGACAAGCGGCCTTTCGGCATCTCGTCAATAGGTTAGTTCCGGAAAACGCATAATAATGACATAAAGTGTGGACAAAACATGTCGGTATTGTCATAAAACAAGCATGGAACATCGAAATTATAGATACGTTGGAGACGTATCAGCATCCCCAAGCTTAGTTCCTACTCGTCCTCGAGTAGGTAAACGATAAAAGATAATTTCTGAAGTGACATGCTACCAACATAATCTTAATCATACTATTGTAAATCATATGAGATGAATGCAGCGATTCAAAGCAATGTTAATGTCATCATAAGAAATAGAATAGTTATCTTTCACAGTCGGTTTATCTATGACCATACCATCATTGTTATTAGAAGGAGATGTATCAAACACATAATGATCAGTAGCAAAAGGATTTTCAAACACCTCTTCCCCAAGCTTAGAGCTTTCTATATCATCATGGGAGGAAGCATGGATATCACTGACACTATGGCAATTATTATCATCATCATTTTCAGAATTAGTTTCCCGGAGATTTGTAATATCAAAAGTAGTGTGCTCATTCAAATCATGATCACTAATGTATGTAAAGGGCATAGGAAGATCATCGTATTCAGATTCATTATCATAATAATCATTAGGAGCAACATACTTACGGTTACCTAGCGTTATCTCATTCACGCGGGGATATGCCATTACCTTTTTCTCTTTATTCTCCTTCTTCTTCTTCTTCGTTCCCTTCTTCTTCTTCTTCTTCTTCTTCTTCTTCTTCTTCTTCTTCTTCTTCTTCTCCTTCTCCTCGTTCCCTTCTTTAGGAGGAAGAGGCTTGAAGGGTGGCTTGTCCGCATAACCTGATTTACTTTCAGAAACAATAGAAGAAACTTGGGAGGATCCCTCCTTTTCATTAATTAGTTGAAAACACACAGCGGTCCTATCATATTTTGGCAAGGTGTCATCTTCTAAAATATTTTGTATGTAAGTATTTGTATGGCTATTATCAATGCAATAAGAAAAACACCCATGCAGGACATCATCAATATCAAGATCACTCATATGTAACAAAGAGATTTTTCTCGGCAGTTCTTCACACCCGAAAAATAAAGTAAGTTCATCATGCCGATTAGGAGTAATTTCATCATCACAATACAAATTTGCAGCACTCATTGGGTTCAAATTATCATTGGAGGGGCATTGAAAATTAAAATGACCCACTTCATGGCAAACTTCACAAATAAAAGGATAGAGGGCACAAACTTTTTTACCAAGATCATCTAGAGCCCTAAACCACTTTCTAGTTTTTTCATTAGCATGATGGATACAATATTCATCTTTGATTTGATTAATTCCACAAGGTCTATGTATTCCACAAAAATTAACATGCTTATAGGAAATAGCATTCTTAGGAGTTTGAGCATGCTTATTACAATAATTAACAACAATTTCATTCTTCATGCAAGCCTCTTTAAAAGGTTCATGATACTTATCAAAATTCTTTTTAGGCAATTCAAAATGAGAAGTAAAGGCTTTATAAAGATTTGCAGCAACTTGAGAGTCAAGACCATAAGTAGCACTCATATTTCGAAATTTATCGGTATCCATAAAAGCTTCAATGCATTCATAATTATAATTTATACCTGACTCTTTACCTTTGTCGTTCTCCCAATCTTCAGCGTTCTCCTGAATCCGATTAAGAAGGTCCCATTTAAACTCTTCTTTATTGCGCGTGAATGATCCAGAACAAGAAGTATCCAGCAAGGTCCTGTCTTGAAAAGAAAGTCTTCCATAGAAATTATCAATAATAACATTACCAGGAAGCTCATGATTGGGGCATTTGAGCATTAAAGACTTCAATCTCTCCCATGCTTGGGCAATACTCTCTCCATCATGAGGCCAGCAAATATATATTCGGTTTCGGTCTTTGTGAATTTCACTTGGAGGATAGAATTTAGAATAAAATAGAGGCACAATATCCTTCCAATCAAGAGGATGCTCATCCTTCAGCAGTTTATACCAATGCGCCGCTTCACCAGACAACGACATAGAGAATAATTTCTTCTTCACTTCATCCATAGAGATACTGCACACTTGAATAACCCGCATAATTCATGCAAAAACAGTAAATGATCTCCGGGATGGACAGTTCCATCCCCTTCATAGCGGTTATCCATAACACGTTCAATAATTTTCATAGGTATTTTATATGGAATACTTTCAGTAGGTGCATTTAAAATATCACAAGCATCATTAGAGTTATCGCATATGGGAGATAAAGTATTATCAAAGCAAATTTTCTCCCCTAAAGATGGGAAGCTAAAAAGATCACAAAAACTAGCTTCCCTAAGCTTAGACTTCTCCATAGCATTAGCAGTAATTGCATTCATACTAATAACATCGCTACTAGTATGCAAATAAGGTTCCATAGGTTTTTTAATTTTCGCATCAAACAATTCTAAATCAGGAAAAAGATTAAAAAGCTCACCAATTTTTTTGTTGTTTTCCATTATGCCTAACTAGTGAAAATAAAAACAAGAAACAAAAAGATGCAATTGCAGGATCTAAAGGAAATAGCTTCGAGTACTTACAACGGAGAAAATAGCTTAGTAGCCGAGATCCGGAGTGTGAGTACCTTTTACCTTTCCTCCCCGGCAACGGCGCCAGAAAATAGCTTGATGTCTACGGGAGCTTCTATTCTTGTAGACAGTGTTGGGCCTCCAAGAGCAGAGGTTTGTAAAACAGCAGCAAGTTTCCCTTAAGTGGATCACCCAAGGTTTATCGAACTCAGGGAGGAAGAGGTCAAAGATATCCCTCTCAAGCAACCACTGCAACCACAAAGCAAGAAGTCTCTTGTGTCCCCAACACACCTAATACACTTGTCAGATGTATAGGTGCACTAGTTCGGCGAAGAGATAGTGAAATACAAGTAATATGGATGGATATGAGTGGTAATAGCAATCTGAATGAAATATGGCAGCGAGTAAACATGCAACAAAACGATAAACAAACGGTGATTCGATGCTTGGAAGCAAGGCCCGGGGATCCTGCTTTCACTAGTGGACACTCTCAACATTGATCGCATAATAAATAACTCTTTCTCATATGTGCTACATACACTCTTTTGTTGGATGACAAACACCGGTCGTTGTGTAGGGCTACAAGAGCACCTCAATGCCGGAGTTAACAAGCTCCACAACATTCGATGTTCATATTTAAATAACCTTAGAGCATAATAGATCATTGCAAAATAAACCAAGAACTAACATAGCGCACACACTCGTCCACATTACACTATGAAGGAGGAATAGATCACATCAATACTATCATAATGATAATTAACTCCACAATCTACAAGAGATCATGATCATAGCCTACGACAAGAACCACACGGTGCACACACTAGTCACCTTTACACCATGCAGGAGGAATAGACTACTTTAATAACATCACATGAGTAGCACACAACTAGTAGCGATACAAAGCTCATATGAATCGAGAACCAACCTGAGGTTGGGTGTTTAGGAGGGTGGATGTACCCCCAGCCCACCAGAGTTCAAACCCCAGGTTTGACATCTGTGTGTCTCATCAAGGTGGAATATTCATTCAGTGGGAGGCGACGTTCCCGTCGATAGCGAGGCGCCTGTGGTGACTTCGTCAATTTCAAGATCCAATCCGCTGGCTCAGTCTTCCGAAGGTGCTCATAGGGGTAGGGTGTGCGTGTGTGCGTTCATATGGGTGAGTGTATGCGCGTGTATGTGAGCGTCTGCGTTTGTACTGTGTTTCTCAAAAACAAAAAAAGCTCATATGAATCTCAATCATGTAAAGCAGCTCATGAGATTATTGTATTGAGGTACATGGGAGAGAGATTAACCACATAGCTACAGCGGAGCCCTCAGCCTCGGGGGTGGATTACTCCCTCCTCATCGTGGAGGCAGCGATGGCGGTGAAGATGGCGGTGGAGACGGCGGTGGAGATGGCTCCGGGGCAATTCCCCGTCCCGGCAGGCGTTCCGAACGCAGAGTCCTGTCCCCCGAGTTGGAGTTTCGCGATGGTGGCGGCGCCCCGGAGTCTTTCTCGGAGTTTCGTCAAGAGGTATCGCGTTTTTAGGTCGAAAGGGGTTATATAGGCGAAGAGGCGGCGCGAGAGGACCGACAGGGTGGCCCCACCCTAGGCCGGCGCGGCCGTGGTCCGGCCCGCGCCGCCTTATGGTGTGGTGGCCCCCGGCCCCTCTCCGACTCTTCTTCGGTGTTCGGAGCCTTCCGGGAAAAATAGGAGGTTTGGCGTTGATTTCGTCCAATTCCGAGAATATTGCCCGAACAGCCTTTCTGGGACCAAAAATAGCAGAAAACAGCAACTGGCCTTTCGGCATCTCGTCAATAGGTTAGTTCCGGAAAACGCATAATAATGACATAAAGTGTGGACAAAACATGTCGGTATTATCATAAAACAAGCATGGAACATCAGAAATTATACATACGTTGGAGACGTATCAATCCACAGAACAACTTAAGAGCCGATCGGGGCTCGTATTTAATGTTTACGTGTTTGCCATGCAGAAAACTAGACGAAGCAATCCATCACCTTCCTGACCAGGTATAGGTCAGGTGGCACGCCCTCGCAACCGCCAGGACGTGCGCCAGAGGCATTGCGGGCCGTCGCCCGAGGGACCAGGATCCACCAGCAGTCCTGGGAGCCTCCCCGCTCTACGGTGTTGCCCATCGCTGCTCGCCGGTGGGTTTTGACAGCAACAGATTGATGTACTACACGTGTGCATAACTCAGAGGTGTCGCTTGTTGCGGCGCTGGTCGGATTGGATCACGAAGGGAATGACTACATCGACCTTGTTATAAACGCTTCCGCTTTGTGATCTACAAGGGTATATGAATCAATTTCTTTCTCATTGCTCGCATCTTCATAGATTCGATCTTGGATATTGGCTATCTAGAATGGATCTTGAATTCATCTGCATCTTGTAATAAAAAAATGTTTTCTATGTTGGGATTCGCAACATAGAAAACAAAAAATTCATACGAGATGCGGATAAAACCAAGATCCAATCTAGAAAGAGCCAAGATATAATCTAAGAAGATGCAGGCAACGAGAGAGATTAGATCTACATACCCTTGTAGATTGCAAAACGGGAGCGTGTTTGACGTTATTGATGTATTCGTCCCCTTTCCGATCGAATCCAATCCGCACCGCAACAAACGACAACTCCGAGTTATGCACATGTGCAACACAACAAAATCTCCTCCTTATCGATCCAGCAATTATATGTGGAGAGGTAGATGGGATCTACATGCCAGCAGTGCAATTGCGGTAGAGGCTATGATGGTGAACTCCGGCAGGGCTTCGCCAAGCTGTTCCGAAGGATGAGATGGGAGAGGAGAGAGGAGTGGCAGCTAGGATTTGGTGTATCACAACCCTGCCCCCTCCATCTCTTTATATAGGCTAGGGGTTAGGCCAATTTGGCCCCCTTTCCAATCCTAGGGCCAGTGGGAACCCTAGGGAGAAAACTTACCCCTTAAGTTTCCCCTTGCGTAGTCCCTTTAGGGTTTCCCTTGGGCTAGCTGCATGGGCCTTGTGGGGCTGATGCCCCAGGCCCATGTAGGCCTGGGCACTCTCACTTGGTCCATGTGGGCTCCATGGAATGTATGGGCCCCATTGGTGGTCCCTCTGGAACCATTTATATCTTCCCCGATATGATACCACAAAAATCCTGAACTTTTCTAAAACCCTAATTTTACTTTCCCCTATATGAATCTTATTCCCCGAACCATTACGAAGCTCCTCATTATGTCCTAGATCCCATCCCAGACTCCGAACAAACCTTCGGTATCACCATCATGAATATCACATTTCTACCCTAGCGACGTTGAGCGTAAGTGTGTGACCCTATGGGTTCGAGAATTTGTGGACATTATGGAGACACCTCTGCGATCAGTAATCAATAGCGGTACATGGATGTCCATAATAATTCCCACACATTGAACGAAGATCTTTATCGGCTGAACCACGATGTCCAGAATTCAAACAATTCCGCATTCTATTCCCTTTGTCTCGCGATATTTTACTTGCCCGAGATTCACAATACCTAGTTCAATCTAGTTCAACTCTTTACTCTTACCGTAATACAACATTCCTCATGACCAACTCATTAGGCACGTGATGCTACTAAGATGGTCGCCATAGCTGATTGAGGACGGAGCCGAGCACAATTTTGCAGATCCTGGTTATCACTAACTAAAGGGAATTCTCTGATTGGTTTGATTAAAGATGCTCCAACTCCATTCCTTCTGCTAGAATGGTCTACGCGGCTTGGTGGAGCTCCAGAGCTACTTCGCGGACCTCGGGATGGTCGGTAACCGCGGCTAGATGGATTTTTATACGACGACTGACTCAGTTGTGCATGGATCATTGCAAAGAATGGAAACCATAGAGAGATTGGCAAGACGTAGAGAGATTAGGTCTTTGTCGCGGTTCTACTCGAGTATTTATAAGCCAAGGAGAGCTCTGTGGCAACGACAAAGCGGTAGTATCTGGTCGGGATGATGACGATACCGTCGCTAGGGTTTCATCACGAATCTTTTTGCTCCGACTAGCAACGGACAACAAACACATTTACTCTTTTGTGATATTACATTCTCGCGACCCAGTCACAAACTTGCAAGCTTCGTAGATGTAATCCCAGCGAGTGTGTCCAGAGTACCTATCCGTCACGTGGATGGACAAATCCCGATCTTGATGCATATACCTCAACCTATTCCCCCGGGATACCCGAGAGACACCTTTATGATTACCCTATTATGGTGTTTCGGTTGATGCAGTCAAAGCTTCTTCCGGTAACAATTATTAGATATGATCTTTTTCTTAGTTATCACAATGTTGAACTTTGTGACCGGATCTTATTGCAATATTTATAATGGTGTATGGCCATTACATCATTTATCCAATAACATGATCCAACCGTCAATTCACATAAATGTCCATGATCAGGAAAACTTGATCATCGGTTGACTAATGGACTAATTGATTAGGGACTTGGTTTGTTTACATACCACATGTGTACTAATGTTCCCGCTTAATACAGTGCGAGCATGACATAAAACTTATTATGAGCATTAGAGATATGCCAATAAAACATCTTTATTATTTGCCTCTATGACAAATATACAGTAGTTTTGGGTAAAGGTTTCGAAGTTTACCAAGCTTTACTAGATGTTTGTAAATCTCTCTTAATTTTAGTAGTGAAATTGGGGCCCTGTGGCCCTTTTCTCGAAGAAGCGTTACATTTTCTAACTTTTGGAAAAAATACTACTCCCTCAGTCCCTCCGCTGAGAAGCTTTTTTTAGAAACGGGGGGAGTACTTGTTTTACGGAAGGAGTTGAGTAAGTGAAAAAATCTATTTCATTAGTAGGATAAGGTATATATTTGACATGTTCTCCAAGTGTCAATTTCTCCAAACAATATATCAGTGTGGCAGTTTTAGTTGAATTCCTATTATGCTCTGGTTATTTTAGCACATCACTCATCAACTATGGTTTCAAGTTTAGGAAAATTAAAATATTAGCAGATGTGTGCTACAAAGTCACTAAGAAAAATGAAGATGAGTGCATGTGAGATAGGCCGTCCCCTCAGGCGTGACCGTTTTCGTGAGAGAAATAAGAGTAAAAATCATGTGAGAAAACAACCATTTATGTATAAAAAGATGCAGTTGCTATTTACAAACATCGATGCATCAAAGTCAATGAAACATTTATTTATGTACTGCTTGAAAAAAGTATGTTCCCGCTTCACACTTTCCCTTTATATTTAAATATTCGGTTTTCGACTTTGTTTGATAGAACTCGCATCCCCACCTGCCGAACTCAACAAAACAA
Organism: Lolium rigidum; assembly: GCF_022539505.1. Lineage (NCBI taxonomy): Eukaryota > Viridiplantae > Streptophyta > Magnoliopsida > Poales > Poaceae > Lolium > Lolium rigidum. Next base: position 225,137,592 of record NC_061509.1, read on the forward strand.
TACTGTTCCCACCACACCAACAAGACTACGAGAGTCGTTGGACAATTCCATGGAAAACATTTGATATTTTGTTTAATTTGGTCTGACTAAGAAGCTTGCGGTGCTTTACTTCACAAATTGTCGCCGAATAATTGGCCACCCGATGGCTGAAGAATTCCCAGCTAAATAATTGGCACACCAATATTAGCGTGGCAGCCACATGCTGAAACCTAACAAATCCATAAAAGTCAATGATCGGCAAGAACAAGACCTCACATGATAAGGATGGAGCCGCATCACCACTATTTCGGGCGACTCCGACTCCACCCTTGAAACATCTTCATGAGTCGCGACCAACACCCAGAAAATGTAAAGAAAACTAATATGCAAGCACACGTGGTTTGTTTGGATCTATTGCCAAAATGTGATGTGCTCCATTGTCCACTCTAGTTCATTCGTTGTTGCCAACTTTGGCCAACTTGTAGACGGCCAAAACTAATCGCCGGCGTTTTAGCTACCCAACTTTTGGTAGGACGAAACTAGCCTAAAACCAAACACACCCACAGATTCGCATGTTCTGCCGTCTCTTGTCGCCAGATTGGGCACCGGAAATGAGCTAAACTTCGGCGGCAGGGCGGCAGGGCCGGATATCCAAATAGCGCTGATCCTTCACGAGCAGGCCGTATTAGAACCAGGCCGCGCAAGGCCGTAGCCATTTCCCCCACAAGCCCTTTCTTACTCGGACGCGCATCGCCCCGCAGAATCTGCCGTAACTCCGAAACCCCACGCAGACACAGACACAGCTCCGGTCCGCCCTCTGACGCACCTCCGCCGGTCCCGGCCACCTCTCCCCCACCCCACCCCAGCCATGGAGGTCGGCGGCGAGGAGTTCGCGGTCGGCGTGGTGATCTCCGCGAAGACCACCCTCGGGGAGGAGTTCGAGGGCCAGATCGTCTCCTTCGACCGCCCGAGCAACCTGCTCGTCATCCATATCCTTCCCAAATCCCCCTCCCATCTCGTTTTAGCTTCCGCCTCTTCTAGCTCTGCTTCCTGGTTTGCTTTGTTTCCATGACGGCGTAGATCACAGGAGGGCGTGGGCAGGGCGGAGAGGGGCGAGCGGCGGAACGTCAGGGTCATCAAGGCCAACTACATCCAGGACTTCACCGTCGTCGGCAAGTACGACGACCCGCTCGACCCGGCCGCCTGCGTGCTCGACCTTGCCGCCATCCACGCCAGGGAGGAGGCAGCACTCAGGTGCGTCCTACTCACTGCATCCCGAGCATGTGATTTTATTTTTATCTTGTTTGGATTTGAGATGCGGCCATGATTCGACCAGTCAGCTTGGAAAACGTCAATAAAACAACATTTCTTTTGGAATTTAGTTAGTATAGCTACTGGAAATGTGAAATTTATGTTTGAGGAAATAAGAAAAATAAATATAAGATCAGTATATCTCACAAACCTCATGTGGCGGCTGTTTTAGTTGTTCCAGAACTGGACCTAACTATTTTAGTTGGTAAAAGTGATAAACTGGTAATGACATAGGCTGGCGAAAAAGGTGATAGCAATTGAAGGTGATACTGAGCTGAGTTATTGCTTGAACAAGCAAATTAGCTCTTTAGCATATGACAAACATTTGGTTATGTTGCCTTTGAGGGCACCTTCTTTTTTTGGTTCTAATAAAAGGTTGGGTCACTTTGATGAGAGAAGGCAGGACACATAAGAGAGAGGTGCTAAAGCTCTTTTTGGTGCTTACCATTCTTGTCTACAAGAGCTAGCCAATCCAGCTCTCTTTGCTCTACGTTGCTCCTAAAAAGCTAGGATTCTTCACTTGTTCCAGTACTATGGCTAAATTTATCACTGCATAACTTAGATTGGGTACTATGGCTACCAGAAGCATTAAGCTTCCAATATAGTCTTCATCGGAAGAAAAACGAGTGGAAGTAGCAATCTGAATTACTTCAACAGGCATGTTTTAAGCCATGGATACTCACATCTTGTTAGAATGGTTTTAACCATTCATACTTCAGAAATTATTGCATTTGCCTCATTCACAAACACGTCAGCACATACAAATCCCGAAACTCAGTGGCCAGGTTGGATTCTCCAAATCAGTCGTCATTTTGGAGTTTATCAATGTTACCTTTCCTGCTACCCATTGATTACCACAATAAGGAGCTTTACTTTCCGAATAACACCTTATTGGAAAGGGGAAGTATGACTAGTAGCATAGACCGACATTTAAGGTTTTGATGTTGCATTGGCCACTGGTTTACATTTTTTCTTGGCCTACATTTCTTGACATAGGAGGCTAATGAACAGAGGTGGTACCTCATAATTGTCTTACAAACAGTGTGCTATTTGGCTCTTAATAGCATAGCCCACCTAGGCAACCTTGATGATGACTTTTGATGGTTCTGAAGATGAAATTTCAGCAATATAGTAAGAACTGAGATTAGATGTGTAAACTAAGGAGAAATGAAAGGATTTAGAACTGGTATTGGTACTGTAGATTTAGATTAGAATAAAGGAATAAATCTGGTATTTGGTTAGAAATTCAGTTGTGGTCTTGGAACTCGCTGATCATTAAATGATCACAGTCATTCTCGCTTCTTTTTGTAACTAAGAAATAGTCCCTTTTTGGCGATGCAAAATAGTGGATTGTTGAACCAGGCAGCTATATAACTGACACAGAATGGTATGCGTTATTTAGAGCCAGGGGCTAGATTGATCATGGTTGAAAAAAAATCTGGGAGTTGTGCCAATTTGGTTCCAGAATTCTTTCTTCCGATCAAGGATGGTATCGTCTGTGGAAGTACATGCATGGAACAGTGATGAACTTGCATTATTCACTTATTTCTGAAAATATTAATAATGTTCCAAAAATAGCCTTTCTTATCTTCTATGTTGAAAAAAAATCTGGGAGTTGTGCCAATTTGGTTCCAGAATTCTTTCTTCTGATCGAGGATGGTATCCTCCGTGGAATTACCTGCATGCAACAGTGATGAACTTGCATTATTCACTTATTTCAGAAAATATTAATAATGTTCCAAAAATAGCCATTCTTATCTTGTATGTTGGAGATGAATGGTGCTCGCATTGAGGTCTCACACTGTTTGTTAGCATCACTGGACCCCTGTAAGCACCTAGATTAGAAAGTTAGTGAAGTGTTTGCTTCAGGGCTGCCAGATAGAATGCACTAGTACCTTTAATGTTACTAGTGCACTAGGTCATGAAAAGCCTGAAACCTGTGATTTTTTAAATCAATATATGGCATGGCAATAATACACATCTACTAAAATTTCATATCTAAAATTCTAAATTTGTTTTACAAATTCATAAACAAAAAAGACAAATCAGGATATGAATCTACCAAATTGAAATATGGACTGAATAGCATCTTGCTGTTACTCTTCACAGATGCATTTGTTCTATTTATTTCTTGAGTTGTTGAATTCAGATCTTAAAATTCATGACATCATATATACATATCGTATGAATGTTGCTACTCCCTCCGATTCATATTAATTGACTCAAGTTTAGCTAGATATGGATGTATCTAGTTAACAGACAAGTCTAGATACATGTGTATCTAGGTAAAATGGAGTCAATTAATTTGGACCGGAGGGAGTATTTATTTTTGCATTATTTCTGGATTTCTTATAAACTAGAGGCCTAATGCAGTAAGGTGCTAGTGCACCCAATATGCCCCTTGCTTCAGCCACTTCCTCCGGCTGTTAACTTGATAGATAATCTTTGACTTCAGACTCCATGTTGTGTTACTAGCCTTTGAGTTGTCTTCATGAGTTTATGAAAATCTTCCATTTACAGGAATATTATAATGTTGGGGTGTTTTGTTTTTATCAGTTATTAATCTCTGTTGACCATGCCTTTGTTGATCGATGGTTTTTCTTATTACATTGGGCAGTAAGGTTTTTTCACTTGTGAGAGCGCTGTTTTTGGTGTTTTGAGGCTCTATCATTTATGGTGATATGTTTTATCAAGCTTAGTATTAGCTATTAGAAGCTGACAATTAGCATTGCATGTCGTTGGCTTCTGCACTGTTACATCTTGGTTCTCATACTACATGCGATGATGCACAGGCAAGCTGAGATTGAAGCTGAGAGAATCGGTGTTGGTGTTACCCCAGAAGCCCAAAGATTATTTGATGCATTGTCCAAGACGTAAGTTCTGACTTCCATTACGTATTTCAAGGATATCCATGCTTTTTCCCATTTTGCTATGAATCAGCAGTTTTTTCGGACTCACCACATTTTTTTTCAGTAGAAAAAACTTAAAAGACTTTTTGGAGTCTATATGCGGTTTAGATCTTTATTCCATTATTAATGTGGGATCCCCATCACCTCTCATTATTGATAATAAACTCTTGTTTTTTCGCTCTGCACCTACAGACTTAGTAGGCAAATGCATGGTGAAGTCACTTTGCGTCTGAGAAATAAAGGAAGAAAATATACAACCTGTGGTTTTTATTTTTTATTGGGGGACATCAAAATCTTCTGTCTGTGACCTGTTCCCGAAAATGGAAGAACATCATCTTGCAAAACCTTGCTAGCATATGCATGAACTTGTATTTAGGGGTTTATTCATGCTACCTCCAGGTGTGTGACATAGAGCTATACTTGGTTTTGAGGGTTCTTTAGTTGCGGTATTTTCAAGCCGGTGTCCCAGTATGTTGTTTGGTTTCCTGTTTTTTTTGTCTGTTACGCAACACTCGCTGACTGGGTGGAGGCTTTTCAAAGTAAGCCGAGAATATTTTGTTTGTGTCATATAAAAGTGCTAAAATGGATATTTTGCATTTGCCTGGAATGAGTTATGACTAGAACTAGCATCAATCTTTGTCGTTGAGAAATAATTGTGGTAAGACATGCTGTCTTGGTATTATGCAAGACCATGAAATGCTGATACTTTCTGTACTTCAGTCGAGGTTGCAGTGCCTTGCATTTTGTACCCCCTTAGCAGCTGCTTACTCTGAGCAGATTGATTTCACTTTATGTGGTTTGCTACAATTTTTCCACCACAAATACTGTATTGTTTACTACACTTGTGTATCATTTATTCATTTTGAAACTCTGTTCAAGGTGGGGCATATATTCACCAGTTTCTGTTCGAGTTAGTGGTGCTCATGTTTTGCACCATTGTTGCAAATATTTGGTGTATGCCGAAAATCTAAGGAGACTTCTGTCTCTATTTCTTATATTGGCTAACTAAGTCTATTGTTCCACCAGGCTTCCAGTTCAGTGGAACAAGACTGACATTGTTGTAATAAAGGAAGTTCGTGTATGCAGTCCATACCTGCCTGAAAATGTCAGCGGTGGAACATCAGCTGCTAATGAACGGGTTAAGAAAGTGGTATGCTTATATGCTTGTATTTCAATGTTTGCACTTCTATACGTTCCGAACCTGGGAAATGACTAATCATTGTTTAAACTTGTTTTCTTTTGTGTGCGTGTTTCGTGCAGCTGGACTTTGAAAGGAAAAGACTACATGTGCGTGTACCTGGCCAACCCTAACTTCTTCGACCTGGCAATTTTTCAGCTTAATTCCTGCTGTACTCTATTTCTAAATCTGGCCTTGTTTGTTGTCTCGTCACTTGAGTTTTCTAAATCTGTTTCGGCATGTTCTTGTTGTACTCACAAAACTACCACACCGACTAGCTAGGTTGTACACTGTGATAGATGTCATATGAGCATTTGGATAATTACAGCACACTGTGTTGTCAATTCTATTGCTGATAGTAAAGGGTGTGTGGCTGAGACAAGCCAAGGAAAGAACATCGATTGGTGGCACTGAAAGAATGAGTAGCTAAGCAGAGTTGCTGAGTCAAGGCAAAACTGAAATCACTCCGAGAGACTTTGTATTACTGTGCTGATGGAATAAAACATCCAGCTTGTTCTGTTGTATTCTAGCTTTATTTTCATTCCATGGCTATTGTAAGTAAACTGAGGCAGTGATTATCCGTTCGTAGGAGTGACCCGCTTGTTTTTCTTTTTTCTTCTATGTGACTGGCCATATTTTGTTCATGGTATTTGATAGATAGAATGCATGAGTAGTGGTGATTTAGATTCTATTTAAGCGTTTGTGTGTTTATACGATCTGGGATGACTGTTTTCTACTACAAACCAACAAGCAAATATAGGGCTTAATGAAAAAGATATGAGTGACGAGAAGGTAAATTGTGTTAACCTTGATTATACATTATGCTTTAATGTTTCCAACCCACAATAAGGCAGACAGACAATTCGGCCTCCGTTTGTTCTCCATATACTCTCCTCTTGATCTCGAGATTTCATCCGTTCTGTGCACTGTCGCTCCTTTGACTCCACTCCTAGAGAGATTGGACACACAAAACTGATGGATGTACCTGAGAACTAGTGAGCCCATTTTTGGCAAAATTTGAAACTCAAACTTCTGCGTCTCCAAAAGTTATGCCAACAAATATATTGCTAGATATATACATCAAGATTTAAAGCAAGAAATTTCGTTCTAAAATATGTCATATTTTGGGAAATACAAAACGACAAATTTCTGACAAAAATACTCGCATATTACTCGTATATGTTGTCAGTTTTTTCGATAGCCCAAAACACAGTGCATTTTCTACCGAAACTTCATACAGATATACACCCAAAACAAAAAAAAATAAACTTAAAATTACAACTTTTGAACAAAGGGCACACCGGGTGCTGCAAATCCGTGTCCGGTTGGACCTATCTTCTGACATCAACATTTGTGACTGAGGTAAGATACCACTACTAAGGCTGCGTTGGAATTGCGGTGGATTATCATAATAGCTATTTGTTCCACTTTTTTTTGCGCAGCTTAGTGTTTGTTTGACATGTATTTACTTTTCTTGTTATGGCTGATGATTTCTGACAACTTTTTATAAAACCAGGAGTTCAGCAATTGAAAACTGAACCTAAACAACCGTGAACAAAATTGCTCCAAGTTTGACAAGAATGACACGGTATGCACTATGGCACAACAAAATTTCAAAAGAAAACTTAATCCCACTCATTGAGTCATTGGGATACAAAAAAAATCAAATGTGAATAGTAGCTAAGTAAGACTTGTAATGAATACTAAGTCAATTTCATAACAATTTTTTTTTCATATTGACCGGCCTAATCTTGTAAAAAAACAGCTCGACTTGTCATTGTTTTTTTGTAACCTGATCTTGTCGTGCTACCGCTAGATACTCTCTCTGTTGTGGCCCTTGAGGGGAAGTGAAGTTTTAGTGCTACCATGTGTGCAACATAGTATGTTGTAATATAAAGTTGAACATCCCCCGCAATTTTTTTTTTATAAAGTTGAACATAAAACAAAGCATTGATTTTTCCCTTTTTACATATGGAGTGTAATATATAGATTTCAACTCAAAATCAACAATAGAGCAACAAAAAGACATACTTTTACATTGAATTGTACATTTTCCATTTTCCTCTATATTAGACGTTTTTGCTCCTGGGGAGAGAGGTAGGGATACACACACAGTGAGAGAGAGGGAGTGTGTTTTTTTTACTTAAGATCTCCTTTGATTTATAGGATAGGGAAAACATAGGAATAGGAAAAGCATATGATTAAGATGTCATACATACTTGAATCCTATGTGAAGATGAACTCTGTTTGATTGTAATAAAGGAATTTTTCCATGAGGTATGACCTAATGCCTTTTTTTTATAGGATTTGTACTACAAGAGTCCTATAGGATATGTCCTATGATTTGAAAACTTGTACACATATATGAATTTTTCCTATAGAATCCAAATCTTACCCTATTCCTATGAATCAAATGGGCCCTAAACATGTGCATGCTTTCTTTTTTGGTGCGAAATAAGTGTGTTTGTAATTCATCAAAATTACCACCCCTTCGTTCATCAATATAAGATGTTTTAGCTCTTAGTAGATTTATCTATCTTGATACATATCTAATCTACTTTTAGTATGTAGATTCACTCACTATGATGTGTATCTAGTTTACAATTAAGTGTTTAAAATATCTTATATAGCAAATTCATTGCTCAAGGCTTTTGTTTCTTTCACAAAGTTAAGGTCCAATCAACGTCAAACACAAGCATAAAGTTCCGTTCTATGTCAGCTTTGACCAAGTTTATTAGAACACATGAACCCATATAATACCAAAATCAATATTATTGTGCTAGATTCATCATAAACATGATTCCCATATTATGTTTTTTTTCCGTGTTGTAAAAGTTACTCCTTGCGTTCTAAAATAGTCTACATTTTAGCCTCAAAATCTCAAAATATGTTCTCAACTTTTCTATATTTTATCTTTTAGTAAAAAACAAAGTGGTTTTGCTCTTTTAATTGGACGTTGTTATTTTCAATATAACTTATATTGACTGTTCACATATTTAAGTAGTACTAATAAAGGCAATACTAGTTTGTCTCATTTTTTCTACTCCCTCCGGTCCAGTATTCTGGGCTCCTAGTGAAAAACTATTTATTCCAAAACACCTAATTCATAGGCCCATTTACATTTAATTGCCTAATTAATCACCTCCTACAATTACTCCTAGCCCGAGAATATGCCTCTATTTTTTAGGTTGCCTGAAACGATTTCTCTGCATGCGGTGGGTTAAAAGGACGTTTCACTTGCCCTCTTTAATAGCAACACTTAAAGAAAAAATTAAATTAGACTGCTGATTGGTGAATACGTATCAAAAGAGGAGATACAGTTTAGACAATAGTTTTACACCTTGGTCGCGCTGCCATTTATAATAAGCCTAGAATACCGGACCGGAGGGAGTAGAATGTAGACTAAATCAGAACGGAGGGAGTATTTGTTATGATAAAGTGTAAATGTTGGGGAAATACATATTGGCTCTCGGGTGCAACGCACCCCTATACTTGCAGAAATAAAAATAAAATTAAGATTATTTTTTAAAAAATAAACTTTTTTGGAAATCAAAGATGATTAGGTATTGTACTTGAAAAAAAATATTTCCCTAGAAAATTATTTTTATTGTATCCTGGATAAAAAAAAACTCGAAACGTCCCATTATCATGTACTGTTCACTTTATATTCGTCATAGTTTTGTTTTCTTTACCCTGGAGACCATGTGAATCATTTCGTTTCCAAACATTTTTTTACGAGTACAAACTTGATCATCCTTGGTTTTTAGGAAGATTGATTTTTTTTACTATTTTAAATTACTATAAATTTTTTGGTCTATGGGAATGCGTTGCACCCGAGAGCCAAAAGTCCGCTTCCGTAAATGTTGACACTATTTTCTTATGATAAAGTGTAAATGTTGGGGGAGTGGTGTTTTGGAACATGTGAGCATATGCTCCCTATACTTTGAATTGCATCTTGCACATATTTTGAATTTCAAAAAAATTGAAACAAAAAATTTGCACGTTCATCTTCACGTGCTATGCGCTCACAAAGTTGTTTCATAAAAAATAAACTTATCATATGACGTGTGTGAAAAAGACAAAATTCAGTGCTTAAAATAAAGCTTTTGACAAGATAAATTTTCTCATTTTTACATAGACCACAAAAAATATCAGTTTTTCGTGAAACTTGACGAACGCACATATATCATGCAGATGTACATGTAGAATTTTATGTCAAATTTTTTTGATAGTTCAAAATATGATTTTTTGGTAGAGGGAGCATACGCACCCGGGAGCCGAATTGAATTTCTCGTAAATGTTGACACTATTTGTTTTATATAGACTTGTTAAGTATAATATATAATACACCGTACATATTTTGATATAAAAAGGTACTAGAGATTTACTCTCCACGCTTTTACTCCGACATTTCTTCTGCATGCAGTGTTTTATTTTCATTTTTGCGAGTTCACCACATTGGCTTTTCGCACAAGAATCACCCAGCCCGCGCGTAGTGACCACCTCGCGATACGGAAGCGTTCACGGCCGTAGCATTCAATTTCAGCGATTATTCTGGACCTCCAAAAATTCTGCCAAAAAAATATATTGCTAAATATATACATCAAGATTGTACGCAAGAAATTTCGTTCTAAAATACGTCATATTTTGGGAAATACAAAACAACAAATTTCTGAAAAAATACTCATATATTACTCGTATATAGTCAGTTTTTTTTCTATAGCCCAAAACATAGTGAATTTTCTACCGAAACTTCACACAGATATACACCCAAAACAAAAAAAAACTTAAAATTACAATTTTCAAACAAAGGGCACACCGGGTGCTGCAAATCCGTGTCCGGTTGGACAAACTATATTCCTGACTATATTGTGTTTCGCAGCAAGCACAAACTGATGGAGCAAAAGCTGCATCTGCTAGCAGAACGACATCATCTACCTCTGAAAATCCCAAGTCGAAGAAGTTCAATCCACCAAGAGCTGCTGCTGCACCAACCAGGACTAGTCCAAGAAAAGCTCCAACAAGTCCTAGAAGAACTGCTTCAGTTCCAAGAGCACCTGCAATATCTAGGCCCAGAAGAGCAGCCCAAGCAGTGGCGGAGCTTGGGTCAGATGAATGGGGGTGCAAAATAGGCCACAGAGACGTTTTGGGCCACTCTGGGGGCAAATGGGCCAAATATGGGCTTTTTAGGCAAAATTTGTCAAATATGAAGTGGTTTTGGGACAAAAAAATTTGGGCTGGGGGGGCCGCCGCCCCCCTACTTGTACATAGCTCCGCCGTCGAGCCCAAGCACCATCTACCACAAGTAATCTGGGAACTACTGCCCCTGGAAAAAAGGAAGGAAGAGACTACTCGATGGAAGAATGAAGGAACTACTGCCCCTGGAAAAAAAAGAAAGGAAGAGACTACTCGATGGAAGAATGAAGGAATATCTCACTGCATCTGGAAACTACTAAATAATTATGTTTTTTTTAATTGTTACATACAGAAACTTATCATTTTGTCAGGAAACTAAACCTGTGAGGATCATATTATGAGCATTTAACATTCAATGTCATTATACAGAGTATTGTATCTTATTTTATTGAGTGCTACTTGTGACTTTCCCTCAAGAAAATACTACTACCTGTCACTTGCAATGTTCATATGATCGGGCATTCCATCTTATTTTATCGAGTACTACATGTGACTTGCAATGTAATATACTACTGCAATTGTTTCTTTAAATCTAATGAAAATAGATAGAAGTGCTGCAAAAATACAAAGAAAATTCTGATTTTATTCAGTTCCATATTCCAGACATTACATTGCATAGCAATCTCGCACAACATTCCTAGAGCTATCTTAACATCATCTTGCAACTAAACCTATCAGGAATATAATCACCACATACACCAGGTTCTTATACATAGAAATCCTCGGTCTTTTTCCCTAACTGCTTCCATTTAGGCATTCTTAAGATTAAGCTCCCCACTTGTGCAGCTACTCGGTTTTGGTTCAGTCTGATCGTCAACTTCCCCTGCAGCCTCCTCCTCACTGCAGGACTGGTCAAGCAAATCATACCACTCAATGTATCCACATCTTGCACTCTGTCCAATTAGTGCACACAATAAGTCAATCAAGCAAAAAAATTGAGCATTTTGACAGAGGAGACACAGCAGATGAACTCACCATTGCACTAAAACGAGATAGTACTCCTCTCTGAGTAATTGGCACTCAGCTACATGAAGTCCACCACGGTGCCTCCTTACCTCATATGCATAGCTTGGCAGGCTCGTATACCATGGGCTGCTCCCGATACAGCATCGGCGAGCGCCTGGACAAGCCGTCGCGGCCGCGCGACGAAGATGCACCGGAGGAGCCACTATCACCGAGCGCCGCCACCTCCGCCGCCACCACCACTTCCGCCGTAGCCACCGTCGCCGGCTAGCTCACTTCCACTACTTTCCTCTCTCTAGCCACGAAACCTAATTTCGTTCCCCTCCGATTCGATGTGAGCCCGGTCAAGACGACAACGACGACCCGTCCTTCATCCAGTTTACCAGCCAAATCATCAATCCCAGCGTTAACCTTGCCATGTCATCAAATTTTTTTTTTTTTTGGTAGAAATGACCATCAAGCAAGGATAAATCGGGAATTGAGAGTTTAGGGTGGTGATTTTCCCGGGATTGACAGTTTGGGGTTCAATTTCAACCAAGGCTACGACTTCAAGGTTTGTTACATATACTCAATAAAAATATATCTAAATACATCTATATTAGTGACAATTAATACATACGGATCAAATGGAGTACTCCCTCCATCCTAGAGTGTAAGTCATATTTCCAAAAACTATTTGTCCCATAACCCCCACCTTTAAGGCATAATTTTATTTAATGAGGAAGAGAAAGGGGTTGCATGCACCAATGAGGGAGAGAAAGAGAATGCATGCACCAATAAGAGAGAGAAAGAGGCTCAATAAGAGATAGAAAATGAGACCCAATCAGACAGTACCTTGAGCCAAGATATTCAAAAATTATGACTTACAAACTAAAACGGAGGGAGTACTAGATATTTACTACTCCGACATTTCTTCTGCATGCAGCGGGCTCACTCACTACATTGGCTTCTTGCACAAGAATCACCCAGCCCGATCCGGTCCTTGACCACCTCGCGATACCGATGCGTTCACTAGTACCTCGGCCGTAGCAATCAATTTCAGCGAACCATGATGAATGCGGAAAGCTTGGCGTGACACCCTTCAAGCCCCCCACCGCATTTACTCCTTCAGGTTCCGCACAGTTACGCCTCGATCGCTTGCCCCGTTTCGCTTCCCCGGTACTGTACCCATCGAAGAAGTAGCCCACGCGCCGAGCTGCCAACTGGTGCTCGATCTCTCCCTTCATTCATCGCTTCAAGGGAAATCATTGCGGCCGAGATCTCCATGCATTACTTTTTCCTAATCAATGCAACCCTTTCCCGAATATAAATCAGTGTTATCAAGCACAGTGTCAGTGGTCAAGTATCCATCGTCCTGCCAGACGAAGCGGGGCCTCTCACGTGGTCTTTGCTCGAGGTACGGACAACGAGCTCGATGTTGAGCATGTGCTCTCTGTAGATTTGGGTTCAGGAATAAATAAACGCGGTGATTAATAAAAGGATTAATTTACTTCCAATCTTTCATGCAGTGGGGCTTGGTCCTGGAATTTTGCGAGCCCGTCCGTGACCGATCCGACCCCAATCATGCTCGCCGGCCGGGTAGCCCCGCAGGCCCAGCGGAAGAAAGCAAACAAAACGCCGCAGCAGTAACCGGAGGAGCACAATGATAGGGCGCGGTACGGCGGCGCTGCTTTGCGTACAGGTCAAAAGCATCTCTCTGCTCTCTGCCGTGCCTGCTGTTTTTATCACATCTCCTCGGAACGAGACGCGGGAAAGCGAAAAAAAGATGTAGACATCCCCGTTCGTACCCCTGCCGTGCTCACTGCTGTAGCCATCGGCGGGCGGAGCGGCCGCAATAATTCAGTCACAGGCCTCACACACACTCACTCACACGGCACGGCACGGGTCGGTTTATTTTACTCTGGCATTTTCTGAAGCCGGGCAGTGTGGCGCGCAAGCGCGGTAGGACGGGATCGTGGAAGACCTCTTTCTTCACGCACAATCCATGACACCACGTCCTCCGGTACCACAGTCCAGAACGCGCGGTAACGTCACTTGGCGAACCTGGAAAACCGGAGGCAACAACCGAACGTCGAAACGGAACCCAAATGTATGTGCAACCCCAAAATGCGCGCCTACATTCCGCTCCAAATCCACCAAGAAACCACACAGATAGCGAAGCCAGAGAGAAGAGAGAAGAGAGAAGAGAGAAGAGAGAATAGAGATACTACAGTGGAGATTCGCAGGGGGGCGCAAGGGGACGGGCGCGGAGGACAAGAGCGCATAAATGCGGGTTTGGACCAGAATGCGCGCTGCCGTGAACCAGCAGAGGGACGACGTGGAGCAGAACAAAACAACCGCTCCCTCTCTGCTCTCTCTGCACCGCAGCGGCCGTGCTGACGCTGGGCGGGCGAGTGCCTTTTTTGACCGCTTCTGCCTCCCATCCTGCGCCGTACCAACGCTACAGGCTGCCGCTGTACTGCTACACCACACTACCACCACTCGCCCCACCCCTACACACTACCACCACTCCCCACTCCACTCCACTCCGCTCCACTCCGCCTCGTCTCGCCAAGCATTGTGGCTTCACGGGAGGAGAGCGCGCCCGTGATCTGAGGGGGACGGTGCGGCGTCTGCGCGGGCCGGAGGGAAGAGGAGGCGCGCGAGATGGCCGGAGGTGGCGGCGGCGGCGGGGGCCAGAAGCAGGACGACCTGACACCGCACCCAGTCAAGGACCAGCTCCCGGGGGTCTCCTACTGCATCACCAGCCCACCTCCATGGCGTGAGTACCTCCTCTCCCTGCCTCCGCTCGTTTATTCCTTCCTCGCCGTCGGTTCTAGTCTGCCGAGCTTGTCGCTGCTCCCGCGGCAGAGATTTTGGGTGTTTGTTTGAGTTTTTCCGGAGATTCTACTCGCGACGCCGACGCGCGCGTCGCCGTCCGGTACCATGATGCTTGCGGTTTCTCCCGTCGCTTTCGGGGGTCTGGGTTACTGCTTGCGCCGCGACGGTAGTTGGTGAACTCTGCATTCCAGCTCCTTCCGCGGCGAGGGGGAACTGCCCAGATCTGCCTGCCCTTTTCCCGGCGCCAATCTATCTATGTATCTCGGATATTCCAAAAATTAAAAGCGGCTCGCCTTTTCGTTTCGTTTTGTCCCACCTCCCTAGTTTACTTATTAATGCGCTTTTAATGATCTGCCGCGTTGAATATCCAGTTAGCAGCGCCCGCTAGTTTATCCCCTGATGTAGCCACAGGGGTTTGACCCGTGCTGATTCGGGGAATTTCGCACGAATGCCGGATGGGGTTTTTTGGGGTAGTATCTCTTCGATGCTGAATCCGGAGGATCCAGTCTCGATGTCGCCTTCACTTGCGTCAACGTCACCATGATTCTGGGACTGCGATTCTTGCTTGTTAGCTGCGCGAGACGGAGGATTCGGGAATTCTGCCGCTATGCCTGCGATTTCGTAGGGTGATCTTGGGTTCAACCAACTCGTGCGTTGACTCGTCTAGGCTTTGCTACCATCTGCACCGGAATTCTACTTTTGTTACTCTACTTGCCAATCTGTATTTAGTTTCGCGTGTTCCATGTCTGTACCACATGCGTCCATTGAATTCCTATGTTTTGCCATGTCGGTACCTGGTAGGTGGCTCCAAACCGGAGGTCGACTATATCTGCACAATCCTTGTCACTCTCAGTTGCATTAATTCTCCTTTTTTCTCGAACACACGCCTAGACGTGTGTCTTTGTATATTAGAAGAAGACCGTCAAGATGACGGGAAAGTTAGAGCGTTGGTAGCAAGACTACAGCAGAAGGCAAAACAGAAAACAAAAAACAAAAAACAAAAAGAAAACAAGAGAAGAACACAAGAGAGAACAAAACAAAATATATACAAGGCTAACATTCTGTTAGCCTGCATTGTTTGCTGGCTAACTGGGTAGGTGATCTTCCTTCTAGTAATTTTCTATCATCTGCATGGTCAACTGGTCATACCTTGTTTGCGCTAGCTAGCGTGTTCCAAACCAGGGATTGGCCTTGCTTTGTATAGTGCTTAATGTAAAGGGAGTAACGGCTTGCTGTGTCTGTGACTCTGTGTGTATGGGTGCATCAGTACAAGTACTAACGTGAATGGGCGCTTCAGTACAAATAGTAAGCTTAATGAGATGTTCGTATGGTCCATTTTGTACTACCTGTACTAAACTGAGTCTACTCTCCACTTGTAAGAGTAGCACTATAAATGAAGGGTGGCCTCCTAAGAGGCCCACCCAGGTGTTCTCCTAAATCTCCTGTACTCACTACTACTGAGTTAGAGTTCTGTACACAGCAGGAGGGGGGCATATTTGTTAAATTACAATCCTTGTAATGTCATACTGTAGCCATCTTCCTATCTTGATTTTTTGCGCCTAACTCTTTTAAGTTTTAAGACTCGAACCATGCACACCGATTGGTATTCATTAGAAATTTTACATGGGAGAAGGTGCAAGCTTGAATTCTCCATATGGACAAATGGTGGACAGGAAGTCCTTTTTGTTCAGAATGTTGACTGAATGATTTGTTCATATTGGCAGTTATATTATTTATGCTTTCCTTCCAAGGTTGATAAACTACATATGTTTTATTTCCATTAGCTTCATCTTCTTGCTAGTATTGTGAAGTATGTCCATGGAAAGCAGGATAGTTCTGCTATAGAAATAGTTCATCGATACACTTCCACTATACTATGTGTAACTTACTGATTTTGTATGTGCTTAGTGAGAAACTTAATTCTGAAATTTGACTGTATGAAATTGTTCATAATGCAGCGGAGGCCATTCTCCTTGGGTTTCAACACTATCTGGTCATGCTGGGAACTACTGTTATCATACCTACTGCACTCGTTCCACAGATGGGAGGAAACAATGTAAGATTACAAGTCTACTCAGTTCTGTAGCTTTGGACCGAATCCACTTATTGTTGAAGACTAATGGTGTTTCTTCCTTTGCTAGGAGGACAAGGCAGTTGTCATCCAGACATTGCTGTTTGTGGCTGGAATCAACACCCTTCTGCAGAGTTTCTTCGGTACCAGATTGCCTGCGGTGATTGGTGGATCGTTCACGTTTGTTTTGCCTACCATCTCGATCATCCTTGCAGGACGTTACGCCAATGAACCAGATCCGCATACAGTAAGTTCAATAGAAGGATAATTCTACTTGCTGTCCAATATTCTTTTCCTGCATGTAAACCTGATGAAAATCACCTGGTATTTTTTGAAGAAATTCCTCAAAATCATGCGTGGAACACAAGGTGCTTTGATTGTTGCCTCTGCACTACAGATCATAGTTGGCTTCAGTGGCCTTTGGCGTAATGTTGCAAGGTAGGAAGATGAACAATGGGTAGTTATTATTTCTCAACTCAGTAGCTGCTCCAAAGTTACTGAAGCAGGAAGTGATCTAGCTCAAATAGTGCATTTAACTTCCAACATCTCATGAGCTTGTATATACTGCTTTTGTTTCAGGTATCTGAGTCCATTGTCAGCTGCTCCTCTGATAGCACTAGTTGGATTTGGACTCTATGAGCTGGGTTTTCCATCGGTAAGTTTTGAGTATTTTGTTTCTAATCAGTATTCATTGTTTCAAGCATACACACTCCTTATGTCTGAATTGCAAATACACAGGTTGCTAAGTGTGTTGAGATTGGTCTGCCCGAATTAATCCTCCTGGTGATCTTTGCGATGGTTCGACTACATTTCTGTTCATGCAATTGCTCTTACCCTTGTTTCTGACCATCTATATGTGCTCCAGCTGCTCTTTTACCTCCCCCTTCTTCATTTTGTAGTACCTGCCACATGCTGTACACATGATGAGGTCCATCTTCGACCGATTTGCTGTTCTGTTCACTATTCCCATAGTGTGGCTCTATGCGTATCTGCTGACAGTCGGAGGAGCATACAGGAATGCAGCACCAAAGACCCAATTTCATTGCCGCACTGACCGTTCTGGACTAATTGGTGGTGCACCATGGTATTGTTGTGAACTTTTGAAGATATGCTTATTCCATTGGTGCCAACTGTGATGTTGTAGTAACATTAATGCTTCACTATTTCTACTAAAATGACAGGATAAGAGTGCCATATCCCTTTCAGTGGGGTGCTCCAACGTTTGATGCTGGTGAAGCTTTTGCAATGATGGCTGCCTCATTTGTTGCTCTTGTGGAGGTTAGGCAGTTTTTTTTTACGTTTGTGCTCATTTGAGATTCTAAAATAATGAGAATCAATCTCCTAACTCCCGTGTTTGTAGTCTACTGGTACCTTCATTGCTGTTTCAAGATTTGCAAGTGCCACACCTCTCCCGCCCTCTGTACTTAGCCGTGGTGTTGGTTGGCAGGTATGTGCCAAGTTTACATTCACCACATGACAAGCTTGACTACATAAATCTGCAAACTTGATTTCATGCAAAGTGAATATAACCCTTTTTGCTACAGGGTGTTGGTATCCTTCTGGATGGGCTATTTGGGACTGGAAATGGGTCTTCTGTATCAATGTAAGCATCATATAATTTATGTTGCTATCTCTTTAAAGAATGCATTCCATTTTCATTTTGATACAACCACTATTCGTATTAACTATTAAGGAATACATCTAATTTCAACCATTATGCTTGTCATCTGCAGTGAAAATGCCGGGTTGCTAGCCTTGACACGCGTTGGTAGCCGAAGAGTTGTGCAGATATCAGCTGGTTTTATGATATTCTTCTCTATTCTTGGTAAGTTTTGTTACCTCAAATCTGTGTTTTGCTTCATAGGTCATTTGATCTAGCACAGTAAGGAGATGGTGGACTAATTAAGTAATTAACATACGAATATTTGTCAAAACTCCCATATTGACATGTGTATGTTTGTTTGTGTGTGGGGCTTGCATGCGTGTGCCTGCACAAGAGAGGAGGTTTTGTGTGTGTAGCGTAAAACTGTTATGATAACAGTAGGTAGTTAAAGGCCTTCTGTTTCTTGAAATTGCGGCTTACTATTTTGCGAATGCCTCAAGGCGAGGTATCATCTTCAACTGTATTTGGTTAGATCATTGGTGGGTAAATATACTGGTGTTCTCTCCCAGGTCTGTGAACAAGTATTTACAGAATGTAGATATTACAAATTTGCGGTAGCACACCACTTTTGCTGAATAAACCAAACTGAGATAATCCAATAACCCTGGGCACTGGCTTATTTAGATACTATAAAATTGATGGGTTCTTAGGTTCCCAATGTTATTTTTTGACATTTAATGCAACCATTAGTGGTGCTAAACTACCTCCGGTACCCTTTGTTTACTCTTATAAGTCAATCGGTAGCTTCTGTTGAGGGAACAGTCTAGGGGAAAATGTAAACAGTCTGACTTCTCTAATGTAAAACTTGCCTATTTATATGGGCCCCTTGTTTCCTATTTGTACAGATGATTTATATGGGAATAATCGGTAGCTCTCTTTGCAGTCACATGACCCTAATGTTTATACGCTCGATCTGCTCCTGCTTGTGTTGGCTTTGGAAATGTCATCTTAGCGCAATGTAACTGAAAAGTATTTTGTCTGCCAAATGGGCATGCGTGCATTACCCTGTCTTTGGTGCCTGGTTTCTTATTTTCAAATCAAAAAGTGTCTCTGCACCTGGATGATAGATTGATGGGAATGCAGTGGGAAATTGCTTCGGCTGTGAATCTCTCATAAGATTTGAGTATGTTTATATCAAATGAAGTAAATGTAGAATAATAGTAAAGCTAATCTCTGGTACCATTACCATCTCTAGATACATACACATTGCATCAGGGTATTTGGCTGTGTATTGGTGCAGTTTGATAACTTGTTATTTTACTTCTAGTCTATGGGGTGTACAGAACTACAGAATTACAGATACATGTGCAGTGCATCCTTACCTATATGTTCAGAAGAGCTTCTGTTTATATTGTGTGGAAATTGGGGATGGGGGAGTGAAGATGTGCTTCTGTTCACTTATGAATTTTACCTATTACCAGTGTATTATTGGTAATAATGGTTAACACGGTAACATATGTGATATTGACAATGATCTTTGCTGCTTGGCATTTCAAACTGGTGCCTGTTTTAAAGCATTATGCATTTCAGTCAACTGAGCTCTCACCTTAAGTACAAGCATACTTAGGAATTACAGATATGGTTGTGTATCTATGTACAATAATCCCTTGCTGCTTGTGTCTTCCAGGAAAATTTGGAGCTGTCTTTGCATCAATACCTGCACCAATCTTTGCTGCTCTCTATTGCGTGTTCTTTGCATACGTTGGTGGGTGGAGAGCTTCATATTACTTATGTTCGCATTTTCTTTGGAATTGCAAGCTTTCACTTATGAGGGACAATTGTAATTGAGCTCTGATGTAATCTGTTAACAGGTTCTGCTGGGCTTGGTTTCCTTCAGTTCTGCAACCTCAATAGCTTCAGAACCAAGTTCATCCTGGGGTTCTCACTGTTCCTGGGCCTTTCAATTCCTCAGTATTTCAATGAGTACACATCCGTTGCTGGTTTTGGCCCTGTTCACACCCGCGCAAGATGGGTTCGTGGCAGTATAACCATTCTCAACTTTACATGAAGAGATATGAGATACTAACCAGTTGTTTCCCCTACTTCTGCAGTTCAATGACATGGTGAACGTGCTCTTCTCATCAAAGGCTTTTGTTGGTGGCATTGTTGCATACGTGCTGGACAACACCCTTCACAGGCATGAGGCTACTGTCAGGAAAGACCGTGGGTATCACTGGTGGGATAAGTTCAGGTCATACAGGACCGACACAAGGAGCGAGGAGTTCTATTCCCTGCCATTCAACCTGAACAAGTTCTTCCCCTCGGTTTGAGCATACTGTGATTAATGCAAGACGCTAAGGTTACCTGTACTGTCTGTCCATCCCTACCTATCTGGAACAGCCAAACCATTGGGCTCGGTAGCAAGGTGCAAATCCAATGGTACAAACATAGTGTTTCGGTGCCTCGCTAAAACCATCGTCCTATGTTAGGCCAGTGCTGTATATTCAGTACTCTATTCGGGGACAAAAAATACTCGCTCTGATCCATAATAAGTGTCATGGTTTTAGTTTAGATTTGAACTAAAACCATGACTCTTATTATGGAACGGAGGGAGTAGGAATTTTTTGGCAACTCATTTGCATATGGAAATGCATGCTGGTTCAGTACAAGTCTCATTTCAGAAGTGAGACCAGTGTATTGACAGCTATTGTAGTGCTGCTACTGTAGGGATCTTACTAATGGAGCTATAATCTGTATGTAGGCTTCAGTAGAACAATGAACTGGTATCCTTTGAGGTTGGTACTCTGCTTGTTATGCTATGTTGCAGTGGGGTACTATTGCTGTAGACTTGAGAACGGAATGGAGGTCGTTATGATTAATTAATCTTCCTGCTATAGAATGTTTGAATGACCATTTAGACGAGAAATATGTTGGATAGTTCTGTATGTCTCTTCTGGTATTCCGTTTTTCGTTGGCTGTTGGTAGCTGGTACTGACAGCACCTGTGGCGGTTGCTCTTTTTTATTTTTTTGATAAAAAAGGGTGGAACCATCTGGTTCTATTAACATGCAACCAAATGTCACCGAGTTCTCAAGCGCATGAAATGATAATAACTGAGAAAAGTAAAGACACCTTAAACAAAACGTGCTCCAGGAGTCGAAGACAATAGTCTTCAATGAGCTTCTCGCAAGCCATCTCCTGGTGCCAAGGATCATCTGAAGAAGAGGTGGCCTGAGCTTTGTCAGCCAACCCCCTCAGCAACGTCTTCCATGTCATGCAATCCGGAGCCATTCCCCGTGACAGGTGCCAGTGCCAGCTTTCGCAAAACCTCTTTGACACCTGGCTAGTTTAGATCATGGAAACACATCTCGTTACAAATCAACCACAAGGTTCACAAAACAGCATAAGAGAAAATATTCAGAACTAAATTCTTATTTTCACTTAACCACCACCTTGGTGCTGACTCGAACGAGGCACCAATACAGATATTAAAGATGTCTGAGATAACTGTCCAAACTTGTTCAGCTACAACACACTCAAATAATACATGTCTAGCTGGTTCTTGTTCATTGCAAAATAAACAGGAACCATCCTCTACCGGCCTTCTCTTACTAAGGTTATTCCTAGTTTGAAGTTTATCATTTGACAACAACCACATGATGATGTGAATACGGGGTGGAATGTGAAGCTTCCAAACTGCAAGAGTATGAATAAGAACAATACAATCATTGTTCACAATCCCATAAAAGGATCGAACAGAATAAGTACTAGAGAAATGAAACAACCAAACAGGACTATTAGGACCCTTAGTTAGACACACAATTTTAATCAACTCAACTAGCTCAAGCCAACGGTTAAACAAAGTGGGGGAAACGGTGTTTCTAAAAGATAATCATGTGTTTTTGCTCATTAACAATTGAATAAAGGTCCCATAACAGAATAGAGAGAGAAGAGTAGCTAAGCCAAATGTCTTTCCAAAATAATACCTTTTGACCATTCCCAATATGTATGTATCCTACTTGAGCAACAGAAGTTCCCCCCATGGCACCTTTCCTGAAAGGAGAGCTATGCGAGGGATTAGCCCTCAAGATGGTTGGAGACAAATCATACTAGTAATCCACAATCATTTTTCAAATTTTGTTATCATCTAAATGATATCTTCTAATCCACGCCACAAGGAGACATAAGCTGAAAATCCTAAGGTTTTGGATACCCAACCACCAAAGAGAGAGAAGAGTAGCTAAGCCAAATGTCTTTCCAAAATAATACCTTTTGACCATTCCCAATATGTATGTATCCTACTTGAGCAACAGAAGTTCCCCCCATGGCACCTTTCCTGAAAGGAGAGCTATGCGAGGGATTAGCCCTCAAGATGGTTGGAGACAAATCATACTAGTAATCCACAATCATTTTTCAAATTTTGTTATCATCTAAATGATATCTTCTAATCCACGCCACAAGGAGACATAAGCTGAAAATCCTAAGGTTTTGGATACCCAACCACCAAACTCATTCTTATGGGAAACAAAGTCCCAAGAAGCAAGAGGATACTTATGGGAATTACCAATACTATTTAAAAAGTAATAAGCCACTTGAGAAATAATAGCTTTAATAGTCCATTTTGGAAATTTAATAAAAGACAATAAAAACATAGGAATGCTAGCTATGCATGCTTGAAGGAGAATAAGCCTACCTCAGTAGGAGAGAAGCTTACCCATCCATCCAGCAATATGTTTAATTATTTTACTCAAAATAGGGCATGTCATTCTCGTCACCGTCATCTCCATGGAAATCGAAAACCCATATGTCCCATGATGGCAACAACTTGTGAAGCTTCACGTCACTCCCTCCTAAAGCCACACGACCAGAAATATGGATGCACACGACCAAATCCCATTTGATCCAGCAACCCACATGCATCAGGCACCTAGTGGAGATTGTCGGCGGAGCCTTCTGAAACTCATCACCAGCAATGTGGGCCGACATCAAGGAGAAAACCGTCTTGGCACGAGAAGAACTCAAGGCCCGCCTCCTTTATTAAGAAGAACGGTAGGTCTCCACACCGCGTACATCGGCTCCCAACAGTAGACTGGAGATCTCAGTGGGCACCACCACCACCATGCGAAGATGAGGGGTTGAGCCGTATTGAGGCCCCCAAACCAGGCATTGTGCCACCCTTGAGGCTACAACTATCTCCAAGGTCTCCGAAGAAGTCCGGTGTCACCGCCCAGCGTCCATCACGGTCGGACGAGCCGCGTCATCCAGGGCTACCGCGAAGCTCCGGCCGGAGATCGCACCACAGGAAGAGGAGGTGGCCCCCGCCAACCACACTCGGAGATGAGAGCCCGCCACAACCGTATGCGTAGAGGGGTTTCGGCCACCGCCGCCGAGGAGATGCGAGGGAGGAGGGGTGGGAGGCGGCGCGTAGGGATTCACCCGAGTCGAACCCTCCCCCCCCACCCCCAGCAATGCGAGCGTTTGTTTCGTGATGACAACACTTAGAATAGAATTAGACATTAAACCATAAATCATTTGACTGGAAGGAGCTTTATAAATGATTTTTTGTGAAAACATTACCAGCAAGATTAAACAGGATATGGGAAAGGAGATCTCCTTGTTTAAGCCCTTTTCCAGCAACAGAATAACTGTTGTTCACACTATCCGGATGAACATGCACCTCATTATGAAAAATTCCAAAAATGCTATTTCAAAGTTTCAGAAAAAATTGAAAAAATGCACGCATGTATATCGTATGTTGACACTTATTTGTGCAGATTTTGGAATAAAAAAGATCATCTGTGACCTACACAAAAATATGAAAATGGAATTCCCTATTTCCATGAACAATACACAACCAATCATTATAGTATCATTTGAATATTTTGTCATTTTTGTGTAGGCCATATACAATTATATTTTCCCGTGAAAACTTACACAAGTAAGTATCAACATAATATATATGATTTTTTTAGATTTTCAAATAGCATTTTTTTTTCAATATTGGAGAAATCGGTGCACGTGCACCTGGGTTCATCATGGTATTTTCCCGTTAACATCATTAATTCTAACACGAAACTTACCTTAAACTAAACCGCCTAGACTTAAGCATAGCGGTGGTTGCTCTTCACTCTTCGAGGTAAAATAATAAAGCGAAGCCCGTCACCATGTCAATTCTGAGATCGATACTCACTTTTATTCGGTTGTCGACGTCGATCAGGACTGCCTCCTTGCGAGCATTGCTTCAATTGAGACTTTGATTTCCTGGATTGCTATTGCGTCTATGCATTGTTGCATCGATTGATTTGTATAGATTTTAGAGTAGGGCAACGCTAGCCCTCGGTCATCCGATCTGGGGCCAAAAATCGGTTGCTCTCCCCGCCATAGGATCGCGATCCGGCGTCCACAAACAGCCACGCCAATGTTTGCATTTACCCCCTCAGGTTTTCTGAAAATCAACCCGCAGTCCAGGGCCAGTCCATTTACAACAAAAAAAAATGTGTTTGTAGCAATGCAAAAGTGGTTAACAACATTTTATTTATTACAGATTAGTTGACAACAAAAATCAAAAACTATATTTACAAAAATGACAAACGATTACAACAAAATAACCAATATGTTTACAACAACAAACTAGGAGCAAAAAACAATTTTTTGGGGTGTTTACAAATAGTCAGTTTCCATGCCATAAATATCTTTACACCAAATTAGTAACATATTTACAACAATAATTAACAAAAAAAAACATTTTTTATATTTGGATGTTTACAATAATACTTAGCTTTCATACCAGGTCAGTAACATATTTACAACAAATAATTAGCAAAAAAACCACAAAATAATTTAGGGGTTTACAACAATAATCCACAACAAATTTACAACAAAAAAATTCACATAGCATAAAATATATTTACAACAAATCTCCAAAATATTAACAACAATAGTTAACAGTAAAACCAACAAAAAAATATTGTCTGCCGCCCCCAAACCTACTTGCCCATCTCCACTAATACCTCCCCGCCGCAACGAAGACCGATGGTGGGGGCGCAACTGGATGGGGAGTAGACGGCGCACACGCCAGGAGAAGCAGCGACGGCGCGCTCGTCGGGGGAGGAGCAACGGTGGCGCGCTCGTCGGGGAGGAGCAGCAGCGGCGCGCTCGCCGGTGGAGGAGCAACGGCGGCGCGCTCGTCGGGGGATGAGCAACGGCGGCGCGCTCGTCGGGGGAGGAGCAGCAGCGGCGCGCTAGCCGGGGGAGGAGCGACCGCGCGGGGCAGCGCGCTGACCGGGACGACCGATTTTCTCCTCTGGATCGGTCGGTGGATACCAAGCATTTTCCTTTGAGTACGTAATTACTAATCTTCTCTTTCTTAATACTTGGTCCCATTTTACTAGCCTCACATTGAGCCACGTCACTGGATCAAATTTCGTGCCACACCCACGCGCCCCGACACGTTCGGTTGTCCTTCCTCTCCACACACACACACCACGCCCGAACAGACGTCCAAACCGCCACGCCCCGTGAGCCTTCGTCTCCAGCCGCCACGCCCGACCGGATGCAGCACCACGCGCGGGATTCTCTCCCTTTCCTCTCCAGACGCCCGAACGGAGGCAGAACCGGAGCACCGGCGCGCGGATCCCGCGCAGAGCCTCTCCCTTTCCTCTCCAGACGCCCGAACGGAGACAGAACCGGTACCAACAGAGGTTTCCTTTCCTCTCCCAATGTCCCGCTGTCGTTTCCCCTTCGCCTCCCACGCCGATGAAGGGCATCTTGCTCCGCGTGCGATCGACGCCAGCTTGAAGCGAGCAGAGCCGCCGTTGAGAGAGGGGTATGGAGGAGTGCTTTCTATTGCGACCTGGGGCTTTTGCACAGCGGCGGCGGCGGCGCTGTAGCCGTCCTGTTCCACACGATCTGTACGGGACGGCCAACACTCCGGCAGCCACAGAATTCTTTGAGCGACCCCACTCCTCCTGCGCCAAGTTTAGATGCATCCGGGTTACGAATTCCCAGAGTAGGATCTTCCAACGCCTTGCAGATTTTGATACGAAGTAAGTATTCTCATTCATCATTATATCCTTTTGGTAACACTCAGGTCCTGCCTCGATTCATTATGAGATTTTGCTTAGTTGATGTTTATGGTTGTATTCCTAGCCTGCCAGTATGATTCTGACTTCTGTGCTGCTTGTGTGCTGAATCCAAGGTTCATGGCCACACAAATCCATCTGCTGCGATCTATGCCCTCCTCACCACAAATGCTCGTCAAACCGTCCCATGTGCCTAGCATTCATCAGCCATCAGTTCCATGTAAATGCATAAGAAACTGCTAGGTGGAACTGACCGGACGCTGCCTCCATGCTTAAAAAGATCACCTCCAGACGTGTCTGCCTGCCCCCCGTCCATCTCTGGCAGTGGTCTCCACTCTGGTAGTTTCCGCTCCAGATTCTCATATACCCATTCTCATCTTATTCACTGACTCATTTTTTGCCAGTCTATAAGGTTGCCATTATGCTGGAAAGCTGCTCGACATTATGCCTACCCCGATCTGATTGGAATTTCATTGGATTCTTCATGGTGCTTTGATTGGATTTCAATTGGATTCTAAGCTGGTTGCTGAAGCAATGCGGATCATCACGCCTACGACCATACTGGACAACACTACGTGCTTAAATTGGTACACAAGCTGTCATCTCTTACATTTATTTGTTTAGTTTGCAGTGAATCAGCCCACGCATCTTCTAATTTCTGCTTACTGCTGGTATTTTGTCTTGGTAAGCAATGGGTAAGTCAGTTTTCCTTCCAAAAAAATTCAATTTCAGCTGCAGAGTTGCGAACAATTTGCACCTCCATATGCATTGTGTTACAACTAATAGAACCAACAGTCAAAAAGGTATTTACCTCCAATTTGGTGGTCATACTCTATCCTTCTAAATAAATCTAAGGTATACCTTCGCAGGATGTGCTTTACAAATAAAAAGAGAGATGAGACTAAAACCTTTTTTTTGTAGGTGAGGATTTTTTACTTAATTTTATGAAGAAGTGCAATATTTAACAGGTCGTCTGCCTTATTTATATTACCAGCCAGTGCAATATTTAGCAGTTCCCATTTGAAGAACTATCCGGAGAAGGACCACTATACTCTTGATGGGCAAGAATGGACACAGACCGACATAAAAAAAAAGTGATCTCCTTTCCAGTTCTGCCAAACGTCTTCAGAACTTTACAATCACTCATCGGAATCTACGTTTTTTTTATTTCCATAGGGGATTTGTTTAGTTTACAGTGAATCAGATCACGCATCTTCTAATCTCTGCTTCCTGCTGGTATTTTGTCTTGGTAAGCATTTATGGGCAAGCCATTTTTTCTTATAAAAAATGTCAATTTCAGCTGCAGAGTTGCGAACTATTTGCCTCCATATGCATTGTGTTACATCTAACAGCCTGGAAGGTAAACATTTAACAACTTTGCAACCAACTAGCCACACATGTCTTTATCAAGTTTCCCCTTCTTGCGGTCTAAGTTCACTTCTGAATTCAGATTTTCAGTGTGAAATATACATTTGTTTTACTTGATGGGCTGACAAGTGCGATGACCTTATTCCAATGATAGTTCTGAAGAAGAGATATATGCTTCAGAACAGATTCCATTTAGTTTTATCCATCTTCGATTCATTGATAATTTCTCATTTGTAACGTTCTGCCGAATTTGGAATTATGTCCATGCCATCCTTTTTCTACAGTTTGCTTTTGCAATAATTAGAGGTCAAAATACATCCTTCCAATGAAAATGTTTCCTTTTCTTTTACTCTTTTTCTCTCTTTACTATGCACTTCTCTTTTCATCTCTTCGTTACACTCTACCGCCATATATTCTCATTACTTCCCCCTACGGCAGTTTATACAAGTTTGGTTGGTAATCTGCCTTGCATCGTGAGCTTTGGTTTGTGCAGAACACAAGTATGTCTGCTGTTCTTGCAGGCAACAAACAACCGCTGCCAACTAAAACTTAAAACAAAGTAATCAATACTAATTCTATGCTAAAAAAAACTACCTCAGTTGCAAACGTCCATTTTAAAGCTGCTGCAGCAAGCCAAGGCTGACCGCGCAGTACTTCCATCTTCAGCTGATTGCTAGATTGAACCTAGCAAAACTGTGCACAGCGCACGTACTTCCATCTTCAGCTGACCGCTAGATCGAACCTAGCAAGACCTATACTGATGCAATGCCAAAACTCACAAGAGGGGAACCAAGGGAGGCATTCACGCGCTGACATCACAAGCATTCTTGGGTCAGATCATACAATCCACAACTGAATACATCAAACATGGAAAGATACATGTGAGGGCTATCATTTCCGATGACAAAATGTAAGAAGATGAATAGTGACCAATGCGTTCATCAAGCAGAGAGATCATGTAATAAACTTTTTATCAATGAAATGCTCTACTTTACATCAAAGTTTTCATAAATCTATAAATATATGAATTCTTATTTTGTACATTGCTGAAAAATCCCACCGCAACGCGCGGGGTATCATCTAGTTAGATTAGTTGCTAAGGCTGGCGCTTGCGTCTTAATTTGCTTGATACAGTATTAATTCCATGTGATGTCACGAACTGAACTATTGCAAGTCATGGCATCTTGAGATCCCCCGATACAAGCTGGGAGTTTGTTTCCGTATCAGACTCCTCTCACGTGATTGTATGGCTCGTGCATGTGGCAATTGCCGACGCTTAGTGAGTGTGACGACATGTCGTTGTGAGGACAGCTCTGGGAAACACGCGCGCGTTTTGCTCGAGTAGGCTTCTTTAATCTGAAGGAGATAAAACTAGGAAACATTGACAACACTCGCTGCTTAATTGGACCGATCTCCCTCGTGCGTTTCGTCCCCGCCATGCCGCCGGGCTCCAACGGCCGAGCGCTCGCTGTCAAGCGTTTCCTCTTCTTCTGGTGCGAGACAACGATGCACGGGCAGCGGCGAGCGCGGACAAGACGTGGATCGGTGGCCGCTTTCGTCGGCGTGGAAAGCTCCAGCTCACGTACGCACTTTGGACTTGCTTCGCCGATCACGCGAGCTATAACAGGTGGCTGCCCTCTAGCGTCGGCAGATCATGGCTACATCCTTACTAGCTTTTAAGTGCCGTACAGGTAGGAGAGCTAGTGAGGAGGCAGAGTTCGTGGTCTTGTACAGCTTGCGCTTCGTGAACGGTGAAGAAACAGCGGACGGGACACATGCGGCTTCTGAACGGAAAAGAGGAGCAAAAGGTAGTCGGATTGCGAGCAGGAGTTTGCGGAAAATAAACAGTCTTTGGATAGCGAGGAATGTTGCACAAGAATGCTAGTCTAAATAATGTTGCAGCAGAAGAAATGATGAGGATGGATCTGTATTTGGTTAATATTGACCACAGACACTAGTTAAAGATAGAGGCAGACAAGTTGAAGTTTAAACAATTACTTAGAAACCATGAAAAATAGCTTTTATTGCTTTAGCTACCATTGTAATTCTAATAGGGTTGCAATAGCACTTTAAGGCTTATTTAGGTGCACGCATTAGAGATTTCTGAACAGTCTTGAGGGAAAATTATCTCACACACGGTTAATGGCAGGTCCACCTTTTGCGACATCCTTATAGCGCAAATAGTTTTTCATAGATAAACACGTGCGATATTTGGTCCGTGGTTGCCCAATAGATGTAAACCCTACAAACATTTTTTTTAATACAAATATGGACCTATGACCTCATGTGGTTCCATTCCACTTCACATGCGTCCTCCTCTTTAGGACCACGACTGCCCCTGGAAAACTTACCTAGTCGGCGAGGCAGAAACTGCCTTCTAGCCGAAGATCTTTCTGGCCGGAATACCGTGGACGACACGCTAACCGTAAAGTCGCGCCGATCAATGCGCTCGTAGGCCGGACCTAAGTACGACACAAACGAGCCGGTTCATCCTCGCCTTCCACCCCGGCTGAACCCGTCCTAGCGCTCCACCGCTGCCGGACCTGCCGCCGACACCTACGATTAAGCCGGCTCGTCTTCCCTAAGGTTTACGTTCTTAGGTTTTTGATGTTTGCCTTCTACTATTCAATGGATATATCTATAGAATATGGATATATCTATAGAATATACACATAGTTAGCAAAGCTGGATCCATTAGAATATTGGGTTGGATGTTATATTGTATTAATGGATATTATTGTTAGACCTTTATGTTATATTGTGCAAGCTTGCTAGATTTATACATTACAAGTTTTTCTATATATTTCACGTATTTGGTTCTTAACTATCATCTTATAATAGGAATGATAATTTAATGACACCGCATAAGAATTGGACAGCCCTGGATGATGCGGGGTGGCTTTCGGACACCACCGCCTCAGGACCGTCAAGTGCAGCCCCGCCTATCGTCGACGCTACACCATGGTCGAGGAGTCCCACAAGTGGACCAACAACACAAACCCCCGCCATATATGTCAAGGTGAACTCCTTCCTCTCGACACTCGACCTCGTCAATACCTTGGATGGAATGCTACCTCATGTCAGTGTGTTACATGTCATTAGGTACAAGAGTCATCGAGGAACCGGAGGGAAGGAACTCCCATGGCGCAAGGAAGAAGGAAGAAGAAGAAGGAAAGAAGAGAAGGAGGAAGAGGAGGAGGAGGCCCAGCCGGCCCGAGGCCGGTCCAACGGGCCCCGGACCGACCTGCCCGGTTGGCGGCCGGTCGATCGGCCCCACAACCGGACCGTCCGGTCCCAGGCCCGGTCTGACCGGACCCAGACCGGATCCGACGGGAATTACCCACCAAACTGCCTAAGTTACCCACTTATGTACCTTTTCGCCATGTGTCGTCTTGGATGCCTATATATAGACCCAAGACACCCCCCTTACCTCTTTAGACAAGATTTAGGCTTAGAGATGACTTTGAGCTTTGTCTCCCTAGGGTTTCATCCCCTTTGTATCCAAGGCAACCCTTGATGGATGTATGGATTTGTGAGTGTGAGATTCTAGTGCTACCCACTCTCTCTCCCACTCCTTGATTCATCTCCCTCACCGATCTCTCACTCCGGGATTCTACTTCGCGCCTCTCCCGGGTTGATTCTATTGGCGCGGTCCATTGAGCCACGAGGGTAAGTATCGATTGTATCGGGTTGGTGTGCGTGCGTGAGTTCTTCGTGTTCTTCGTGTTCATCGTGTTCCTCGCGCTCTCCCTCTCCCTCCTTGGATTTCGGGTCAACCGCAAGATCGGGCCACAAACGGGGTCTTAGACCTCATCATATGGTATCAGCAGCCTTTGGTTTCCGCGGATTTGACCCCCCACCCACCCAATTTCGTCTCTAAAATTTTTCCCCAAAAATCCCCAAAATAGCCCTAATTTGCCTTTGGACGGATCTGCGATTTCGTTGCGTTTCGAGTGGTTTTGGTCCGTGGATTTGGTGTTGATGTGCTTGATCTACTATTTCCCCAACTTTTAGCCTCCAATTCCATCGTTTCCCGTCGATTTGCTCTTTTGGTTTTGGTTTGGGGAAGAACAGGAGAGAGAAAACGCAAAACCCGGTTGAGAATCCGGTCAACCGGCCCCCAGACCGGCCGATCCGGCGCAGAACCCGGTCAACCGGCCGCCAACCGGACCGACCGGTCCACAGTCCGGTCCAACCGGCCCCAGACCGGGCGACGA
Source organism: Lolium rigidum (assembly GCF_022539505.1). Classification (NCBI taxonomy): domain Eukaryota; kingdom Viridiplantae; phylum Streptophyta; class Magnoliopsida; order Poales; family Poaceae; genus Lolium; species Lolium rigidum. The sequence continues at coordinate 225,169,286 of NC_061509.1, forward strand.
TCCGCCCCTCCTTCGAGCTCGTCTTCGGCTACCACCACCACCACCACCATCATCGCAGGTATAACTTGCAGTTTTCCCTTGTAGCCCTCTTCCTTTTGCGATCTATCCTATCGAGCATTGCTTATCTAGTGTTGCGAGACATTGCACGTGACCCCGATTGTGAGGTGTGTGTGTAGTGTGGAGTAAAACTTATAAGCAAACACTCGTGTGGCAAGATAGCAAAAGCGAGCTAACGCTAACATAGTGCGAGAAAAAGCCGCAAAAACACAAAAAGAGTGCAAGGAGCACCATACATACAAAAGAGTACAAGTGCCACCATAGATACAACGAGTGCAAGTGTCACCATATACAAAAGAGTTACAAGCTTTTAAGCAAAAAGAGAGAAGAGAAGAGAGGTCACGTGTGAATCTAGTTGTCTCTCCATTTGCAACCAAAGCTTTGCCTCTCCTTGTGTTAGTGTGACACCGAGCATCCGTACATACACTTTTCCGCTCACTTTTGGTTGCACTAACCCCGCTTATCCCGTGTGTGTGTTCCACAACTTTTCCGTGTTTATAGTGATCTTCACATTGACATTTGGATTTTTGGATTTCACCCACTCTTGACAATACACTTGATTTCGGATTTCGTCTTTTGGCTTTCCACCATACTCACCTAACACCATATTTGCTAGCTTTTGCGTGTGCTTTTGTGTGAGTGCCCAATACAATTGTTCTAACTCTCGGTTTGTTGGATCACCCCAATCTTGTCATACCACGGTAAGGTTGCGAGGTAGTGTTCTTCCACTAACATACACCATATAGATACCATCGTGCTAACATGGATAGCGAAGATGAGGATACGGAGGAGTACACGGAGCACTTCGAGGAGGAGTCCTCTTCAAGCACCACGGATGTGGAGGAACATGTGGAGCTCTACTCCGACTATGGCTCCGAAAGCATCACCGACATCTCCGACATCGAGGAGCTCGACAACGACCATGGCTCCCCAAGCATCATCGACATGGACGACATGGTGGAGCACCACTTTGAGGACGACTTCGACGAGCTCTACATCGACAATGACTCATCAAGCATGGACGACATGGTGGAGCAACGCCACACCTACGACATCGACACCATGGCAGAGCCTCACCTAGTCACCTACTTGGCCAATGGAGCTACATACGAAGATAGAGGACCTCCACGATGGCACCATCATATGGATCATCAAGAGCGTCCCCATCATGAGCGTCATCGACACACTTCTCCGAGCTCCACAAGGTGCCACCACGAGAGTGCTTATGCACAAGATCGTCGACTTCAAGTACATCATATGGAGCATCAAGAGCGTCCACAACATGATCGTCATCGACACTCTTCTCCAAGCTCCACAAGGCGCCGCAAGCAACATGCCAAGTCGCATGAGCCATCATCTCGGCATGGCAAGGACCGTCATCGACTCACACCATCTCATGATAGTCGTCGACGACTACCACCTCATGGTCTACATCGACATACGTCACCACATGAGCTTCGCCGCCACAAGCCACTTCATGATCGCCATCGACCAACATTCCCCAAGGATCTTCGACGACACTCATCAAGACATGGTGATGAAGCACGACGACGAGATCCTCGACATGAAGACGACAAACACCATCATTCGGTGTCTACCACTCCAAGGATGGCAAGTGCACATCGCGCATACCTTCCTCATGAGGCGACTTCCACCTCTTGTGCCACCACCACAATGGCCTCTAGCTCGTCATATGCCTATGGACTCCGATGCTACAAGTGCAAGCAACAAGGCCACCCTCCACGGGAATGTCCCAATCTCCTATGTGAGGTATGCAAGGCCAAGGGTCACATGGCATGGCAATGCACATCGACGAGCACCGACATGCTCCACTTCGACGAGCTACAAGCCCAAGCCACCAAGAAGCCTACGGCGCCCACACTTCAAGATGAAGACCTCCAAGGCCAACGCAAGGATGATGTGGATCCGAGCCTAGCTCTCCACGACACTACGGCGCCACCGATGGAGGACGACTTGGGAGGCGATGGAGTTGAGATGGTTGAGCATGGGAATTTCCCTTCAACCAAGGAGGCGCATGGAGATGAGAAAGTCGAGCCTACTCCCTATGCTTACTTGATGAGTTGGTACCAATCCCATGTGAGCATGAGAGCCACTTAGCCCACTTGAGTGAGAGTGATAGTGAGTTGAGTGACTTCCACCCCATATGTGAGTTTGAGTGCTTCCGTTTGGAGGACATGAGTGATACACAAAGTGAGTTAAGAGAGGTAGATGATAGGTCCATGGAGGACATCGCATTTGCTAACACATTAACCTCTCCCTCGTTTGTGTCTTCTGATGGCGTGTAACTCACACGTTCGTTGGGAACCCCAAGAGGAAGGTATGATGCACACAGCAGCAAGTTTTCCCTCAGAAAGAAACCAAGGTTTATCGAACCAGGAGGAGCCAAGAAGCACGTTGAAGGTTGATGGAGGCGGGATGTAGTGCGGCGCAACACCAGAGATTCCGGCACCAACGTGGAACTCGCACAACACAACCAAAGTACTTTGCCCCAACGAAACAGTGAGGTTGTCAATCTCACCGGCTTGCTGTAACAAAGGATTAACCGTATTGTGTGGAAGATGATTGTTTGCAGTAAAACAAGTAAAGAACAAGTATTGCAGCAGATTTGTATTTCAAGTATAAAAGAATGGACCGGGGTCCACAGTTCACTAGAGGTGTCTCTCCCATAAGATAAAAGCATGTTGGGTGAACAAATTACAGTCGGGCAATTGACAAATAGAGAGGGCATAACAATGCACATACATGTCACGATATATATAGTGAGATTTAATTGGGCATTACGACAAAGTACATAGACCGCTATCTAGCATGCATCTATGCCTAAAAAGTCCACCTTCAGGTTATCGTCCGAACCCCTTCCAGTATTAAGTTGCAAAACAACAGAAAATTGCATTAAGTATGGTGCGTAATGTAATCAATAACTACATCCTCGGACATAGCATCAATGTTTTATCCCTAGTGGCAACAAGACATCCATAACCTTAGGGGTTTCGTCACTCCCCGCATTCACGGAGACATGAACCCACTATCGAGCATAAATACTCCCTCTTGGAGTTAATAGCGAAAACTTGGCCGAGCCTCTACTAATAACGGAGAGCATGCAAGATCTTAAACAACACATAGGTAATAACTTGATAATTAACATAACATAGTATTCTCTATCCATCGGATCCCGACAAACACAACATATAGCATTACGGATAGATGATCTTGATCATGTTAGGCAGCTCACAAGATCCAACAATGAAGCACAATGAGGAGAAGACAACCATCTAGCTATCGCTATGGACCCGTAGTCCAGGGGTGAACTACTCACTCATCACTCCGGAGGCGACCATGGCGGTGAAGAGTCCTCCGGGAGATGAATCCCCTCTCCGGCAGGGTGCCGGAGGAGATCTCCAGAATCCCCCGAGATGGGATTGGCGGCGGCGGCGTCTCGGCAAGGTTTTCCGTATCGTGGCTCTCGGTACTGGGGGTTTCGCGACGGAGGCTATTTGTAGGCGGAAGGGCAGGTAAAGAGGCGGCACGAGGGGCCCACACCATAGGTCGGCGCGGCCGGGGCCTCGGGCCGCGCCGCCCTGGTGTGTCGCCACCTCGTGGCCCCACTTCGACTCTCCTTCGGTCTTCCGGAAGCTTCGTTGCAAAATAGGACCCCGGGCGTTGATTTCGTCCAATTCCGAGAATATTTCGTTACTAGGATTTCGAAACCAAAAACAACGGAAAACAGCGAATCGGCTCTTCGGCATCTTGTTAATAGGTTAGTTCCGGAAAATGCACGAATATGACATAAAGTGTGCATAAAACATGTAGATATCATCAATAATGTGGCATGGAACATAAGAAATTATCGATACGTCGGAGACGTATCAGCATCCCCAAGCTTAGTTCTGCTCGTCCCGAGCGGGTAAAACGATAACAAAGATAATTTCTGAAGTGACATGCCATCATAACCTTGATCATACTATTTGTAAACATATGTAATGAATGCAGCGATCAAAACAATGGTAATGACATGAGTAAACAAATGAATCATAAAGCAAAGACTTTTCATGAATAGTACTTCAAGACAAGCATCAACAAGTCTTGCATAAGAGTTAACTCATAAAGCAATAAATCAAAGTAAAGGTATTGAAGCAACACAAAGGAAGATTAAGTTTCAGCGGTTGCTTTCAACTTGTAACATGTGTATCTCATGGATAATTGTCAACATAGAGTAATATAACAAGTGCAATATGCAAGTATGTAGGAATCAATGCACAGTTTACACAAGTGTTTGCTTCTTGAGGTGGAGAGAGATAGGTGAACTGACTCAACATAAAAGTAAAAAGAATGGTCCTTCAAAGAGGAAAGCATCGATTGCTATATTTGTGCTAGAGCTTTTATTTTGAAAACATGAAACAATTTTGTCAACGGTAGTAATAAAGCATATGAGTTATGTAAATTATATCTTACAAGTTGCAAGCCTCATGCATAGTATACTAATAGTGCCCGCACCTTGTCCTAATTAGCTTGGACTACCGGATCATCGCAATACACATGTTTTAACCAAGTGTCACAATGGGGTACCTCCATGCCGCCTGTACAAAGGTCTAAGGAGAAAGCTCGCATTTTGGATTTCTCGCTTTTGATTATTCTCAACTTAGACATCCATACCGGGACAACATGGACAACAGATAATGGACTCCTCTTTAATGCATAAGCATGTGGCAACAATTATTATTCTCATATGAGATTGAGGATATATGTCCAAAACTAAAACTTCCACCATGAATCATGGCTTTAGTTAGCGGCCCAATGTTCTTCTCTAACAATATGTATGCTCCAACCATTAAGGTGGTAGATCTCTCTTACTTCAGACAAGACGGACATGCATAGCAACTCACATGATATTCAACAAAGGGTAGTTGATGGCGTCCCCATAAAACATGGTTATCGCACAACAAGCAACTTAATAAGAAATAAAGTGCATAAGTACATATTCAATACCACAATAGTTTTTAAGCTATTTGTCCCATGAGCTATATATTGCAAAGGTGAATGATGGAATTTTAAAGGTAGCACTCAAGCAATTTACTTTGGAATGGCGGAGAAATACCATGTAGTAGGTAGGTATGGTGGACACAAATGGCATAGTGGTTGGCTCAAGGATTTTGGATGCATGAGAAGTATTCCCTCTCGATACAAGGTTTAGGCTAGCAAGGTTATTTGAAACAAACACAAGAATGAACGGTGCAGCAAAACTCACATAAAAGACATATTGTAAACATTATAAGACTCTACACCGTCTTCCTTGTTGTTCAAAACTCAATACTAGATATTATCTAGACTTTAGAGAAACCAAATATGCAAACCAAATTAGCAAGCTCTATGTGTTTCTTCATTAATGGGTGCAAAGTATATGATGCAAGAGCTTAAACATGAGCACAACAATTGCCAAGTATCAAATTATTCAAGACATTTTAGAATTACTACATGTAGCATTTTCCAATTCCAACCATATAACAATTTAACGAAGAAGAAACTTCGCCATGAATATATGAGTAAAGCCTAAGGACATACTTGTCCATATGCTACAACGGAGCGTGTCTCTCTCCCATACAGTGAATGCTAGGATCCATTTTATTCAAACAAAACAAAAAACAAAAACAAACCGACGCTCCAAGCAAAGCACATAAGATGTGACGGAATAAAAATATAGTTTCAGGGGAGGAACCGGATAATGTTGTCGATGAAGAAGGGGATGCCTTGGGCATCCCCAAGCTTAGACGCTTGAGTCTTCTTAGAATATGCAGGGGTGAACCACCGGGGCATCCCCAAGCTTAGAGCTTTCACTCTCCTTGATCATATTGTATCATACTCCTCTCTTGATCCTTGAAAACTTCCTCCACACCAAACTCGAAACAACTCATTAGAGGGTTAGTGGACAATAAAAATTAACATGTTCAGAGGTGACACAATCATTCTTAACACGTCTGGACATTGCATAAAGCTACTGGACATTAATGGAACAAAGAAATTCATCCAACATAGCAAAAGAGGCAATGCGAAATAAAAGGCAGAATCTGTCAAAACAGAACAGATCCGTAAAGATGGATTTTATTGAGGCACCGGACTTGCTCAAATGAAAATTCCCAAATTGAATGAAAGTTGCGTACGTATCCGAGGATCACTCACGTAAATTGGCTTAATTTTCTGAGTTACCTACAGAGAATTAGACCCAGATTCGTGACAGCAAAGAAATCTGTTTCTGCGCAGTAATCCAAATCTAGTATTCACTTTACTATCAAAGACTTTACTTGGCACAACAATGCACAAAACTAAGATAAGAAGAGGTTGCTACAGTAGTAAACAACTTCCAGGACTCAAATATAAAACAAAAATACTGTAGTAAAAACATGGGTTGTCTCCCATAAGCGCTTTTCTTTATAGCCATTAAGATGGGCTCAGCAATTTTAATGATGTACTCTCAAGAAATAGTAGTTGAAGCAAAAGAGAGCATCAAAAGGCAAGTATGAAACAAATTTAAGCCTAACCCACTTCCTATGGGAAGGAATCTTGTACACAAATAAATTAATGAGGAGCAAAGTGACAAGCATAGGAAGATAAAACACGAGTAACTTCAAAATTTTCAGCATATAGAGGGGAAACTTAATATTATTAAGATGCATATAACCATGTTTCCCTCTCTCATAATAACTTTCAGTGGCATCATGAACAAACTCAACAATATAACTATCACATAAAGCATTCTTATTCACATGCATAAAAGTATCATTACTCTCCACATAAGCATAGTCATTCTTATTAATTGTAGTGGGAGCAAATTCAACAAGGTAGCTATCATTATCACCATAATCATCAAATATAGGAGGCATAGTATAATCATAATTAATTTTCTCCTCAATAGTAGGTGGATGATAGTCATCATTGTAATCATCATATATAGGAGGTAAAGTATCATCAACGTAAATTTTCTCCTCCATGCTTGGGGGACTAAAAATATCATGCTCATCAAAGCCAGCTTCCCCAAGCTTAAATTCTTCCATAGCATTAGCAACAATGGTGTTCAAAGCATTCATACTAATAACATTGGCATTATCATGCATATAAAGTTCCATAGGTTTTTTAATTTTCTCTTCAAACACCTCATGTCCTAACTCAAGATAAATACTATAAAGATCTCTAATATTATTGTTGTTTTCCATTAAGCCTAACTAGTGAAATCACACAACTTAGTGTTCTCAGAAGTATTCATTTTAGCAGTAGTAAATAAAGCAAACCAAATAAAGTAAATGCAAGTAACTAATTTTTTTGTGTTTTTGATATAATGCAGCAAACAAGTAAGTAAATAAAATAAAGCAAGACAAAAACAAAGTAAAGAGATTGGATTGTGGAGACTCCCCTTGCAGCGTGTCTTGATCTCCCCGGCAACGGCGCCGTAAAAGAGCCGTTGACGTGGGAGTTGAAAATCTTTATGGTGTAACTTTTCTTCGTTCCCCGGCAACGGCGCCGTAAAAAGAGCTTGATGGCGTGTAACTCACACGTTCGTTGGGAACCCCAAGAGGAAGGTATGATGCGCACGAGCAGCAAGTTTTCCCTCGTGAAAGAAACCAAGGTTTATTGAACCAGGAGGAGCCAAGAAGCACGTTGAAGGTTGATGGCGGCGGGATGTAGTGCGGCGCAACACCGGAGATTCCGGCGCCAACGTGGAACCCTGCACAACACAACCAAAGTACTTTGCCCCAACGAAACAGTGAGGTTGTCAATCTCACCGGCTTGCTCGTAACAAAGGATTAACCGTATTGTGTGGAAGATGATTGTTTGCGTAAAACAAGTAAAGAACAAGTATTGCGAGCAGATTTGTATTTCAGTATAAAAGAATGGACCGGGGTCCACGAGTTCACTAGAGGTGTCTCTCCCATAAGATAAAAGCATGTTGGGTGAACAAATTACAGATCGGGCAATTGACAAATAGAGAGGGCATAACAATGCACATACATGTCATGATAAATATAGTGAGATTTAATTGGGCATTACGACAAAGTACATAGACCGCTATCCAAGCATGCATCTATGCCTAAAAAGTCCACCTTCGAGTTATCGTCCGAACCCCTTCCAGGTATTAAGTTGCAAAACAACGGACAATTGCATTAAGTATGGTGCGTAATGTAATCAATAACTACATCCTCGGACATAGCATCAATGTTTTATCCCTAGTGGCAACAAGCACATCCATAACCTTAGGGGTTTCGTCACTCCCCGCATTCACTGGAGACATGAACCCACTATCGAGCATAAATACTCCCTCTTGGAGTTAATAGCGAAAACTTGGCCGAGCCTCTACTAATAACGGAGAGCATGCAAGATCTTAAACAACACATAGGTAATAACTTGATAATTAACATAACATAGTATTCTCTATCCATCGGATCCCGACAAACACAACATATAGCATTACGGATAGATGATCTTGATCATGTTAGGCAGCTCACAAGATCCAACAATGAAGCACAATGAGGAGAAGACAACCATCTAGCTACTGCTATGGACCCATAGTCCAGGGGTGAACTACTCACTCATCACTCCGGAGGCGACCATGGCGGTGAAGAGTCCTCCGGGAGATGAATCCCCTCTCCGGCAGGGTGCCGGAGGAGATCTCCGAATCCCCGAGATGGGATTGGCGGCGGCGGCGTCTCGATAGGTTTTCCGTATCGTGGCTCTCGGATGCGGGGTTTCGCGACGGAGGCTATTTGTAGGCGGAAGGGCAGGTAAAGAGGCGGCACGGGGGCCCCACACCATAGGTCGGCGCGGCCAGGGCCTGGGCCGCGCCGCCCTGGTGTGTCGCCACCTCGTGGCCCCACTTCGACTCTCCTTCGGTCTTCTAGAAGCTTCGTGGCAAAATAGGATCCTGGGCGTTGATTTCGTCCAATTCCGAGAATATTTCGTTACTAGGATTTCTGAAACCAAAAACAGCAAAAAACAACAACTGGCTCTTCGGCATCTTGTTAATAGGTTAGTTCCAGAAAATGCACGAATATGACATAAAGTGTGCATAAAACATGTAGATATCATCAATAATGTGGCATGGAACATAAGAAATTATCGATACGTCGGAGACGTATCATCTTCTTATGTTGCACTAGGTTCCACGGAGGATGAGTTCCCGATTATGGAGACGATGTACATGGTGCATGAAGATGATGATATCTCACCATGCTTGCTCCAAGACGGACATGTCGACCACATGGATCCTCCTACTTCCACAACACCTACCTCAAATGAGTCGGCCTACAAAGGTAACAACATAGGTGTTGATGATGCCATGATCCCACTAGTGGACATGATGACTTATGAGTGCATGCATGATCTTGATGATACATTTGCTACGTCACATGCTACTTTCATTTTCCCATGCGATACTTTGCTTGATAACATTGTTGATCATGTGGAAGTGAATGCTTGTGATACCATGACCATGCCATGCTATGAGAGCTTCAATTTTTCCACCATTGCTTGCAATATGTCGACCACTTGCTCTTTACCATGTATTGCTTGCAATGATAATGACAAGGATGACATTAGCTTCCGCATGCTTTGTCCAAAATGCTTACACCCCATGATCCTTGCATCCAAGATTGTGAACAATTGCTCTTTCTTATGCTTGGTATGCAAGAATGCTTATTTCATTGTTCACGAGATGGCCCCCATAGCCTTCTCACTTTTTGATGATCATGAGTTACCACATGCCATGAATGCACCTTCTTGCCATATGCACCATCGCCATGCATTTCATACTATCTTGATTGACACTAATGGTGATGTGCACAAGACATGGAACATCATGATGGATGATGTGTTCCTCTACCATGCACACACGCTTTTTGTTTTCTCTTTTGTGTGTATAGGTATCCGAATGACAACTTCCACCGCCACGGAGCATGAGCTCACGAAACGCGCAATTGAGAGCTACCCCAACAAGGACCTAACCCGCGGGAATCACACCAAAGGGTATGTTCCCACAAGCCTTCGCCCTCATGTGTTTCCAACTTGCCTTGTCGAGTTTCCGGTTTGGCCCAATTCCTCGTCACCTCTTTTACCTCTTATGCAAAATATCTTGAAACATCTTGTTGGCACAATGATTGTTGTATGTCGATGTTATCATCATACACTCCGAGAATCTCAAGGACCATGTCATACATGTGAGAGACACCTTATGCATCTTGTGCCACATGTCACACAAAATGTTGTTTTTCTTTGGATTTCTTATTTCATCTTTGGCAATTGAAATGGATTCTTTGACACTTGAGGATACTCATACTTGGCTCACGCCAACCATACTTTCCCAAGCTAGAAGTTTCCATCTCTTTGCCATTGCACATAACAATTTTGCCCCAAATTTTGCCGCCGATACTTGCCTTTTGATTGTTCCATTTGTGTGGGACAATGCTACACATCACATTTTTGACACTTTACAAAGCATACTTTTACATGAACAAACTTTTGCCCCACCAAATTTTGGATACATCGACACTCTTTTGGTTTCCATTTTTGCCAAATGCCTCTTGGAGAAACGATTTGATGCTACGTATTTGCTTGAGAGCCTCTTGTTCGCCGACCACCAAATTGGCATCCACAAGCTTTCCATTTGCAAGTTGTTTTTCCCCAAGCTCTTCTTCCACCGCGACTTTTTCCCTCCACAACTTCATGGGAGAACCGTCATGGACTACAACAAGGACGCCCGCACCACGACGAACATACCTAAGGATACAAGGGAAACTATCATTTCGGACCTCTCGCCACATCATGGAGATGAGGAGGAACAAGAGTCGAGGACGACTCTTCCCCAAGGGGGGGGGAGATGATGCGGGGTGGCTTTCGGACACCACCGCCTCAAGACCGTCAAGTGCAGCCCCGCCTATCGTCGACGCTACACCATGGTCAAGGAGTCCCACAAGTGGACCAACAACACAAACCCCCGCCATATATGTCAAGGTGAACTCCTTCCTCTCGACACTCGACCTCGTCAATACCTTGGATGGAATGCTACCTCATGTCAGTGTGTTACATGTCATTCGGTACAAGAGTCATCGAGGAACCGGAGGGAAGGAACTCCCATGGCGCAAGGAAGAAGGAAGAAGAAGAAGGAAAGAAGAGAAGGAGGAAGAGGGAGGAGGAGGCCCAGCCGGCCCAGAGGCCGGTCCGACCGGGCCCCAGACCGACCTGCCCGGTTGGCGGCCGGTCGACCGGCCCCACAACCGGACCGTCCGGTCCCAGGCCCGGTCTGACCGGACCCAGACCGGATCCGACGGGAATTACCCACCAAACTGCCTAAGTTACCCACTTATGTACCTTTTCGCCATGTGTCGTCTTGGATGCCTATATATAGACCCAAGACAACCCCCTTGCCTCTTTAGACAAGATTTAGGCTTAGAGATGACTTTGAGCTTTGTCTCCCTAGGGTTTCACCCCCTTTGTATCCAAGGCAACCCTTGATGGATGTATGGATTTGTGAGTGTGAGATTCTAGTGCTACCCACTCTCTCTCCCACTTCTTGATTCATCTCCCTCACCGATCTCTCACTCCGGGATTCTACTTCGCGTCTCTCCCGGGTTGATTCTATTGGCGTGGTCCATCGAGCCACGAGGGTAAGTATCGATTGTATCGGGTTGGTGTGCGTGCGTGAGTTCTTCGTGTTCTTCGTGTTCATCGTGTTCCTCGCGCTCTCCCTCTCTCCCTCCTTGGATTTCGGGTCAACCGCAAGATCGGGCCACAAACGGGGTCTTAGACCTCATCACCGGCTCTGCACCATCATCTGCGAGTAAGAACACAAATCATTTGAACTTGGGTTTATTTAATTTTCTATATTTATGTTCTAACGCAAAATGGTTTTTGTGCAATTTTACCGTCTTGTGCCATGCATTTGGCAAGGCGGAGAACTACATCCAAATTAGGACCAGTTAGAACGTCCACATACGGAGTTCCATACCATAGGGACCAGAGGCACAACAAGTAGAAGGTGACAGCAGAGGCGGGGTGGAGGTGAATCATTGCCGACAGAACTTGTCTCTCATGGACATAACAAACGTAACTAAGAATTATTCTGCAGCTCTCTCATTTGTATTGCTATTAGCTAGCAATGGAATCCATGTTAAAATACATGTATACATATGGTGTATGAAATGTACAATTAAATATAAATTAGTTTTGCTAATATATTTTCATACAATATGTGAAGTTAACGAGATCAAAGGGAGAGAGAGAGATGCGATGAGGCGATGGCCAATAGGTCCATGCCGTGCACTTTATATAGGAAGCCTTGGCCGGCTAGGGTTTACAACAACCGAGCTCAACAACCTCATAACAAACCCTAGATACTAACAACCTCGTAGTTATCTAGTCTAACAATCCTAACGTGTTAACGACCTCCCGCAATCTCATCGTGGTACTACCAGATTGAGATTGTTTCTGAATTTTACAAAGGATTGTACAGCAAGAGGTTTAGTCGAGTATATCTGCTAGCTGATCATGTGTTGAAACAAACCGCACATCAAGAGCCTTGCGCGCCACCCTTTCTCGAACAAAGTGGTAGTCGACTTCGATATGCTTAGTACGGGCATGAAAGATTGGATTGACAGCCAAATACGTCGCACTCAGGTTGTCACACCGAGACCGGGAGCTCGCCTCAAGAAAACCCCAAGTTCTTTCAACAATGCTCGTACCCACATGATTTCAGCGGTCGCATTTGCCACCGACTTGTATTCGGCTTCCGTGCTTGATCGCGATACTCGTGGGCTGCTTCCTGGAACTCCATGCCACAAGATTGGATCCAAGGAACACTGCATGCCCACTGTTGATCGACGGTCGTCCGGGCACCCCGCCCAATCGCATCGACAAATCCGCTAAGTAGCAAGGACGAAGACTTCGCGAAGTAGTCCAAAAGAATGTGTTCGCTTGAGATAACGAAGAATTCGTTTCACGGCTGTCCGAGTGTACCTCTGTAGGTGTCGCCAAGAATTGGCAGACTTTGTTTACAACGAAGGAAATATCTGGTCGGGTTAAGGTGAGATACCGCAAGGCGCCCACGACACTTCGTACCTTGTAGCATCAGGCTGGGGACAGAAGTTCACCATCAAAACGAGAGAGTTTCTCGGTGGTGACCATAGGAGTTGAAACTCCTTTTGCTTGCGAGCATATTCGTCCTTGTCGAGCAAATCTGAAATATACTTCTTTTGAGCGGAACAATGCCATCGAAGTGGACTTGACTTCGATGCCGAGGAAGAAGTTGAGGTGACCAAGATCTTTCACAGAAACTCCTCTCGCAACCGAGCAAGCAATTGATCAGCAGCAGCTCGTGTTGAACTGACAACAATTATATCATCTACATATACCGAGCATGAACATAGCGACGGCCGGTGTGCGATAGATGAACGAGAGAGACATCGGCTTTTGAAGGGACAAAACCAAGTTCCTGCAGCTTGCCACTCAACCGTGCAAACCATGCTCTGGGCGCCTGCTTTAGACCATATAAGGACTTCTTGAGCTTGCACACATGACGAGGATGGCGAGGATCAGTAAATCCTGGTGGCTGGACCATATAAACCTCTTCTTCAAGATAGCCATGTAAAAATGCATTGTCGACGTCGAGTTGCCTCATGTGCCACCCCTGAGCCACGGCCAGAGAGAGGAGGACACGAATGGTCGTGGGCTTGACCACGAGACTGAACGTGTCATCGTAGTCGATGCCGTGGCGCTGCTTGAAACCCTTGGCGACGAGACGAGCCTTGAAGCGCTCGATGCTGCCATCAGGATTGTGCTTCACTTTGAACACCCAGCGACTGTCAATAAGATTGACGCCAGGAGGTGCCGACACGAGACGCCAAGTCTCGTTTCGGTGAAGAGCAGCCAGCTCCGCATCCATGGCAGCACGCCAGCGTGGGTCGTGCAGCGCGTCAGCAACCGTAGCAGGCTCAGCGACATCAGTACGAACAGCTGAGTAGGTCACGGTCCCGTCAGCTCGGCGCTTCGGCATGGTGATGCCAGAGCGCAGACGGGTGCGCATCGTATGCGTAGGAGCAGGCGTAGTCTGCTGGGCCGCAGGGTCCGGCCCACTCGAGGCCGTAGGCGAGGGCGGTGGTGACGGCCCAGCATGGGCCGAGGCGGTGATCGACGCGGAGCCAGAGTCCGCGTCCGAGTCCGAATTGGACGACGCGGTCGTGCGCGAAGGCTGTTGATCGACGTCATCGCCATGGTGAGTATCGCCATGGTGAGCATCTCGCTGCTGGGGTTCCTGCAGGGGCAAAAACAGAGACAGGCTGATTGTGCACATTAGTCATAAGATCATTAGTACTAGAAACACGACTGCCATAATCTGGAGATGAAACGGTGAAGTGTCGTGAGAAGGGGTAGACATTTTCGTCAAATATGACATTGCGAGAGATGTAGACACGGCCGGTGGCGACATCTAAGCACTTGTAGCCCTTGTGGTTGCTGCTATAGCCAATGAAGGCACATTCCTTGGAGCGAAAATTGAGTTTACGATTGTTGTAGGGACGGAGAAGGGGCCAGCAGGCACAACCAAAAGATTTGAGGAGATCATAGTTTGGCTTAGCTTTGTCACCTAAGAGGCGTTCAAGAGGTGTAGCATTGTCAATGACACGAGTAGGCATTCGATTTATGAGATAAACGGCAGTGTAGAAAGCTTCATCCCAGAATTTTACGGGCATAGAAGCGTGGGATAATAGTGCAAGACCTGTTTCGACAATGTGTCGATGTTTTCGCTCAACGGATCCATTTTGTTGGTGAGTATGTGGACAAGAAATATAGTGCATAATGCCATGATCAAGGAAATATTTGTGGAGACGTCCGTACTCCCCACCCCAATCAGATTGGACACTTTTAATTTTGGCATTAAGAAGAAGTTCAACATGCTTTTGAAAACGTAGAAAGATGGATTCAACATCAGACTTAGCATGAAGAAAATAGATCCAGGTGAATTTGGTGAAATCATCAATGAAACTCACGTAGTATTTAAAACCACCAACGAAGGAATTGCGGGACCCCAAACATTCGTATAGATAAGCTCTAAAGGAGGCTGTGGAAACATGGTTCGAATGTGGAAAAGGAAGTTGATGGCTCTTGGCCATTTGACAAGCATTGCAAACATGTGCATGCGAAGAATTACAAAAGGGAATTTTATTTAGCCTCAAGATCGAGTGAACCACTTGAGGGGAAGGATGACCTAATCGCCGATGCCATTGCTCCTTGCTAGTCCTAGGCTGCGGACAACATGACACACTTCGGGCTTTTATTTCGAGGGACGAATGGGGTAGAGTCCTGCCTCACACCTGCCCGCCGGCACCCTTCTCTTCGATTCCAGCTCCTTAACAACAAAATGATACGGATGAATCTCAATGAACACAGAATTATCGAGAGCAAGTTTGTGAGCGGAAAGAAGATTTTTGTGATGCTAGGTACATGAAGAACATTACGAAGGGCAAGTGATTTGGCGGTAGTATTTAAAGTACCATGACCAATATGAGCAATGTGCAAACCTGCTCCGTTGCCGACGTGGACGCGCTCGTTGCCGTTGTAGGCGTCGCGGATGGCGAGGCGGTCTAGATCACCGGTGATGTGATCGGTTGCCCGGTATCCATATACCAGGTGGGATCGACGTTGTACCCGGTGGCAGCGTGATTTGCGGACGGCTCGTCGTCGTTGTAGGCGTGGTTGTAGCGCTGGTAACACCTGATTGCGCTGTGGCCCACCTTGTTGCAGATTTGACACACCGGGCGCGGTGCACCGCCGCCGCCGTTGTGGCCTTGCCCGCCTTGCTGGCCTTGTCCACCATTGCCGCGGCCTTGAGGTGGTCCACCACGACCACCACCGCGACCTTGGCCGCGTCCGCGTCCCTGGTTACCGCGGCCGCCTCCGCCCTGCTGGTTTCCGCCGCCTCCTCCATAGTTTGGACGACCACCCTGCTGGCGCCCGGAGAAGTTGGCAGACGGCCCGCCAGTGCCGATGACGAGGTCGGCGTCGTGCTGCTCGTGACGCTGCTCGAAGGCGAGGAGGTGGGAGTAGACCTCGTCGAGCGTGATGTCGTCGTTGCGCGTGGTCAGGGAGGTCACCAGCGCGTCGTAGTCCGGCCCAAGGCCAGCCAGGATGTACGAGATCGTTTCCTCCTCACGCAGGGGCTGACCGATGGCGGCAAGCGTGTCGGCGAGGTGCTTCATCTGGCGGAAGTAGTCCGCCGCCGGCGTGCCCTTCTTCTTGGCGGCGGTGAGCTGGGTGCGGATCTGGATGACCCGCGCACGCGACCTGGAGGAGAACATGCCTTCTAGGATCATCCACGCATCGTGTGCAGTGGGAGCGCCCATGATGGACGTGAGCACTTCCTCCGTGACGGTGGCGAAGAAGCCGCTGAGCACCGTCTGATCGCGAACGTACCACGTCGCGTATTCAGGATTGGTCACCTGGCTGGTGATCCGGTCATCGCCGGTGCCAGTGACCTCCTCGATGAAGGAAGGAGGGGCTTGAGTGGAGCCAGTGATATGGCCAAGGAGATGGGGATGGCTGCGGAGGTGGGTGATCATCTGGGCTCTCCACAGCATGTAGTTGGTGTGGTTCAGGCGCACGGTGACGGAGGATGTGACCGGCATGGCAGCAGCGGGTGCGGTGGAGGAGGAAGAAGCCATTAGCCAAGATGGCTCTGATACCATGTAAAGTTAACGAGATCAAAGGGAGAGAGAGATGCGATGAGGCGATGGCCAATAGGTCCATGCCGTGCACTTTATATAGGAAGCCTTGGCCGGCTAGGGTTTACAACAACCGAGCTCAACAACCTCATAACAAACCCTAGATACTAACAACCTGTAGTTATCTAGTCTAACAATCCTAACGTGTTAACACAATATTGAGTTATAGGATACTGGGTACAGATGAGTATTGCTTGTTGCATAGATAGAACGGTTGTGATGCTTACAAAAAGTATACCGCTGGTTAAAACAAACGTGTGCCATCTAAAATAAACACATACAACTTGTTAAACATTTATCATATGTGACCTTACAATTTACGATCAAGTATAATAAAATATTTGTGATAACCCTTTGTATCACAAACGATTATGAAAACGATCGTGTGTCAAAGGAGGCTCCTTCGCACACGGTTTATTGTAGAGGCTCATCGCCTACCCTTGAATAGTGACGATTAGATAAATCATGTGTAACATGTCATTTTAGTCGTGTGTAAAAGCGTGTTCTGTATTTGTGTGGGGAAGAAGTTTTTGATACACATGCTTGAGTACCATGCAGATGAAGTCGAGGACAATATTTCGCATGTTGTACGAGGATACCTTACGTGGGTCAAGAGAGAATGGCTTAATACATAAGTAATAATTTGTCAGTCTTCGCAGTTTATATATATTATGTTAAATTATGTGAAGTAAACCTTTGAATATTTTAAAACAATATGAATTTATCTTTTTTATGTAGTTAAATATTTACGCGCATTAAATACATGTGTTATGTGTAACATATGCAACACTAGGCATAAGGTAAGTAGCCATGGCAACGCACGGACACTCCGCTAGTAAATATAAATGAATCCCTTCAAAGTAATTTCTGAGGCTGAGACTTAGCGTACTCACTTTTGTTCAGCGGTCGCCGTCTGATGAGGACTGTTTTTGGAGGATGCTGTTCTAGTTGGGTCTCCGATTTCCTAGTTTGATATTGCGTCTGCATTATTGCATCAATGATTCCTGGTTTGCTGAGTGATTAGATTGATCGTTCAACATTCTCTTCCGTCTACTAAGGTTGGCGCTTGCGATTTGGTTTAATATACAATACTCATGTGATGTCCCGAACTGAACTATTGCAAGTTATGGTATCTTGAGATCCCCCGATACAAGCTGGAATTGGTTTTCGTATCGGACTCCTCGCATGATTGTATGGCTCATGCATGTGGATGTGGCAATTGGCGAGCCTCACTGAGTGTGACATGTCAAATTCGATCGATCTCCCTCGTGCGTTTCGTGCCCGCCACGCCGGCGGACACCAACCGCCGAACGCTCTCTGTCAAGCGTTTCATCTTCAGTTTGGTGCGAGACAACGATGCAGAGGTAGCGGCGAGCGGGACCGGTGGCCGTTTTTCTCGGCACGGAAAGCTCCAGAGCTCGCGTATGCACTTTGGACTCGCTTCGCCGATCATGCGAGATATAACAGGTGGGTGCTGTCTACTAGCGTCGGCAGACCATGGCAACATCTTGAGCTTTTAAGTGCCGTGCAGGTAGGAGAGCTAGTGAGGACGTAGAGGTAGAGGCCATGGTCGTGTACAGCAGCTTGCGGGACATGTTTCTGAAGGGGATAGAAGGATGGGGATCGAGAGGTAGTTGGATTGTGATGAGCAGGAGTTTGTGGAAAATAGTCTTTGGATAGCCGGAAATTTTAGGCTAATATGATTATTTGTTACGTGCAGTGATGCTATAGAACGATTCTTATACTAGTATGAAACAGCCAGAGTATTCAGATATCACACTCCTTGAGGACCTATTTTACAGTGCAGGTGTTGCATATGGTGGTGTTTATTACTATTGTTGTGATTCACTTATCACGTTAGCAGGTTTTTTCTTTTATTTTTCATTTTGGCTATGTACATTCTTAATATTTCGTCTAGTTCTTAACATTGCAAAGACTGAGTGTAATTGATATCTTCATAATATTAATATATTTTTTTATCGAAAAGGATATCACACTAAAAGAAAGGAAATATGTATATGAACTTGAATAAAGGGCACGGTTAATTCTCGATCGACCTAGAACTAACTTAATTCTCGGTCACCTAATATCATATGCAATTGGCAAAAGGACAAGTAATTGCACACACATATGCAATTCTCACGTGCACGAATTGTGAATTTGTGATGCAAATCAAACAGTTCTAGAGTTGGCATAGAACTGACTTAATTCTTTGTTGAACTAGAACTAGCAAAGGGTTTGCATTAATGCACGTCATCACTCCATGAGTAACAAGTGGTTGATCACGGATCACGGGGAGATCAGTGATCAGAAAGACATTCTGGAACATGTTTACACTTTCTACAGATAGCTCATGGGTTCTGTTAGGGGGAGAAGGGGTTCTCCCTAGGCTCTAACATTTGGTCAGTTGCCAAGCGCATCTCAAACACGAACTTCGAGCTTCGGCGTTCCTTCACGGTAGAAGAGATCGAGGAGGTGTTGTTGCGTATGAAAGTGGATTCAGCTCTCGGTCCGGACGGATTCCCAATGTCTTTTTTTAAGAAATTATGCGGAATTTATGAATCTCCTAACCTACAACTGCTTAATGACTTTGCTCTAGGGAGGGTGGATGTTTCTCGTTTGAACTTTGGAGTCCTATCACTCATCCCTAGAGTAAAGGGGACAGACTCTATCAAGCAATTCATGCCCATTGACCTCAACAACGTGATTTTCAAGTTCATAGCTAAAGCTCATGCCAGTCGTCTAGCATCTCTTGCACATAGGACTATTGACCAAAACCAGCCCGCTTTCATCAAGGGACAGGCTCCCAGTGAAGGGGTTCTGGCATTACTCGATATAACTCACAAACTGTGAACGAAGAAGTTGGGTGGGCTCTTGCTGAAATTAGACTTTGAGAAAGCGTATGACCGAGTTAATTGGGACTTCCCACTGGAGGTTCTAACTAAGTAAGGGTTCTCCTCTACTATGGTTTAACATTTTGTGAAATTGGTCTCGGGAGGCCATGTAGGATAACGTAGCACAGAAAACAAAAATTTTCCTACCGCGAACACGCAATCCAAGCCAAGATGCAATCTAGAAGACGGTAGCAACGAGGGGGTATCGAGTCTCACCCTTGAAGAGATTCCAAAGCCTACAAGATGAGGCTCTTGTTGCTGCGGTAGACGTTCACTTGCCGCTTGCAAAAGCGCGTAGAAGATCTTGATCACGATCGGTTCCGGCGCCACGAACGGGCAGCACCTCCGTACTCGGTCACACGTTCGGTTGTTGATGAAGACGACGTCCACCTCCCCGTTCCAGCGGGCAGCGGAAGTAGTAGCTCCTCTTGAATCCGACGGCACGACGGCGTGGTGTCGGTGGTGGTGGAGAAGTCCGGCGGAGCTTCGCTAAGCGTGCGGGAAGTGGAGGAGCAGGGCGGCTAGGGTTTGGGGAGAGGGACAAGTGTTTGCTTCTGAGGTGGATAGAAATAGGTGAACTGACTCAACATTGAAAGTAACAGAATGGTCCTCATAGAGGAAAAGCATCGATTGCCATATTTGTGCTAGAGCTTTTGATTTTGAAAACATGAAACAATTTTGTCAACGGTAGTAATAAAGCATATGCATCATGTAAATTATATCTTATAAGTTGCAAGCCTCATGCATAGTGTACCAATAGTGCCCGCACCTTGTCCTAATTAGCTTGGACTACCTGGATTATCACCGCAATACATATGCTTTAACCAAGTTTCACAAAAGGGGTACCTCTATGCCGCCCTCGTACAAAGGT
>NC_061509.1:225189979-225237680 GCF_022539505.1 Lolium rigidum
GAGGAAATAGCAGATCACACCACTTGTTGGTGCTAATTTTGCAAAGAACCACAACAATGGTTTGTTGTTGCAAGGAACACCATATTTTGCTTTAATTGTTTGCACAAAACACATGAAAATAATTAAGCAGCTTGATGGCCAATCCGTTAGCCATGCTTACTATTACGCGGGCAATTCCTCTTGGTTTGACGCATCGCCAGTTTGGACCGGCCCAACTGCCATTTTTTTTTTGTTTCGTTTCCGATTTTCCTTTTTTATGTTTATTTTTTCTAATATTCAAAATCAGAATATTTTTATAAATTGCATATTTTTAAAAGCCAACCAATTTTTAAACAATTTTTTGTAATAGTAAACTATTTTATAAACACTATGAACTACCCATGCATATTATCAACACATACTACCTCCATCCCAAGACTTATGCCACCCTTTCTCATTATATGGTGACAAAGTACCTCGGGCAGTCATCGGGGTCGTCGCTGCTCTCGATAAGGCGCTGCTGTCCAAGGTACTCCGCTACCTTCACGGCCTTCGTGGCCTCCTCCTCGTCTTCCTCCTCCTCCTCCACCTCCGGCTTCGGGACAAGGAGGGTCCTGCCACCGGAACTCGCGCGTCTACGTTGCTACCGCGCTGGTTTGCGGATTATGATTCCACCACTTAGTAAGTCACATTGCATTGACACGGAAGTTTAAACCGTGCCGAAGCGCGAGGTGAAGGAGTACACGACACCGCCCCCAAATCGGAGACGCGGCGGAGGCGCAATCACAATCCGCGAACCGGCACGGCAGCAGCAGAGACGCGCGGGTTCCGACGACAGGACCCTCATGGTCCCGAAGCCGGAGGTGAAGGAGGAGGAGGAGGACGACGATGAGGAGGCCGCGAAGCTATTGGAGTACCTTGGATGACAGCGCCTCATCGTCGGCGGCGACGACCCCGAGGACTGCCCGAGGTACTTTGTCACCATGCATCTAATGAGAAAGGGTGGCATAAGCCTTGGGATGGAGGTAGTATGTGTTGATAAAATGCATGTGTAGTTCATAGTGTTTTATAAAATAGTTGACTATTACAAAATTTATGTTTAAAATGGTTGGATTTTAAAAATATGTAATTTAAAAAATTCTGATTATTTTTATGTGTTCTCTGCAAACAATTAAAGCAAAATATGGTGTTCCTTGCAACAACAAATCATTGTTGTGGTTCTTTGCAAAAATAGCACCAACAAGTGGTGTGATCTGCTATTTCCTCAGTGCTTGAAGATGATCAGAACGGCCGTGCAGTTATCCTTGCATCGCCTCTCGCGAACAGCCTCCTTCACCAGACACCGCACGGCGAGCGTGGCTGAAAATGTCTCCTGAGTGGTACAGCAAGGTACAGTGAGATGCTTAAGGTAAAATGAAATTTATCGGAGGTATGAAAATATGTTTACATCGGTGCGATAAATAATAATACTCATTGTTGAAGTTGTAGATATTGACACGATCTCCTAGATTCATCAGACAATATATATAGATTTAACGTTGTAGATATTGACAGATTTTTCTATAAATCAACTGAAATTTAAGAGAAGCATGACTTAGGGAAAACCCAGTAACTTCAATTATTTTGGAACAGAGGGAGTATATTGCTATGTGGTGAATTTCCTGCAGAGTTTAGGTAGCCACGCCAGCTGCAACGCATATGCCAGAGCTCTACCATGTATACATGGCTAATCTAGTCCATAGGAGAATGGGTAGCATAAATTTCACTACAGAAAATAGGCTTACAATTTAATTTTAGCATCATCTAATCAAAGCCTAATCAGTTTTCACCTCAGTACAGATAACTTATAGCAAATAGTGGGTAGAAGAAACAAACGTATATGAAAGTTACAAATTACTTAGCACCTTTAATTGCTTCTGGACAAATTCAACAGCATCACTTGGTCCAAATACCTGGGATACATAACAAATTAGACTCGACATAAATATGATTGAAGGAGGAGTCCAAACGAGGCAAAAACTGATATAACAAGGAAACGAAAATGAACATACTCCCCATAAGCCATCAGAGCCAAGAATGATGAAATGATCCTTCTTTGTAAGTTCAAACGAATGTACATCTGGTGTTGCAATTAACCCAACCTGCACAGTAGTTGATTGATAAATGTTGATGCTCCACCAAGTTATTTTTTTACAGATAGCCTTCTTATCTTCTTTTTTTAACACGTGCCTTCTTATCTGTTCAACACTGGCTTTAAGAAAGCATGCTGAAGGACTATGTATTACAGTATTAGTAGGCATGCAGCACACACTTTTTTCTCTAGTTTTTTTTACGCTAAATTAGATTTATTTGTTAGTTTGGCTTGACATAGCTACGTCTGCAAAAATAAGTGTCTATTTCTTCCCAGAATTTGGATAGAACATTTGACAGAAGTTGTAAAATTATCTCTCCAATGAGGGTACCACATACTAATGTAAAGCATTGAATTTTTGAAAGTTTTGGATGTAAGCAACACAATGTAAGAACTGACAACTGAGTAACTGAGATAAATTAGAATTGCAAGCCCAAAACTGTATCTAACTGATGTGCTCTCTATACAAAAGACCTGTATTTTCATGAACGAGCCATGCTAACCAAGTACCTCCATTATTGCATTGTTTCTAATTCCTACCATTTTAACAAAAAGGAGGGAGATGGTAATCAGGAGGGAATAATTCTCTAGAGAACATCTCAACCATTCATCTCAACGCTGGTGATACTCAAACAGTATATTTTCCATATACACAAACAGAACAGCAGGTTAATTTTATCAGCAAATAAGTTTGCAACAGTAAACCTTCTTAAAGTGGCGATCTCCAAGAGCTCTAGATACTTCAATGCGTCCTTGCAGTCTCCCATTAGGACCAACAGAACCCCCAGGCTTTACAGCACAAGGTTAATCGTGAGCCGGGATATATCAAAATAAGAGCTCAATATGCAATATGTAGTGGTAAGATGCTCATCTAATACTGCATTCAAACATTAGACCGATAACAAAAGGAGCAAATGAGACAACATGAGAAAATGAATCAAGGAAAGGACAACACTTTTGAACTTATCACAAATCAGCTAGTTCCTATCACTAACAACTGGCAACAATTAGGGTAAAAAGTTGGCATGCGTTGGATGCGCAACGGAAATGCTAATATTCTAATGCTTGAGAAAGTCCTTCGAACAAACTGTAATGAATGTCAGAGCTTAAATTTGGTATAATTACCAAAATCAGATTTTCCCCTCTACTTATTACCATAATCTGATCTCATTTGACAGACTGGGTGCCAGGAAAAAGATACAACATGATTGCAATGGCAACCATAGAATAACCAGGGAATTGATTCCTTTGGAACATGCATAACTAAGCAAAACTAAAGTTAGGAGGGACAACTGAACTAAATGCTGGAACTACATAGCTATTAAACTTCTGGATTCTCGACCGCTCTTGCGGAAAGATGGCTTTATGTTCTCTCGTCAAAACAATAGCCTTCAGTAGACTTTTAGTGTCAACCACTGGAACTTCGTCATCAGTTGAAGTAGAACGAGCTAATACTGCCTTAGCATCCCCGGCATTCGCAACCACAACATGGAACATGTCAATAAAGAGCAGCTTAAGCAAAATAGATTGCATAACTAGATTTGCATTTCGATTGAGATTTGATTTGGCATGTAAAATGTGTGAAATGCATAAGCTATGCATCTCAAATAAAATAATTAGCATTCAGTACCCAAATGACAACACCACACAATGGGTTACTTATGCATGAGAACAAAAACTAATGCATGGATTATTATGTTTGTAGATTAGCCACGGTAAATTATGCCGCAGTATGCTGAGTTGCAGACTTAAAGGTAGGAATGTTGGTATAAATTAATTTATTATAAATAAATGAAGAATCGGTGTCTTCAAGTCAGGATATAGACATTAAACCCTATGTATACTAAAGAAACAAATGGCCTCATAAATCCTGATTCTGTACGGATTTTAAATTCGATAACCAAAAATAATTCCAGGGTATGACGCATATAACGAAAGAAGAAAATCCCTGTTGCACCATCTTGCCAGTTTCCTATAGATAAGACATGTGAGTACTATCATGAAATAAGCAAGCAATAAGAAAGTTACTTACATGATAGAGATTCTCCGAAACTACCATTTCTATGGGCTTTGCATTATTGGTACAATAAAATGTCTATTCATGTTAATTTACAATCAATCCATCATAACTAAGAGGTTCTTGTCACTGCAAGAAGTAAGGTCCACCCTATGTCATTGTGTCGTTGCGCACCAACCAAGGTTCAGAAAAACGTTAGCTGCTAGGCCAAGGATGTTTCACTGCCAACGTTGTACCATCTAGAAAACCACCAATGCCAAGAGAGAAGAAAGAGGTATAGGTAAAAAGCTAAAACGATAAGAGTGGAGACTGGCTCATTGAGCAGGCCCACCAGCGGAATAGTAAGGTTGATTCCTCGCCATAGGATATTGTCGGTCGCTTAGACGACCGCGTAGGGTCGAACCGCCGTGCCAGGCCACACCAGGCACCTAGGCATCCTTGGCGGAGCCAAAGTAACGCCCAATAGAGCATTGTTTAACCTTGCCACCAGCTAGACAATACACTTGAAAGTATCAGGAAAATATCCAGTGGAATCCAGAGAAAACCATGTAAACCCATGTTTAAATTTTTGATAAAAAATCACAACAATATATTATGTTGGGGAGGTGAAGTTCTTTGAAGAAGTAAGCTTTCAAGTTCAAACTCGGAATCATTTAGGAGCTAAACAAACTGGGCAATGAATACTAGCAAACAGACAACGCTACTACTCATTGCTGAATTTGTCTTTTACATAACAGCAAAATGATTATGAGTTGGAACTTAACATAATGTTTTTTTATAATTTTTGGGAACTCCTAAACATGGTTTCCACAGATTTTTCATCTTAATGTGTTTTCCACAGGATACTTTCTCAAAAGTATCACTTTCAATTATTTTACCACTAAAGGAGGCGGCTTATGAATTCTTACACCATTTCTACAGACCACTAAAGAAGGCATGATACTTTTTAAATGTTGCAGATTTGTATCCTGTGATCTGTACAAATCTGCAACATTTAAAAAGTTACTCTTAAGTCTTAACCACTAAATATATCAGTTCTTACACCAGCTTGCCTGTAAATTTCCCAACCATGGTCGTAGGGTCTGACTGGTCATTTCGCAAAACAGATGAAGAAAGTTCAGACCATAATTCTTACCTTCCTGCAGTAGTGAATCATCAGTTCTATGAAAACCTGCAGATGATAAGCATTAACAAATGCTTAAACCAGAGGTATACAAATACCTAACAAAGTTTCAACAGAAGAGCACTGCCTGACCACTAAGAAGAACAATGAAGAGTAAAAGGCACCACAGAGGCACCCAAGAAAAAAAAATGCAACAGACAGTCAATATGCCAGTGTACATACTCAAGGATTCAGTGTCAAGGCTGCCTTTCATGTCGATAAAGGACATGTTGTATCAGAGAAATAAAAATATATAACCTACCTAGGGTAAGGCGGCAACTTTTTTTTATTGCAAGCACAATCTAAAATTGTAAAGTACAATGATGAAAATCGTAGAAGGGGTTCTTCTAATTAGTATTAGCCCGGTTATATTCTAGGGTCTAGACAGGCAAATAATTTCATGTATTAGATACCTTCAATAATGGCCTTCTTTGCCACTTTAACATTCATCTGCAAAATAATATATCAAAATTAGCTAAATTACCAACAGAAGAATAAGCACATTGAAATATCCGAATTATGCAATTTATGGTGTCTCAATCAAATTAAACCAAAAATGGAAAACTTATTTTCGTAAAAGAAAACTAAAATTTTAAAAGTAGCACTCTTAGAGAGCAAGTCAATATCAAGAAGCAGTAAATGGTCGTGTGATCTCATAAAATTATTAATTCCTCAATCAACAGGACAAAGAGAAGATGCAAAATGCCCACCTACCTAGATGGTGTCCACTTTATGTTCAGGGTCAACAATAAAGCGTCCCAGTCCATTTCAGGTTGAGAGTAATTAAAACAAGCCGAGATGTAAAAGGCTCGTTTTTAGGCGTTAGGTTTGTGTTGCGTCGAGTCATGGTTTGTTTAGGTTGCAGCTCGAGCACGAGCTGCATGTCCAGGTGGGGTGTAGTGTTAGGGTGTGTTCGGTTCTAGAATGAGGGAGGATGGAACGGAATGGTTCCATTCCGATGTCATGGGATGGTTCCGACACTGTGTTCGGTTCGAGAAAAAGTCGAGGCGAACGGTTACGGTTTTCGTTCGGTTACGGAATCGCACCGCGGAACGGAACAGCTTAAACATGATTCTTTGTCCAGGTTAAAATCAACAGAGGCCTAACATGATTTTGTATGTCCAAATCAAAATTAAAATAAAAATAAAAATCGCTACATGCGGGCGTGCGTTGCCGCCGCGCGTGCTGGTCGTGCTCGGCTGCCGCGCATGGTGGCCGTCCAGAGCCGCCGCGGGCCGTGCTGGCCGTGCTGGCCATTCCGCGCCGCCGCCGCTGGCCGTGCTGGCCGTTCTGCGCCGCCGCGCGTGCTGGCCATGCTCGGCTGCCGCAGCGCCGCCGCAGCTGAGCCGCCGCGGCGGGCGCCAACGCCGCTGGCCGTGCTGGCCGTTCGCCGCCGCGGGCTTGCGCCGCTGCGCGTGCTGGCCATGCTCGGCTGCTGCGCGTGCTGGCCGTCCCGAGCCGCCGCGGGCTTGCGCCGCCGCCCGTTTGCTCGGCCATGCTCGGCTGCGGCGCGTGCTGGCCGTCCTTAGCCGCCGCGGGCGGGCGCCGCCGCACGTGCTGGGTCGACGCCGCTGGCCGTGCCGTTTCGCCGCCGCGCGTGCTTGGCCGCCGTTGCGGGCGTGCGCCGCCGTCGTTGGCCGTCCTGCGCCGCCGCGTGATGGCTGTGCTGGGTGGTTAGTGATGTTTCCTCTTTTTTTTTCATCCGTTTGGTTGTTAGCGCCTCGTTCCTCCAGATTCTACCAAATTGGCCGGACGAGTCCGTTCCGCATCTATGCGGTATATTCCATTCCGAGGAACTAGTTGGTTCCGTTCCTTCTACCCAACCGAACACAAGAATGAGTGCTAGGTGTGGAACCGTTCCATTCCATTCCTCCTAATTCCAGAACCGAACACACCCTTAGAGTACGTAATGGGCTTGGGCTGGCGCTATAGCCCATTAGTATTAGGGTTAATTAGAGATAAGAGTAGCTTGCTTAGGGGTGTAAACCTCTCTATATAAGGAGAGGAGACGTATCAATCTAATCAAGCAAGAATTAAGAAGGAAATCCCTTCCCTCTTGCCACCGGCCGTGGGCAAGGCCCCCGGCCGGCCCTCTCGCGCCCTCGCAGCCCTCTCTCTCCCTCCCAAACCCTAGCAGCCACATAACACAACCCTGCATATCTAAATGCATATACTCCCTCCGACCCATGAAACATGCCTTAACTGTCTAAATTTGAGTGTACCTAGATACTAAAGTTAATAAAAGTTTCATGGGGCGGAAGGAGTACAAAGATATCAGCGAAACATGTAGATATGTTCAAACAGAAAAAAGACGTCAAGCTATCAAAATGTTAATCGCTGTTCCCTCAAAAAATTATAAGTTTGTTCCTAAATTTCTTAGAAATAGAAAACTACTTAGACTCGGCCGGCGAATACAGAAACCTAGGGAACTCTATTCTCTTCAACCATTCAAGCAAATATAGATGTACAGATTCTACCAGTACCAGGTAATACTTGCTAGCACGATGTTGATCTATGACAGCCTTGCTTCCGATTAGGGCTCTGAAATGGTACTAGAAGCAGAAGCACCACCATCTAAGAAGAATATATTTTTCTGTGCGAGCCGGACAAGTAGAACCGTCAAATATACGCCAATCTCGACTACCAACGGAGAAACTCCATCGGCGCGACGCATTTCGGACGTCGAAACAGACGCGTCGTGTCCGTTTGCGTCGGCCGAAATGGTCGAAATCGTCCGGGCGTTCGTTTGCGTCGAGGGTTGCGGCGCGACGCATAATTTTTTTTTCATTCATGCAACAATAATTTACGTTACAAAAAAACATAAAAAAGCCATAAAGGCGTGCTAAAAGTTGCTGCTGCCTACTGGTCGTCGTCGCTGACGAGGTTAATGAACTCCGGCGTCGGCCATGGAAGCTCGTACGCCGGTGGTGGAGGAGGTACCGCCGCATGGGCAGGAGGCTGTGGCCAGGCCGGAGCAGCAGGCGGAGCGCGGTCGTTGGAACGCGTCGGCGTAGCCGGCCTCCCCTGCGCGAGCGCTGACTCCCGCAGCTGGATTGCGAGTCCCTCCCACAAAGCGAGCTCGTTGAGCTCGTCCTGCGCGCTGTTGGCCAGTGCCATGGCAATGGCCTCATCCTCGGAAAGGTCCGGCGGCTGGGGCTCCGGATCCCACGCCGGCCCGCCGTCGTCGTGGTCGTAGTCGACCATGTCGACGTCCTCGTCCGCGTCCTCCTCGTCGTCCGCGTCCTCCACGTCGTTCTCTTCTTCTTCTGCGGCGATCTCTCGGTCGAAGAAGTCCACGTCGCCGAGGTCCCAGCGCGGCGGCACGCGTCGAACTCCCACGTCCCGAATGAAATCCAGTTGTAGGAGTTCAGCGCGTACGCCTCATCCTCCCGCAGATCCGGCGGCAAGATCGCTCGGCGGCGGCGCACCTCGTCCCGCCGCTCTCGGCCCTCGCGCGGCACGGGGGGACCGGCACGCGCCGCGAGTTCGGGTACCAGCCCCCTCCCGGCAAGTTCGCGTCCGGCCATTGCACAGGCCGGTTTTCCTCCCATAGCTGCCGCGCGAGCTCAACGCGGACGTACTGGCCGACCCTTGCCTTCTTGCCGGAACGCGAGCCGCTTGTCTCCTGGTCGTTCTTCGTCTTGCGGAACGGCCAGCATTTCTTTCCCATGGCGTCGGTGGGGTGGATACTGTGGGATTTGGCAATGGTTTGGTCGTCAAAATGGACGCCGGCAGCGTCCATTTAAAGGCTCGACGCCATATCGCCTTCAATGGCCTGCCGGTGCAACGTCTACTAGCTGCGCACGCTCGCGGAAGCCGAGGCACGCCATTAACGCGGCCCTGCGAAGGCTGCAGCGCGCCGCCCGGAAGTAATGCCCGAAGACGAAGCAGTTGTGCCGCTGCCAGGCGGGCCCGTGCGAGGACCGAGCGGACACTTTGCGCGTCCGCGCAGACGCAAACCTGACGCATATTTGAGCTAGATTTGCGTCTCTGCAGACGGCCCAGTCACTTTGCGTCGCGCCACTGGAGGTGGTGCACGACGCATTTTCGGTCACGGCGGACACGTTTGCGTCGCGCCCGCTGGATCCCCTTAGGGCCGCGGGCGGATGCCACGTGATCTGTACGGTCGCCGCCAATGTCGCCGGTGAGGAGCGGCGGAGGTAGCGGGGGTTTGCCCGTTTGCCCGGTTGGGAATCGATGGAACGACAATAAGAAATGGGAACGTTTCAAGCCGGTCTGGACCGTGGGCTGCTAGAATAAGACCCAGTATAGCACGACATAGGTGGGCCCATTTGAACTGTAGTTTTCTTAGAACCGAGTAATTCTGAAAGAAAAAAATGTAAAAAATACGAATACAAGCAAGCACAATGCCTAGTGAGTATTTGAATCCTGAAACATAAATGCTAGACTCCACATGCGCCAGCTCGCCCGCCGCCTCCACACACGTCATCTCCGCTACACGCTTGCCGCTGCCGACATCGCTTCGTCTCCTGCAGCGATGGTCTCCTCCAGCTCGTGGTTCTCCCGGTTGATCCGCGTGTGCTTCCGCCCCCTCCACGCGACCGCCGCAAGGTCAGAGCGCACGTACTCTCGCCTCATGGCAAATGCATCGCCGCGAGCTTGCGCCTCTATCACGAAAGCCTGATGACGATCGGCGTCCCGAGGGAGGTTCTCGAACGACACGACCAGCGCCCGCTACTCGGCGCTCACACCCTCGCCCTTCTTGTCACCGTAGGGGAGGAAGTCGATGTCGTCGTCTCCTCGTGTCGACGTCGTGGATGACGGCGTTCACGAGCGGGGCCCGTGGTAGCGGAGGAGCTATCGCTATCACCGCCCTCGTCGCCGCGAGCTCTGCCTAGAGGTTGGCCATGGTCGCCGCTGGCGCTGTAGCGTTAGGGCGAACAAACGCCCTTTGTAAGGGTATATTGCCCCTATGTGTGGTTTTGGTAATTAATGACAACCCCTATGGACTAATGTTTTCATTGAGTTTATATGAAGGAATATTCCATAGATACTACTTGTACTCCATATGTTGGATTCAAGTATGGATGCCATAAAGATAAAGATATACCTTGTGTATTGGCATCAAGATCATCAGTTTGAAGATACAAGGTTGAGTTGGGCAAGTTCAAGATGAGCATCTTGAGTGGATCACATGCTTGAAGCTTGTCGTCCATTTGGTGATAATGGACATGTGAAGATGTGCATCAATGGAGCTTTCTCATCATAGTGTATGGGGGAGTATTTGTGAGTCTTCACGAAGCAACATTGATCAAGTGAGGCATTCTGGCTTGTGTAGAGCTTGAAGAGTTATCATCAAGATCAAGCGGGATGCGCAAGGCAAAGGTATGACCTTGATAGGTTTTCCTTTTACCGGTCTCAAGGTGGTTGATGGGAGACCGGATTATAGGACAGATAGCCGCACTATTAAGAGGGGCTTTCGGTTGGGTAACTTGATCACATCGTCTTAGGGAGCTCAATCCTTTGCATACTTTGCATATCTCTATTGCTTCTTGGTGTTTCTCTGTGAGAAGTTCTTAAGCTTGTTGCTAGCTTTACAACAAGCCCAAGTTCATCGAAAACGGAATCCGCATGCATCTTCTATTGCGTTTTCGAGTTTGGACGTCTTCACCGTTTCTTGACGGTGGGAGACTCCCTCTCTAAAAACATCTAAAAATATCCTGTGAGGAGTCTCTAAAAACATCTTCACCGTTTTTTGTTGGGGTTCTATTCGTCGTTATCTTTCCAACAAAATTGGTTTCATGTCAATCGGGGTCCGGACACAAAAGTTATCACAGTTTTAGTAAAACATGTTTTTCCTGCTGGCCCGGTTTCTCGCCCGGTTTGACCGGCCTCCCAACCGGCCAGTCCGGCGCGCAGTCCGGTCAACCGGTCGCCAACCAGGCGCTAAACGTGCGCCTAACTGATTCGGTCTGCCGCCCGGTCAGCCGGCCTACAAACCGGCGGGCCCGGCATGCTGTCTGGTCGACCGGTCGCCAACCGGGCGCCAACCGGAGGAGCTCCTGGACGACGCAAAGTGACTCCGGTCCCTGGTCCGGTTCGACCGGCTCCTGCACCGGGCGGACCGGTCTGTGGTCCGGTTGACCGGGCTCCTCGACGGTCGACTCAGCCCAACTTTTCCCCAACGGTTATATTTGCTCTTGGGCTATAAATAGCCCTTCTTGCACCTTGGGCTGAGTCAGTTCTTTCATTCTCTCTCCTCCATTGTTGCCTTTGAAAAACTTGCTCTCTCTCTTGATTCCCCCCCATGATTCTTGCTCATTCTTGAGGAATCTAAGAGAGGAGATCTAGATCTACACTTCCACCAATCCATTTCTCCTCTAAGTGAGGGGAACTCTTGGGATCTAGATCTTGGGGTCTTTTGTTGACTTTCCCCATTGTTCTTCCTCTCCAATCTCATCCTAGCATTTGTTGTTTGGGTGGGATTTGAGAGTGAAGAACTTGAACACCTCTAGTGTTCTTGCTTTGCATCATTGCATAGTGTTGAGCTCTCCACCACGATTAGTTCGAGTGAGAGACCGTGAGCTTGTTACTCTTGGAGGGAAACCTCCTAGTTGGCTTGGCGGTTGGTGCTCCGGTGATCTCTTCAAGAAGATTGTGAAGAGGCCCGGGCTTCTCCTTCGTGGAGCTTGCCATCTCCGGAGCGGAGGAAAAGCTAACCATAAGGAAAGGGCCATTATCCTTCGTGGGTGTGGTTCGGAGAATAGGGTGAGCCTTCGTGGCGCGGGAATCCTTCGTGGGACCTCCACTCCTCCAAACGTGACGTACCTTGTTGCAAAGCAAGGGAACACGGGAATACATCCTCGTCTCCGCGTGCCTCGGTTATTTCTATACCCGAGCTCTCTTTTCTTGTGATAGCCATCGTGCTTGAAGTATATATATATCTTGCTTAGCTCTTGTTGTTATTGTTATACTTAGTTGAGCTTAGCATATCTAGGGTTTGTGCTTGTAAACTAAACAATAGTTTAATTCCGCATTTTTACAAGACAAATCCGAAAGAGTTTGTAATTGCCTATTCACCCCCCTCCCCTCTAGGCGACATCTCGATCTTTCACCCTTCCACCACCGCAACCAGCCCTCCGCCTCGAGCTGCTCGGCCTGGTGGCCGTACGCAACCGTCTGCTCGGCTGCGAACGCCTCCATCGCATGGAGGGTGCCAAGGTCCGGATCATCCTGGTAGACACCGTGGACCATATCAACAAGGCGAGCCCAGGTGCTGTCGTGCTCGACCATGGATGATTTCTAGGGTTAAGTTGAGGTGTTCGCTTCTCGCCCGCCAGCGTCAACCATATATAGCCACGGCGGGGCGGGAAACGCCGATCGCGTGGAAGTAGTTTCCTTCGCGCAAAAGATTGCGGCAAAATGCGCCAATCTATTGGTCTCTCCGGTAACCACTGCCCTCACGCGGGAACCGTTAATCGCCGGCGGCAGGCCTGGACGGGATGTTAAACCGCCATTACCGAGCTTGACGCTATCGGGGAAAAAATGCATCGGGTCACTAGGGATACAACCCACGCAAACGGTCACCATGGCCCTATATAGCTGATTTGGTGTCCGTGGTCCGACGCAAACGATCGCACGCGGTCACTTTTGGCGTCCGTTTGTGTCGGCCCGCTGGATCTAGATGCCTTAAGGACTCACCGCGGCTGTGGGCGAAATTTTTCGAGGGAGTTGCTGGCTTGGGCTAAATTTAGGTGCTCGGATTTTCGCTAGCGCCGAGACCGTCCAAGTTGGCAACCGCTAGTCGGTCGGGCTTGATTGCCGACCAACGGTTGGACAACCATTAGGGAACTCGTCAGGAGTAACATGACTAGGAGTAACATGAATTGTACATATTCACACCTAACGTAACCCAACTCGTAGAAATACTCGACACAAACTCAACCGACCTCGTCGGATGGCAATAGCACCGTGAAGGTTCGCGGCAGCTCCAATCTGGATAGACACATGAGAACACAAGAGAGGAGAGGTAAAGGTGGGGGATTCTAGGGTTTAGGGTTTATGCAAAGATGATGCATTGGAGGAAGAGAAATGACATGTTTGTGGAGTAGGAGAAAATGAACTTTATGGAGAGGAAGCGGCGACACTACTGCCGGGAGGGAGGTGACCGGTCGATCAGTTGATGTGGATATTTTCCCGTAAATAAAACCCCTTACCCAAGTAAATTCTGAGATCAAGATTTCGTGCACGTACTTTTATTTTGTTGTCAATGGGACTGCCCCCTTTGGGATATCTTATATTCCCTTGCTTGCTAGCCCATGACTTTAGAGCATCTTCAACTGGCCTACGCATTTCAGACGTCTAAATTGTCCAAGCGCGTCTGTTTGCGTCGGCCCGCGGACGCCGAAATGGTGATTGTCTGTTTGCGTCGGGGGCTATCTAGCAGCCCGACACATTTTATCTGGTGAGACCGACATGTGAGATTTTTCTATTCCTCTAAATGTGAAGAGCAATAGGAAGAAAATTTTCTATTCCTCTAGAATGCCGCTTGATATCATAGATTTCTATGGTAGACACGATTGAGATGTTCACATTTCTAGTTAGAATCGATATTTTGAAATTAGTGCAACATGCTCAAACAAATTAAACATACAAATTGCGAAAAAATAAGTTAAAACTTTTAAACTAGCTACTTCTTCTTTGAAGGCCCCGCCTTGTCATCCTCACGGAGGCGCTTCATGCTCGTCACCTCCTGCGAAGAGGTACTGGCGGTCGACGCGTCCGACGAGCGTGAGTCCCCCTCCGATGAGTGGTCATTGGGGTCTTCGTCGTCATCCGTGAATGGATGATGCGCCTCCGCCTGCGCCTGCGTCCTCACGCTTGCCTCCATCCTTGTTGCCTCCGCCTCCAGTCGTGCCCACCTTGCATCTTCATCTTCGTCCTTCTCCTCCTCCTCGTCCTGGCCATCATGGCCAACGGCACCCCCCTCCTCGACGACGGCCTTCCCCTCCTCATCCTGCCCGTCGTTCGCGACAGCATCCCCCTCCTCCTCCCCGTCGTCTGTCGGCGGGGAGCTAGAGCTGCTCGGCATGGCAGCTCTATCCCACCAATGCCGCCATCCCGGCGGCTTTCCCTCACTATCGGTGTCCGATGACAACGATAGGCTGCTCATGGTTTGAGAGGAATGGCAGGCCGGTTGGAGATCCTTAGCGCAGATGCACGAGTCTTATTGAGCGGGGATTAATGGCGGCGTGTATAACGAAAAAGGATGCGGTTGCTCTTCCGCGGTGGTTCGGCGCTCCATTCCAGCGGTTCGCGCGTCGATCGACGCGGTTGCCACTCCGGCGGTTGCCCTCCCCTGCAGTTGTTGTGCTTATATTCGCGCCAGCTCGCCAGGATCGTTGCCAGGCGGGGCCCATGGGAGAAGCGAGCGGAACGCTCGGCGCAGCGCCCGCGGAGACGCAAACGTGCCGCATATTTGCGTTGCGTTTGCGTCTCCGCGGATGGTCCGAACACTATGCGTCGCCCTGCTGGAGCAGGGTGCATTCATTTTTCATCCGCGCGAACGCAAACGGTCGCGCAGCTTCTGTTTGCGTCGCGTCGCCCGTTGGAGATACTTTACAGCATTCATGTGTTTGTGCATTATTGCATCGATGATTTGTAGAGTGATTAGATCAGATTCTCTCGTTCTCAACATTCTCTTTTGGCTGTTAAGGTCGGTGCTTCAGATTTTGTGTGATATAGTACACCATGTGATGCCATGGACTGAACTGTTGCAAGTTATGGCATTTTGAGATCCTCCGACGCATGACAAGTTGGTCGTTTTATGCGCCTGTGGCATGATTGTGTGCCTGCCTTGTTTTCTTTTTGTTCTCATGTCCTCGGAATCACCCAACTGAGTGACATATATATTCCTCGAGAAATAAAAAGAAACACCGGTGTTTGATTGTTAAATGATACAGGCACGGCATTGTCCCATGTGAAATCATATGATGAACGAGTTGTTTATCTATGAAATACATGTTGGCATTGCTTATGCCACCAAATCTTTTCGGCATATACTTGTTCCCATTCGACTAATGACTGAAATATATGAAATGATGCGTCTATGTGTATCCTCCATGGAGAAAAGTTTCAACCTCCAGGAACCAAAAGTCTAAACCGCTCCTAGCAAAACAGCATAAAACTGTATACAGTTCTACCTTTTTCGATAAAGGGAATATATTAATATCAAAAGATACCAATTACATCCGGCCTCTGCAACAACGCGCCACCCTAATGACACTACGGATGCACACATCCAAAATATAGAAAAGAAAACAAAGAAATAAAAGTCCCACTACAGTATCTCGGGCCTAACAACAACAATACATCCACCATCAGGACAACACCTGAAATAGAGACTCTCCAAAAATGACGCCTTCAAGAAGGAAACAATGCTCTAACACCTTCGTCGCCCGATCAAAGATCTTAGGTTTTCACCCTGAAGATAGTCCCCGCTCTCAAAATAATCTCTCAAACAAGGTCATTGCCATACCCGCA
This sequence comes from Lolium rigidum, assembly GCF_022539505.1. Taxonomy (NCBI): domain Eukaryota; kingdom Viridiplantae; phylum Streptophyta; class Magnoliopsida; order Poales; family Poaceae; genus Lolium; species Lolium rigidum. Next base: position 225,205,772 of record NC_061509.1, read on the forward strand.
AAAAAAAACAAGGTCATTGCCAGTCACAACCAGTTAAGGTCAGATCTTGGGTTTTCACCCTGAAAGGTAGGACTCTGAACTTCACCTGTGTTGTCGCTTCCATTTTCATACCGCGTCCCTCAACAACGCGGAGACTTGAACCTCCCTTAGCTAGTCCTCCCATCCGACATTCATGAAATTCTCTCCTTCCGATTTTCATCATGGATCCATAGTCATTTGATGTTAACACAGAAAAAGAGCTTCGCGTCGCTCCCTCCAGAACCAAACGATCGGAATAAAAGCATGGGTGCGCGCGACCGAATACCACCCGATCCAGCAAACTACATGCAAAAGATGCGCTGATGCATTCGCCGACGGAGCCTTCCGAAACTCAACACTCCGGCTAGATGAAAAGGATCAGCATCCGGTAGGTCTTCATCTTCACAGAAGAAGAACCCTAGGACCACCACCTTCAAACCCGAAGCAGACGAACATGCCTCCACGCCGCCATCCGCTGACCAACGATGACGAAGGAGAATTCGGTGGACGGCGAAAGCCGCAACCACACCATCCTCGCCCCGCACATCGCCGCCCCCTTCCTCACGCCGCTAGCAGAAGCCGACGATGGATCTCGGCAGATACAGTTTTACCTGGCAGCATAAATGGTGAAACGGATGGAAACGGGCAAGCAGCAGAAAGCGACGACCGGCCTGATTGCCCATTTGGTACGGAGGACCATCCCCAGGTCGACCATTGTCCATTGCTTCCGGCCACCGTTCGACAGCTAGGAGGCGTTGTGGTGACCCTGGAACCTGACAAAAAACAACCGCCCAACTCCAGATGGTGCCAATGGTCACTGCACGGGCACGGGTGCCGGTGCGGGGTCGCTCACAGTGACAAGCCAGCAGAAATGTCCACCGCGATGATGGGGCTCGGGTTTGGTAACAACTGAATACTAGTCTGCCGAACAGTAGCAGACTAGCAGTGCTAGTAGTAACCAATATGGTAGCAGATTATCAATCTATTTTACTAGTACTGTTATATTAGATCAGCTCTGCTCCATTGCCACGGTCCCTTCTCGAGCTTCGACCCACTAATTTAATCAGCTGTTCTGCATCTCTTCGCCAGCTTGGTTCGTGGAAGCCAGGCGAAAGGAGCCTTGGCTGGATGAACAGACGGGCGCATTACTGGGAGGAGGTGCTTTACACCGACTTGGTCGGTGGCGAGCGAGGAGCTCCACACCCTCCGACTGTTGTTGGGCCCAGCCCACGGTTCCGACCGATTGTTAATACGAAGTAGTGAAGGTGCACCGCTGGTTCGACGTGGCTTGATGGGCCCGGCCCAACAGCATCAGGTAAACGTTTTTCTTTTTCTTTTTTTTCTGTTAATTTTTTACAATTTGAAGATTTTTGAAAATTAAAAATTATCAAAGTCTGAATACTTTTAAATTTTAAAATCAAGCATTTCTGATTTGAAAATTTTATTAAGTTTTTTACTTTTTAAAAATTTGAACAAATTTTAAATTTGAAAAAAAATTAAGTTTGAATAATTTTAAATTTGAACAATTTTAAGTTGAACAATTTTTTAATCTGAACAATTTTTAAGTTTAAACAACTTTTAAATTTGAACATTTTTCAAAATTTGAACAAATTATAAATTTGAACATTTTTAAAATTTATAAAAAAATAATTTAATTTTTTTACAAATTTGCAAAAAGAAAGAAAAGAAAATAAAACAGAAAAAACAGGCAAAAAAGGAAAAACGAATAAACAGAAAATGAAAATGAAGTGGAAAAACGAAAATGGGCCGGGCTCTATACTCGACCAGGGTGTACGGTGCTTGGTAAGAACCGACCTGGTCGGCGTATAGGATCCACCTTATTGGGGAGATGATTTGGAGTGGGCCTTCCCGCCCGCGGGCTGCTTCGGTTGGCCGGCCTTGGCCCATGCCGCGGTTGAGAGCTTCTTCTGCATGACATCATGGCTGAGACATTTCCCTTCGACCGGCTTCAACGGAACAAACCGATAGAGATTTGGTGCACATGGGCACCAGTGATCTCGTTTTTAAAAAAAAATTCAAAATCATATTTTTGAGTTTCAAAAAATTATGGAAAAAAATCCACACATAGTCAATGATGTATCCCACAAACGTGCAAAAAATCAATTTCAAATACTTAATATTTTTGAGCTACACAAAAATAACAAAATTGTAGATCTGAGTAGTCATTTTCAAATCTCCAAAACATATCAGATTTTATCATTTTTATCTAGCTCAAAATAAAAAGAATTTCGGATTGGGATTTTGCATGATTGTGGAATGTATCAATGACAGTCTTCAGAATTATTTTCATATTTTTTATAACTTATAGAAATATTTTTAAATTTTTCTTAACATAGCGAGAGCACTGGAGCTCGGGAGCTAAAAGTACTTTCCCACAAACCCATCGTTTTATTTTACAGGTTACGTCGATCCAGCGCAACCGTGGTCTTCACTGAACTGAAGCATGTGAAACCAGCGTCGTGGCAGCTCAGGATTTACGGCTGGTTTCCGGAGTCCATAGCTGGCTGCTGAGATGAATCAATGGATGAATGGGACAATGCGTCGACGTACTCACACATCGACATCAGAAATCTACTGGAAACGAGACTTTCCATCATCGCCATTCCACGCTCTACCTCGCTCCTGCTCCTACACATGGACACCGGGTTCTACGCACGCCACCGGCACGGCCACGCCACTCCATGTTCTCTCTATTGCATGTTGGATAAAACAGTTCACACTTACTTATACTAAACATTTCAACTTCTTATATTCCATTTTACTACACATATTTTTTTTGTGATGGATACTTTTAAATGGTACTTTAACTTCTACAATTTAGCTAACATAACCAACATTTCCGTCAAGCTTTGATACACAATGTTTTGTTATACAATTCAAGCATCCAAGACCACAAACAATTGGATGTCATGTGGAAGTGAATTTTACCACAAAATTGAGATCAGTACATTCAAAGTAAATTTCTCCTAAACTTGAGCAAAGTGAAATTGTAAGAAGACAAAATCATACTCTTGTGGAACGTTAATTTCGGAGATGGGTTGTCTGGTAGTGTTTTTACAAGCTTGGTCCCGAATATGGCGATAGATGTTTTTAGAGTTTATGGTTGTCCATTATATTTGTATTAAGTACTCCATCCATCCCAAAATATAAGGCGTCTAAGGATTAGTCAAAAGTCAACGTTTTTTCAAAGTTTGACCAAGTTTATACACAAAAATATAAACATTTACATTACTGAATCAACATGAATAGATTCACCATAAAATAAATTTTCTTAATATGTCTATTCGATATTATAGATGTAAATATATTTTTCTAAATATTTGGTCAAAGTTAGTAAAGTTTGACTTTTGACCAGTCCTTAGATGCCTTACATTTTGGGACGGAGGGAGTAGAAAATTCTTGAATATGAGGTGTCTTCAAGTGTTGCTACATTTACGCAACCTTGTTGATACATTTGACATAATCCATGTTATATTCACATTGGTTCTTCTCCGCTACAAATCACATGGTATTCAATATTAATAAAACCGGTAGTACACATATGAAGTGGTTTTCCAAAATTTATTATGGACTTCATATGAAGTGGGTATAAGAAAATAAAAATGTATAAAATATTAATTCAACCACTAATTCATGTAAACACAAATGTACTTTATTGTTTATTTAGTTACGAATATGTGGTATTTTTCTAAACAAATAAAAACATCAAATATAGTATTTTGAAATGTGTTTTATAATTCCTTTAAGCACAACTCATAACTTTCATATATAATTCAAGTTTATTATAACAAAAACTTGTTATGATGCCTCTAATTACGTATAAAATGTACTTCAATATTTGTTTGGTTAGGTATACTTTTTATAAATTAATAAAACATCAAATTCACTAAATTTATTATTCACATAGAATTTAAGTTTATTGTAAAATATCACCTATTTATGCAGGTCCTATAAATTGGGACTCCAATTTTATTGTCTACTTCTCCTCTCATGTTAATTCTAAATTGCTATATAAAAATATTTATAATTATATACAACCTAGTTTAAATATGGACTCATGTCTTTCTCTGTAAGTTAGTATATTGTGATGTTGGACTCTAGCTTGTTTTTAGGAGGGTGCTGGTTGGCAGGCGCCTAGGAGAACTGGCGTCCGAATTTATGAGCCAACCCTTTGCATCATCACGCAGGAGAAGAATGATGGTGAGCTGAGAAAACATCATGAGCATGATAGTGATGCTGTTATGGTGCTGCTAGAGGGATGGCGCTAAAGATCCGGCCGAGGGCGTTGCCCACGGCCGGTGGCAAGAGGGAAGGGATATCCTTCTTAATTCTTGCTTGATTAGATTGATACATCTCATCTCCTTATATAGAGAGGTTTACTTGACTCCCAAGCAAGGCTTACTTGACCCCTAAGCAAACCATAAGACTAACGGGCCCAGGCCCATGACGTACTCTAACACTACACCCCACCTGGACACGCAGCTCGTCCTCGAGCTGCAACCTAAACAAACCATGACTCGACGCAACACAAACCTAACACCTAAAAACGAGCCTTTTACATCTCGGCTTGTTTTATTACTCTCAACCTGAAATGGACTGGGACGTTTTATTGTTGACCCCTGAACATAAAGTGGACACCGTCCGCTCGTCGGACATGCACCTGTACAACCACCTGGATCCCATGGAAACCAGCGGGACAAAAGGAGCCCGCGCGGCGGCCGGCGGCGGAATGCAGTGGTGCTACGCGGTGCGCTCCTCTCGGTGACATCATGCCTTCTCCCCACCGAATGACTGTCGATGGCGCAGACTTTGAGGTCGCTGCCCGCGGGAAAAACAGCATGTCCGCCGCCCGTGGGGGAAACCGTACGCCCAAGATCCCCGACGCAGCGGACGAGATCGAGGTCCTTTGCGCAATGAAGCGCAACTTGAAGGAGCTGCAGCTGCAGATCACGCATCTCCCGCACACGCCGACGCACAAGGAGGCCGCGCGCAGCAGCTTGCACCGCCGACTGATGTCTACGGGTGCTTCTATTCTTGTAGACAGTGTTGGGCCTCCAAGAGCAGAGGTTTGTAGAACAGCAGCAAGTTTCCCTTAAGTGGATTACCCAAGGTTTATCGAACTCAGGGAGGAAGAGGTCAAAGATATCCCTCTCATGCAACCCTGCAACCACAAAGCAAGAAGTCTCTTGTGTCCCCAACACACCTAATAGGTGCACTAGTTCGGCGAAGAGATAGTGAAATACAGGTGGTATGAATAAGTATGAGCAGTAGTACGGCGCCAGAAAATAGCTTACTGGCGTGCAGTTGATGGTAGTAATATTGTAGGAAGTAAACATGCAGTAGTAACGCAGCAGTATAACGTAGATAAAACGAGTAAACAAGCAGCGATAGCGATATTTAGGAACAAGGCCTAGGGATTAGACTTTCACTAGTGGACACTCTCAACTTTGATCACATAACGAGAATAGATAAATGCATACTCTACACTCTCTTGTTGGATGATGAACACATTGCGTAGGATTACACGAACCCTCAATGCCGGAGTTAACAAGCTCCACAATTCAATGTTCATATTTAAGTAACCTTAGAGTGTAAGATAGATCAATACGACTAAACCAAGTACTAACGTAGCATGCACACTTTGTCACCTTCATGCTTATGTAGGAGGAATAATACACATCAATACTATCATAGCAATAGTTAACTTCGCAATCTACAAGAGATCATGATCATAGCATAAACCAAGTACTAACACGGATGCACACACTGTCACCATTACATCGTGCAGGAGGAATAAAACTACTTTAATAACATTGCTAGAGTAGCACATAGATAAATTGTGATACAAAACACATTGCAATCATAAAGAGATATAAATAAGCACTTCACTATGCCATTCATAACAGTGAATAAGTATTCTGTGAAATATAGCCTAAGAGACCCACACGGTGCACACACTCGTCACCTTTACACACGTGGGACAAGGAGTCTCCGGAGATCACATAAGTAAAACTCACTTGACTAGCACAATGACATCTAGATTACAAGCATCATCATATGAATCTCAATCATGTAAGGCAGCTCATGAGATTATTGTATTAAAGTACATACGAGAGAGATGAACCACATAGCTACCGGTACAGCCCCGAGCCTCGATGGAGAACTACTCCCTCCTCATGGGAGCAGCAGCGGTGATGAAGATGGCGGTGGAGATGGCAGCGGTGTCGATGGAGAAGCCTTCCGGGGGCACTTCCCCGTCCGGCAGGGTGCCGGAACAGAGACTCCTGTCCCCCAGATCTTGGCTTCGCGATGGCGACGGCTCTGGAAGGTTTCGCGTACCGTGGCTTCCTCCGTAAGGGTTTTCGATGCAGGGGCTTTATATAGGCGAAAGGGCAGCGTCAGAAGGTCGAAGGGGCGACGACACCATAGGCCGGCGCGGCCGGGGCCCGAGCCGCGCCACCCTATCATCCGGGGCCCACGGGGCCCTCCTCCGCGGCTCTCGGGTGTTCTGGATGCTTCCGGGCAAAATAGGAACACAGGCGTTGATTTCGTCCAATTCCGAGAATATTTCGTTACTAGGATTTCGAAACCAAAAACAGCGAGAAAACGAGAACTGGCACTTCGGCATCTTGTTAATAGGTTAGTTCCAGAAAATGCACGAATATGACATAAAATGTGCATAAAACATGTAGGTATCATCAATAAAGTAGCATTGAACATAAGAAATTATCGATACGTCGGAGACGTATCACCGACACGTGGCGGATAGCGATCCAAGCCGGAAGCGGTGACGGCGACGGAGGGAAACAGACCTGGTGGAAGGGCATCCCGGGCGGTGTCGATGTAGAGCCCGGGGCCAAGGTCGCTCCCACACCGCCGAAAGGTAGGGACGGCGTCGGTGGCGGCACAGCCGCTGCTGCGGTGTTGGTGGCGACGGCAGCAGCTGCTGCTGTTGCAGTTTCCCACCGAACGACAGGGACAACGTCGGTGAGGACAGCAACTGCAGCGGTGGCGTTGGAGGCGGCAGCAGCTGCTACTGTTGCTGTAGCGTCCCGGTGGGGAAGAAGGCGGCCGGCTGCTGGAGAAGAGGGACCCCCGGCGCCGAGGTATGGCCCGACCCGGAGACGATGGACAGCGGTAGTGGGGACAGCAGCAGCCCGACGTCGGGTGGCGGCGACGATAGCGAGCAGGCGTCGGCGCCACGCGCGGCCAGCGGCTGCCGTCGGCGGCGGCCCGTAGGGATCGGCCAGGAAGAGGCGGATCTCCTGGACAGCAATGGTGAGATCGCGGAGGGCTGCGGTGATCTCCGCCGGGGAGAGAACGGTGGGGACATCGAAGTGCGGCGGCGGTGGGTGGGAATAACTCGGTGGAGGGCTGGACATGATCGAACCCGGGAAAGCTGATACCAAATGTTATGGTGCTGCTAGAGGGATGGCGCTAGAGATCCGGCCGAGGGCGTTGCCCACGGCCGGTGGCAAGAGGGAAGGGATATCCTTCTTAATTCTTGCTTGATTAGATTGATACATCTCCTCTCCTTATATAGAGAGGTTTACTTGACTCCCAAGCAAGGCTTACTTGACCCCTAAGCAAACCATAAGACTAACGGGCCCAGGCCCATGACGTACTCTAACAGATGCATATATGAGCCATGATGTTTAGCAGTTATCACAGTGCCCCGCCATATAAATTTTATGAAAGAATTCGAACTAGAAGGGTTTCATGCAAGTAAACTTCAGTTTGCATCATCATATATAGGTACGGAAACTATATTAACGTCATTTTGTGTGTGGCACTTTGATATCTTTTATGGATTTTTTTTTGAAGAGCATGGCCGTAGGGGAAGTCCCTACTGTGTAGATTTCCTTTTATTTATTTCCAAAAAGGAGTCACCCAAGTAAAAAGTTACAAGGAGCTTACGAGGGAGGGGGGGGGGGGGGTAAATGAACAAGGAAGAGAAAAAATATAGTTATGTAAAGTTATTGAGAATCCAATCTAGTAGCAGCTGCACCATGGCTAGCTTCACACGATGTTGGGACGACGTTGAAATCTTGCTTTCCATCGCCCAACAGAGGGAATTTTTTGTTTAAAAATCAGGTCATTCCTTTCTATGCATATATTTCATGTAGCGCATATTGCAACGTCCGTAAAACAGGTTCCAGAAAACAGGCCACATGCTACTGCAAAATGGGAAGATATGGGCTCTGAGCTATCTCAGTGAATGCCAACGAAGTCTCAACAAGAGACTGCGAACGAACATTGAAAGAAAAGGTGATCCCTTGTCTCTAAAACCTGATTTGAGAGCAGACATTAGTGGAAAACGGGCCTTTTGCACCGGTTGGTAAGGGCTATATGCACCGGATGCCCAACCGGTGCAAAAGGCCCCCCCTTTTGCACCGGTTCAGTTACGAACCGGTGCTAAAGGGTGCACCACGTGGCGGCTCCCGGGCGTCCGAGCGGGAGGACCTTTAGCACCGGTTCGTAATACGAACCGGTGCTAAAGGGTCTGCCGCGGCAGAAAAACGTCCCAAAAAAAACACTTTTTCGAATTATTTTCTACTCCTTTTTTTTCTTTTTTCAGAATTTCTAATATTTTAGTTATTTCACAAGTTTAGTCTCTAACTACCCTTATCTCTAGTCTAATTACTTACTCGTGCTCAAACTTCCCGCTCGGTCACCCATCCTCCCACTACTCTAGCACTAGCACGCTTAACTTCCAAGTTCCTTTCCATCCCGCATCCAAGTGCTTCGCGCGCATGTATGTGATAGTAGTATCATATCAATTCTATTAACATGTCGATCCATGTCATATTTCTTTATTGTTCGAATTTCAAATAATTATTTTAATAAACCAAAGTAATGTTGTAATAATAATCTTGAATAAATAAATAAACATTAACTTTATAATTTGTATTACTTTTAATTATTTTCAAATTTTTAATTTTTAAGTTTTTTTGCCAAACCTAAAACCTAAAATTTTGAAAATCTTATAATTTGCTAAAAGTAATAGCAATCTTTATTTAGATGCAATTATTAATTTTAATTTTAAAAAATAAAAAAATATAAAATCCTAAATTTACGGAAAAAAACTAAAATCTTTCCTGCTTTCATATTTTCATTTGGAATTTTCAAAATCTAAAAATTAGCTAACCGGGTAAACCCTGGTGAATTCGGATGTAATTTTTTCCCACGATGATTTTGATATATTATACGTTTTTTTTCGACGTCGTATGCAAAAGTTAATGCGGTTTTACCATTTTTCAAACATTTTTTGCAATAAATGTGAAAATTCAAATTTGTTAATTTTCCCTAATAGTAGGTTGCATAACATACATGCCTTTTGCACCGGTTCGTGTTACGAACCGGTGCAAAAGGGTAGACCTTTTGCACCGGTTCGTAACACGAACCGGTGCAAAAGAGTTCGTGGCTGACGTCAACCCTTTTGCACCGGTTCGTGTTACGAATCGGTGCAAAAGGTCCCGCACGAACCGGTGCTAATGCCCCCTGGACGTGCAGACCGCACGAACCTGTGCTAATGACCCCTTTAGCACCGGTTCGTGCCAAATCCGGTGCAAAAGCACTTTCGAGGAAAGGATAAAAGCCCTTGTTTCTACTAGTGATCGAGAACAAATGATGGCCCATCATTCAGTATCCAATTCTTCCGGCACATCAGATCCTTGGTATTCAAACTATCTTTCATGAGCAACTAAGCAAACACATGGAGCTTCGGTAAGCCTTTTGATTTCCAGATGGACTGTAGTGCTTGATGAATGGGAGGTTTAACAAAAATGAAGTTGTAGAACTTGGCCAATGTGCAAATGGAGTTTCCCCGAGGGAAAACCCTAGAATCCTTTTCACTGGGGATCAATATTAGGCCCTGCAATTACAATTGAACGTGATTAAGCTCCTCAAATACTTGGGCCGATAAAGAAAGAGCAAACCTCAAGCTTAAGTCTGGAGATGCTTCCAGGTCGGCAATTGGGACATCATCGTCGAGGGAAAACGACAAAAGTCTGGGAAATTGATCACAAAGCAATCCATTTGTGTGCTACAAGTCCTTCCAAAATAAGACTGTATTTCCGCTGCCAACAATGCATCGAGTGATGATTCGATAATCATGAATGAAGCTGAAGACGTCATGCCACCAAAAAGATCCACGAATGGATTGAGCGTGAGGTGTACCCTGAGGATAAATGTTCCATACTAAGTGTACCCAAGGAATATTTTCTTTGCAGTAGAACTTGTTCAGTTGTTTCAGCAATAAGGCTCTTTCATACTCTCAATCAGGATGAAGGTATCATTGAAGGTCAGGAACATCTTAAGTCTTATATTACCAGTTATTATAAAGATCTGTTTGGAGCTCGAGAGGAAGGATCCTTCTCTTTGGATGAATCCCGAACGGATGATATACCCCAAGTGTCTATGGATGAGAATAACCTTCTTACTGCTCAATACTCTGAAGAGGAGGTAAGAAGGGTCGTTTTCCAAATGGAACACAACAAAGCTCCAGGTCCGGATGGTTTACCAGCTGAATTCTATCAAATCTTTTGGGACACTATTAAATCGGACCTTCTTGCTTTATTCAGCCGTCTTCACGACGGACAACTAGAGTTATTTCGTCTAAATTTTTGGAGAGATAATTTTGTTACCGAAAGTTAATGAGGCGGAAAGGATACAACAATACAGACCCATATGCCTTCTTAATGTCAGTTTCAAAATCTTCACGAAAGTGGCCACTATTAGACTAAACTCAGTTGCGGATCATGTAGTTCGACCTTCTCAGATCGCTTTTATGCAAGGGAGAAACATCCTGGATGGGGTGGTCACCTTGCACGAAACGGTCCATGAATTACATACCAAAAAGTTGAATGGGGTTATTTTAAATCTTGATTTTGAGAAAGCATATGATAAAGTGAAATGGTCTTTTCTCGGCCAGACACTCCGTATGAAAGGCTTCTCTGTTGAATGGCGTGCTTTGATTAATTCCTTTGTGTCTGGGGTAGTGTAGCCATCAAAGTCAATGACGATGTTGAAAAATACTTTCAAACACTAAAAGGTCTTAGACAGGGTGATCCCTTATCACCAATGCTATTTAACATAGTAGCTGATATGCTTGCCATTATGATTGAACGTGCTAAGATGGACGGCCTGATTGAAGGGGTAGTCCCACATCTTGTGGATGGGGGACTTTCTATTCTTCAATACGCCGACGATACAATTCTTTTCATGGAACACGCCCTTGTGAAAGCCACAAACCTGAAATTGATTATTTCGGCGTTTGAGCAATTATCAGGTCTAAAAATTAACTTCCATAAAAGTGAATTGTTTTGTTTCGGTGAGGCACATGATGAAGTCCACGCTTACACCGAGTTGTTCGGTTATGGGCAGGGCCAGTTTCCAATAAGGTATTTGGGTATTCCGGTTCATTTTCGGAGACTCATGATTGCCGAATGGAAATTAGTCGAGGAAAGACTTCAGAAACGTCTGAGCAGTTGGAAAGGCAAGTTATTATCCATTGGAGAAAGATTGATTCTAATTAATTCAGTACTAACGAATTTGGTACTGCATATGGTTTCATTCTTCCTCTTGCCGAAAGGAGTCTTACAAAAACTGGACTACTACCGGTCAAGATTCTTTTGGCAAGGAGATAACGAGAGGAAGAAATATTGATTGACAAAATGGAGTGTTGTTTGCTTTCCTAAGGACCAAGGAGGGCTAGGTATTCACGACCTAGAGGTCAAGAATACTGCTCTCCTAGGTAAGTGGTTGTTCAGGCTGCTTACGGAGGAAGGGACCTGGCAAACAATGCTTAAAAGGAAATATATTGGCACAAAAGCATTATCATAAGTTACTTGGAAACCAGGTGATTCTCATTTTTGGGCTAGGCTAATGGCAACGAAGAATCATTTCTTCCGTCATGGTACATTTTCCATTAAGGATGGATCGGAAATTCGTTTCTGGGAGGATAGGTGGCTTGATGGCACACCCCTCCGAGAACAATATCCCGCTTTGTATTCTATAGTGCGTTACAAAAGTGAGACCACCGCTAAGGTGATGGACAATTCTCCTCCAAATGTAACGTTCCGTAGGGATTTGTCAGGACAGAGGTTGTTGGACTGGAACGCCTTACTTCAACGTTTGGCGAATGTTCATCTACAACCTGGTCATGACAAATTTCGTTGGAATCTACATGAGAATGGTAAATTTTCGGTAGCATGTATAATGCACTTATTCATCCGGATTTACCAATCGATACACCTAATAACAATAAACTTTGGAAAAGTTGAAAATCCCTTTGCGGATAAAGGTATTTGGATGGTACCTCCGAAAAGGCGTTATTCTCACCAAAGATAATATAGCTAAGCGGAATTAGCAAGGGAGTAAACAATGTGCTTTCTGTCACCAGGAGGAGACAATAAAGCACTTGTTTTTTCCATTGCAGGTTCGCTAGGTCTATATGGTCAGTCATCCAGTTAGCTTCGAGCTTGTATCAGCCACATAGTGTTACCAATATCTTCGGGAATTGGCTAAATGGCATTGATCCTAGGTTCAAGAAGCATATTAGGGTGTGAGCGATTGCCATTATTTGGTCACTTTGGCTATGTAGAAATGATAAATTGTTTAATGGTACTAATTCTTCTCTGTTGCAGGTTATATACCGGTGTACCAACACCCTCCGCTTATGGTCGTCGCTCCAGCGTGTGGAACATCGAGACATGTTTACGGAGGTCTGTTTACGGTTGAAAGCTACGGCGAGGGATACTTTTTCCCCACATGGATGACAACATAATCTAAGGATCGAAGCTCCTCCAGTTTAGGCTTCTTTACAATTTCTCAATATGATATGTAATCTCGCCTTTTATTTTGGTGTCAAGACTAAACAACGGCTGTGTGCATCTTAGATATGCAGAGGTCGGGTGTAATGGCTTAAAAATCTTAAGTAATAAAACGCTCCTTATAAAAAAAAGCAATAAGGCTCTGTTACGGACTTGTTCTCTACACAAATGCTGAGCTATTGGTTACTGAGGATTCGTAAGAATTACTCCTACATAATAGAACAAGAATTTTCCCTGAGATAGCACATTTGATGAGGTGGGAGCCTCCATGTTGAGAGAAATATACTCCCCCCGTTCTCTTTTAATTGACTCGGATTTAGTATAAAGTTGTACTAAATCCGAGTCAATTAAAAAAAAACGGAGGGAGTATTAGTGAGGCACTCCTATTTAGTTTTCTAGATTACATATCCTAATAGGGGCGACGGTCTTGTGTTGGGCTCTCTGATTATGTAGGAAGGCTATTGCACTTGACAAGAAGGAAGTCTCTTACCCATTGCAGGTTATACACTAATATATGCATTGGTTCCGTGTGTTATCTATGATCCAGAGCGCCCGGTCCACAAGGAGCTCTTTGCATCCATGACTTTACAGCCTCCATGTGTTTGTGCATTATTGCATCGATGATTTGCAGAGTGATTAGATTAGATTCTCTCTTTCTCAACATTCTGATCTTCTGGCTGTTAAGGTCGGTGCTTTAGATTTTATTTGATGCCATGAACTGAACTATTGCAAGTTATGGCATTTCGAGATCTTCCGTCGCATGACAAATTGGTCGTCCTATGGGCCCGTGGCATGATTGCGTGGCTGATTTGTGTCCTTGTGTCATCGAATCACTCAACAGAGCGACACACTATATATTTCTTGAGAAAAAGAAGTGAAGCAACGATGACGTTTTTGATTTTTAAATGATAGGCACGGCACTTTCCCATGTGAAATCATATGAACTAGTTGTTCTTATCTAAAAAAAATGAACTAGTTGTTTACTTATGAAATACATGTTGACATTGCTTATGCTAGCAAATCTTTGTGGCATATATATACTTCTTGACATTCGATCAGTGAGTCAACTGCTGTATCGTGTATGCGTATCCTCCGTGGAGAAAAGCTTCAACCTCCAGGGACCAAAAGTCTAAACCGCTGCTACCTAAAGAGCATACAAAAATGTATCGACAGTTCTACCTGACAGCATATATATGATGAAACGAATGCAAACGGGCAAGCAGGACTGCAGGAGGAAGCAACGAATAGGAGCCCGTCTGATTGCCCATTTGGTACGGAGGAACAATCCCCCAAGTCGACCATTGCTTCCGTCCACCGTTCGACAGCTAGGAGGTGTTGTGGTGACCCTGGAACGGTGGAAGCTGACAAAGAACAGCCATCCCAGATGCTGCCAATGGTCACTGCAGACTGCACGGGCACGGGCGCTGGTGCGGGGTCGCTCAGAGCGCCATCTATCAGAAATGTCCACGGCGATGATGAGGCCGGCTGGTAGGGTTTGGTAACAACTGAATACTGCTCTGCCGGCTGGTAGCAGTGCCATAGCGTAGCAGATTAGCAATGTAATTTACTGTTAGATAAGAAATGTAGTATATGAGGCTAGTGGTAGAGTTTGGTAACAACTGAATAGAGCTCTACTCTGCCTGATAGTAGCAGCATCGATCAGTAGGGTTTGGTGGCAACTGAATACTAGTCTGCCGGGTAGTAGTAGACTGGAAGTGCCAGAAACCCATGCAAAAGCAGATTAGCAATCTATGTTACTGTTAGATTAGATCAACTCTGCTCCTGCTGGATGGAACGCCATGGTCCCCTGTCGAGCTTCTCCTACCACTAATTTAATTTGCTGTGTTGGATCTCGATTCTCTTCGCAAGCTTTGGTTCGTTGAAGCCAGGGGAAATCAGCATCGTCTGGATGAAGTGATGAACAGATGGGTCAGGTCTGGTGCATACATATGGGAGCTGTAGCCTGTAGGTACGCATTATTGGGGAAATGATTTGGAGTGGACCTGCAGGCTGGTTCGGTTGGCCCATGCCGCGGGTGTGAGCTTCTTCTGCTGCCATGGCCGCGACACGTCCGATCGCCTACAGCGGAACAAACATGCACGTGCCATCAGTCCACCACACAACACAACTTGCTTGTGGTGGTCACCACGTACAGGATCCATCCTCGCGCGACTCCATCGTTTCCGTTTCCTGATATACTGCCAAAATGAAGAAGAAAACAGCGGGCAACGTCGACCCAATACGAGCGTGTTCTCCACTGAAGCATGCATATATGTGAAACCAGCGTCGTGGCCACGCAGCATTTACGGCTGGTTTCTGGAGTTCAGGGCTGGCGTCCATCTCGATCCGTGATGAATTGATGCGGAGAAGGCATCGCCTCACACGTCGGCTTGGAAACGAGACTTTCGATCAGCTCATATGTGCGTGTGTACCCAGGCTACCAGGTAAGGACATCTCTAGCCGTCCAACACAAACTCACCGATGTGGCCCATTTGTGTTAACACGGACAAACTTTGGGCAAAACAACGGTTTTGCTTTGTCTCAGTCAACTGAGAATTAGTTAAGTCTCAGTCACCCACAAAAACGTATTTGAGTTGTACTTTTCTATTAAAAAAGTGTAATTGCACATTTCTACTAGAAAAGTACAACTGATTCGAGTTACAATTTTTTTTGAACTACAGTTGCACTTTTCTGAGGTGAGTGAGTTTAAGAAAATGTAAGTTGAGTGAGACATAGACATACCCGCAAAACAAAGCCTAGTAGTCTGATGCAAATGGATCAGTACGCGGCTACCTATTCTCATGGATGGAAAGACCAGGGCCTTGGCTTTTTAAACCGACCGTCCACGCCATTGCCATCTCCATTCTCCCCGGCCCTCGCCTGCAAACCAACAACCGCCATGGGAAAATCTTAGCCATTCCGGAAGTCGAAGAACGACCACAAGGCTGGCTCCTCACGCGGTGGTCGGACGAAGGAGAGATACCGCTGCTATGTCATTTCTGATGAAGCCCGTCGGCTGTGCGAGAAGGGGGGCCCGCTGTCCTAGCCGGATGTCAACTCCGTTGTCGCTAGTTCATCCTCCCTCCTGATCCGCGCGCGGGAGAACCCATCATACGCGCTAGACAATTCCAACTTGGACTCATTAACATGTGGCAATTTGACCTGGGGCGGCGGACGGGTTACCTCGGCGAAGGGGTCTTCTTCAACTGCGAGATAGGCATCCACCTCTTCGACAACGGCAATGACGGCGACGAGGGCCAGCCCGCTCCGCCTATTGTCAACTAGGACTGCAACCACCAGATCTATCATTCTACGGGAGTCCGTACTGGCGCAGGGCAAGCCGATGACACCACCGTTCAACCCTGCGCGCGGCGCGCCGCCACCTCCACCCGCACCAGCCATGCGCCACTGGCTCCTGCCTCACCAGCGTCGGCTGCTGGACCTCCTACCTTCGACACCGTCCTGGCTCTAGCCATGGGAGCCGACAGTCTTCATCGACCTCGGCGATGACGAGTAGGGGGCCATGGCGCGAACCATAATTAGTTAGGGTATTACTTTTTATTTATGTTATTTTTCCTTTGTAGTCCCAATGTAAATTAACTTTTTTATCAAAAAAAAGTTTGGAAAAAAATATTTACGTCAGCCAGCTCGGGCAGCCCGACCCAAACATACACTCGTTCATATTTAACTGATTTAGTGTCTGTGGCCTGACGCAACCGAACCGAAACGGATACATTTGAGTTCAAAATGCGTCGGGCGCTGGAGATCGTGGCAAGCCATCGCTACTCCTGCTCCAACACATGGACAACGGGTTCTATGCAAGCCACCGGCATGGCCGAGTCTTCGACGTCTCGCTGACAAATGCTCATCTCCTCTCTCCGGCTCTAAAAAGGGATGCGCACTCGTGCACATGGTTACACGACGCTCTGATCTCGACACAACCACGCAGCAGGACGGTCGACGTGGACGCCCGAACTGCCGTGATAACTGCGTTGCCATATTGTGGTGTTGACCGTCCTCGCCGTCGGCTATAACACACACGCACACACACTGTGCTTACCAAGCAGATAGGGTAGCCTACTAAGCATAGTACATGAACAGCTTAATTAATGGGTTGCCCTGGCAATAAGGAAAGCCATGGCGAGTCCGATGGCTAGCCGCAGTTCTACAGATTATCATTTCTTTTCGAGCGACCAGCATTTGTTCGGATTATAAAAGGAGGCACCCATCCGTCGCTGTTTCCTGTTTCTTCAAAGAGAAGAATGCTGGATACAAAAAGAGAAGAATGCTGGGAATAGCCTTCTGTAAGATACTATTGTGAATCTGTGATGTTGGACTCTGGCTTGTTTTCGGGAGGGTGTTGGTTGGAAGGCGCGCAGGGGAATTGGCAACCAAATTTATAAGCCAATCCGTTGCATCATCAAGGCCATGCTGGAAGAAGAAGAAAAAGTGTGATGATGAGCTAAGGAAGCCACCATATAGTGATACCAACATGCGTAGCTGAGCCATGATATGTGGCACTATGTCATGGTGCCTCTCAATAAACATTGGAATAATTGGAACTGCAAGGGTTTCATATGAGTTGGACTGAGAGTGATGATTTGCCTCTTGGGTGCATATGTTCTCTTTATTTTGAAATGCAATTTTGGTACATTTTGAAATATCAAAAAAAATTAAACATATAATTCACGTGTACATCTTCACATGTTACATGCGCATAAAGTATTTCCATAAAAAATGACTTGTAAATTGGGCTGTAGATAAAATTTAGTTCTAAAAGTAAGTTTTTTTTAGGCATGTTTTGTTTTTTTACATCGACCATAAAAATATCGGTCTTCGCGAAAGTTGATGAAGAAACATAGATTATCGAGATGTGCATGTGATATTTATAACAATTAAAAAAAATTATGTGGGGGAAGCATATGCAACGTGGGAGCTGAATTGAATTTTAGAGTTGGACTTCCGTTTGCATCAGCATGCATGGTTGTACTCCACTAACTCACTTAGTGCGTGGGTACTTTAATCTCTGTAGTGTGGACTTCTCTTCCTCGTTGATGATCAGTCGGTGGCCAAGAATAGCAATGTGGCTATTCAGCAGGGCTTTGGTGGATCTAGGGGTGGATAGACCACCCTAATATTTCTACATAACCTATATATCATAAAAAATAAAAAATATACAAGCATGAGAAAATTGCACTATTGGACCACCTAGACATGTCGAGCTAGGTCCGCTACTAAACCAAACTAATTTTGGAACATCTCCATTCTACTGGAAAGTGCCCAGCAATGCCATATTTTTTGTTACATCAAATGAAATAAGTACACTCAGATTTACAAGAGGAGAATAATTTGGTTTTCAACGCAAAGGTATGAATGCGAACAACAATAATACAGCCCTACACAACCTTACATATAGGTAATTTGGTTCAGATCAGACAATTAATGTAGTCAATAGAAAGATATTAAAATCATTTTTCTATCAACAAAAATGTAGTCAATAGAAAGATATTAAAACTACACATGATTAATCGAAGTAATTCTTGGAGAAGATGTAGAAAAGGTGCACTCTTAACAGTACCAGCCACACCCTTCTGGATCAATAGCTCCTATGCGAGATTTTTCCATGGAATTGGATGAGAAGCGACGTTGTTCGTGAAAATAGCAGCATGCGGCGTTGTTTAGCTAGGAAATAGCTCAGGGCCACCCGTGCCATAAAACGGCCGTTAAGGAGACAGTTACGTTAGTTAAGGGTTTGGTTAAGTTAGTGGTGGCCCTGAGTCAAATCAACTGACCCAACCGCACCCTTCCGACCGAGCGCGCGCATGCCATTTTCTGGCGGCGGCGGAGCTCACCATCCTTGTCGATGGCGGAGGAGCTTGCTCCGGGTGGCTCTTTCGTTCTACGACATACGTGGTGAGTGCCATTCGAAACCCTAATTCCTCTTCCATCATTCTCACCCCATTAGACCTGAGGGCTGGGTTGGGTTGAGCCTAGATTGTGGCCGGCGGCGTTGCTGAGCGAGGGGAACAAGATGGGGGAGGCGGGAGAGGGGACAAGCAATCGGTAATTCATCCCATCTTGAAGCTTAATTGTAATTCTATTTGCTTACTGCCTCGAATCGTAGCTCACATTGCCCACCAAAAACAGGGGAAGGGGTACATTTAAAATTTGCATAAAATTATTTACCTCCAAGGCATTGTTAATTGATGGAAGCATGCGGGAGATTGAGAGAGACACGATGGTTGAATAGGATGTACCTAGTGCAGACATTGATCCACAAGAACTAGAAAGAATGGAAGAGGAGGCGGTGAGGAATGTGGTGGACAAAATTGGGGAGAGTGTGGTTTGGGGGCCAAAGCAAGAAGTATCTTTGTTAGCGTTTGATGATTGGAAACGGGAGTGTTAGGATTGAAACAGGGGAAGAAAATTGTAGAAGAAATCGATCGGCAAGACGGCTGGACAAGCAGTAGTGTTCTGTTTTTGGCAGAGCTCATTGATTTGAACCTTGCATCTAGGGTTGGATATGTGGCATCGAAGTTGGCTTGTCAGACTGTTGAGGATGATTGGGCTACACAAATGCAGATAATGCTTATAGTTACTGAATTGGCAGTGTTATCATGGGAGGCAGGTGCAGAAGAGGCAAATCGTGTTGAAGAGGTCCATGTATCTATTGATTGGAATACAGTTGACATAAGTGACCCAACATATTTGGTCATTGCTCCAATGTCTGACATTCAAATGGCAACTATGTTTGGTATTCCTGTAGATGAGAAAGACAAGGAAAAGGAGAAAGATGAAGCTGCAGATGATGGTAACAGACAATCAAGGACTGCAAATGCAGATGCTGATGCAGATATAGACTCAGAGTTGATGCATGATGCTGCAGTTGAAGTGGGTGATGGACATGATGATGAGCTTATTTGTGTTTATGACAAAGAAAATCCATTATTGAAGTAGGTAGATTGTATCCAAGCATGGATGAGTTTAGGATGTGTTTCAGGACTTATGCAATCAAACATGAGTTTGAAACAAAGACTTTGTGGACAGATACAAAGAAATTCTATGCCAAGTGCAAAGGTTATGATGGTGGTGGCATGCCATGCAAGTGGTATATATCAACTAGACGTCGACCTAATGGAAGGACAATAAGGGTGAATCAAATTTCAAAAGCACATGCTTGTATTAGAAGTTCACAAATGGTTTCAAAAATGACATCCCAACTTTGGGTGGCAGAAAAAATCACTCCTATTTTAGCCAAGACACCAAACACCATTGTAAAGAAACTGAAAGTAGACATGGAAAAGGATTACCCAATCCAGCTGAAATATACTACAGTTTGGAAGGCAAAGCAAAGAGTGATGAAACAATTATTTGGTGATTGGGCAAACACATTTAGAATGCTTATAGCTTCAAAGCAGAAGTGGATAAAAGGTGTCCTGACAGTGTTGTTGAGATAGATACTGAGGTGACACTAGATGGAAAAGTGTACTTCTCCAAATTCTTCATGGCTTTAAAGCCTTGCATTGATGGCCTCAAAGCAGGCTGTCGTCCATATTTGAGTATAGATTCATCATTTTTCACTGGCAAGTGGAATGGTCAACTTGCAGCTTGTAATGCTCTAGATGGACACAATTGGATGTACCCTGTAGCTATTGGCTTGTTTCAGTCTGAGACGGAGGCTTCATGGACATGGTTCATGATGCGGTTGAAAAGAAGCATTGGTCCAGTGTCCCCGTTGGCAGTCCACACCGACACATGTAAAGGACTAGAAAATGAAGTGAAGAATGTTTTCCCCATGCTGAGCAGAGGGAGTGCTTTGGTCATATGTGGATGAATATGATCAAAAAATTCAAAGGAGATGCACTTGGCCGCATGTGGCCAGCAGCAAGAGCATACAAGCTTAGTACACAGGAGTATCATCTGAATAAGATAAAAGAAACAAGCACTAAGTTTGGCCCTTGGATGGAGACCTACCATTCTCTTTTGTGGTACAGTTCAGGATTTAACACTGCCATCAAGTGTGATCATATCAACAACAATTTGGCAGAAAGTTTTAACAATAGGATAAAGGATTTGAAGGACTTTCCTGTCCATGACATGGTTGACCAAATTAGGATCATGATCATGAGGTTATGGGAATTGAGAGCAAGGATTGGTGATAAGCTGCAAGGGCAGGATAAACTGCCCGCTGTAGTGTATCAGGTAGTCAACAGGAGCAGAGGGCTTGCACACTTGTGTGTTGTGAAATCCTCATTGCATGGTGGTGAAGTTAGAGACACAAAGACTACCAGAAGGCATGTTGTTGACACTGAAAATAAAAATGCAGCTCCCTTGAGTGGCAACACACTGGAAAACCTTGTGAACATGCCATCATTTTTTTTGGCATCCAAACCTAAGCTAAATATGCACCCATATTTGCATGAATATTACCCAGTTGAAATTTTTTAGAGCTGCATATGCACAACCAATTCCACCACTTACAGATCAGTCTCAGTGGCCTGAAGTGGACATAAAATTCTCCTTGTGCACTCCTTTGATGAGAAGGGAGGCTGGCAGGCCTAAACAGAGTAGATACAAGGCTTGGTTTGAAAAAGGTGGGAGCAATAAGAAGGGAAGAAAGATGAAAAGAAAGACGCCAAGCCAAAAAGGCCCCAAAAAGCTAAAACAAAAATGGATGCAAGCTTTGTGAAGAACTTGGACACCGAGCTGGATCACCCAAGTGTAGATACACCGATCCAAAGGGGTAAGTATGTTCTAATTCATCCAAAATCTTTGTTTTTGCACTCACTAACCATATGGCATGAATTGTTTTTCAGGAAGAAACGTGTGTTTCAGCCCCTTGTAATTGAACCACTTTGTCCAGCCAAAAAGGCAAGAATTGGGGGGTGTAGAAAGAAGAGGAGTGTGCTGTCTGTGTTCGGCTCTGTGCAACCTGGAGCAGTACCTGGAGCAGTTTTGGAAGAACAGGGTCCTGTTTTGGAGGATGTCCAAATTGATGCTGGTTTGAAGAATGTCCAAATTTATGCTGGTTTGGAGGATGTACAAACTGAATCTGTTTTGGAGGATGTGCAAACTGAATCTGTTTTCGAGGATGTGCAAAGTGATGGTCTTTTGGACCAAGTGGAAACTGATGATGTTTTGGACCAAGTGCAAACTGAAGCTGCTTTAGAGCATGTTGTCCAACCTGAAATTCCGCCTCCAAGTCGTGTTGCGGGAAGGCCTACTAAAAGTGATGCAAAGAAAAAAAGGAGCATGAATGATATTCTTGGTATAAAACAAAAAACAAGCAAAAGCAAGCCGAAGCCGAAGAAGAAGAAATCAAAAGCCAAGAATAAGTGATGTATTGTATTGTTACTTTGATTCTTGAAAACTTGTGTGTTTTGTAATTTGTATTATGAATATTTCAAATTCAAATTTGAACCAAATTCAAATTTGAAATTTGGCATTCCTTAATAAGTGATGTTGCAATACTATTTGATTGTTCTGCATCACTACTTTTTTTGTAACTTGTTCATTTTCTGGAGTAAACTCATTTTCACCATTTTCAAGAACGACCTCTAAGATGTGTTCAAAAACGGCTCCGGGGTGGGGGTAAACGACCCCATTCATAAGCACTTTTTTTCAACCTTGTCTAAATCAACTTATATTTTAGGAATCATTAGTACATGACATAAGAAGACTATGTAAGTTGGTTTTACATTTTTCTGATTTTTTTGAATTTTATATCCTCATTTCAAATTTGGTCAAACTTAGGCCAAACTCAGGTTTGACCATGATTTGAACAAGTTTAAAACATGAAAATGGAAAACTATGCATGGATCCTTCTTACTTGGTCCAAAATGAAGCTATTACCAAAGTTTTGTTTGATTTCATGATTCAAAGTTCAAACCCTAAACCCTAACACTAACCCTAAACCCTAAGCCCTAACCCTAACCCTAAACCCTAAGCCTAAACCCTAAGCCCTAAACCCTAAGCCCTAACCCTAAACCCTAACACTAACCCTAACCCTAAACCCTAACCCTAAGCCCTAAGCCCTAAGCCCTGACCCTAACCCTAACCCTAAACCATAACCAGAAGCCCTAAGCCATAGCCCTAACCCTAACCCTAATCAAGATTTGAACAAGTTTAAAACATGAAAATGGAAAAGTAAGCATCGATCCTTCTTACTTACTCCAAAACGAAGCTATTTCCCATTTTTTGTTCAATTCCATGATTCAAAGTTCAAACCCTTCTCTTCAACCCTTAGACTTCATACGACACTGTTGGAGATATGACATTCCTTACATGATTTTTTTGTTTCATGCTATCTACACCTTGTTTATCATTTTATATGGTTAGTATATGACATAAGAAGACTATGAGAGTTGGTTTCACATTTTTCTGATTTTTTTAATTTTATAACCTCATTTCAAATTTTGTCAAAGTTAAGCCAAACTCAGGTTTGACCATGATTTGAACAAGTTTAAAACATGAAAATGGAAAACTAAGCCTGGTTCCTTCTTACTTACTCCAAAATGAAGCTATTCCCCAATTTTTGTTCAATTTCATGATTCAAAGTTCAAACCTTCTCTTCACCCTTAGACTTCTATGACACTGTTGGAGATATGACATTCCTTACAAGATTTTTTTGTTTAATGCCATCTACACCTTGTTTATCATTTTATATGGTTAGTATATGACATAAGAAGACTATGAGAGTTGGTTTCATATTTTTCTAATTTTTTGGGAATTTTCTAGCCTCATTTCAAATTTCAGCTAAACCCCTCAAAACCCCGTTTGTTGACCAGCTAACCCTATTGACCAATGTCAGCCGTAGATCTAACCCTAACGCGCTACGCTATCCATCTGATATAGTCTTCTAGAAGGAAACCTCAGCCCGATCTGTCGGAAGCTCAGCTTGCAGCTGATGACCCACAAGTATAGGGGATCGCAACAATCTTCGAGGGAAGTATTACCCAATTTATTGATTCGACACAAGGGGAGACAAAGAATACTTGTAAGCCTTAACAGCGGAGTTGTCAATTCAGCCGCACCTGGGAACGGACTTGCTCGCAAGAGTTTATCGATAGTAACAGTTTTATAGCGATAGAAATAGTGAAATAACGAGCGACAGTGAAATAAAGACAGCAGTAGTGATTATAGTAAACAGCAGGATTAAAATACCGTAGGCACAGGGACGGATTTAACGGGCGTTGCATGGATGAGAGAAACTCATATAACAATCAAAGCAGGGGCATTTGCAGATAATAATAAAACGGTATCCAAGTACTAATCAATCAATAGGCATGTGTTCCATAAATAGTCGTACGTGCTCGCAATGAGAAACTTGCACAACATCTTTTGTCCTACCAGCCGGTGGCAGCCGGGCCTCTAGGGAAACTACTGGAAATTAAGGTACTCCTTTTAATAGAGTACCGGAGCAAAGCATTAACACTCCGTGAACACATGTGATCCTCACATCGCTACCATTCCCTCCGGTTGTCCCGATTTACGTCACTTCGGGGCCATTGGTTCCGGACGAGCGACATGTGTATACAACTTGCGGGTAAGATCATAAACAACGAATATCTTCATGAATCAATAACATGTTCAGATCTGAGATCATGGCACTCGGGCCCTAGTGACAAGCATTAAGCATAACAAGTTGCAACAATATCATAAAAGTGACATCTACGGATACTAGGCACTATGCCCTAACAATCTTATGACTATTACATGACCAATCTCATCCAATCCCTACCATCCCCTTCAGCCTACGAGCGGGGAATTACTCACACATGGATGGGGGAAACATGGCTGGTCGATGGAGAGGCGTTGGCGGTGATGGCGGTGAAGATCTCCTCCAATTCCCCGTCCCGGCGGAGTGCCAGAACGGAGACTTCTGGCTCCCGAGACGGAGTTTCGCGATGTGGCGGCTCTCTGGAGGGTTTCTGGCGACTTCGACTTCTCTCCGTGCGTTTTTAGGTCGGGGCCGATAAGTAGTCCGAAGGGGGCGTCGGAGGCCGACCGAGGGGGCCACACCATAGGGCCGCGCGGGCCCCCCTAGGCCGCGCCGCCTTATGGTGTGGGGCCCTCGGGCCTCCACCTCACTTGTCCTTCTGGCTCCGTCAGTATTCGGGAAAATAGGGCCTTACGCATAAATTCCGAGGATTTTCCCGAAAGTTGGATTTCTGCACAAAAACGAGACACCAGAGCAATTCTGCTGAAAACAGCGTTAGTCCGTGTTAGTTGTATCCAAAATACACAAATTAGAGGCAAAACAATAGCAAAAGTATTCGGGAAGGTAGATACGTTTTGGACGTATCAGCAGCATACACCGTTCATTGAGGCAGCCTCAGCCGTCCGATCATGGCTTCTAGAAGGAATCATGCCCGATCCGCGGTAGCACTTGTTCTTCCACGTGGTTGGCTTCTTTTGTTTCTCTCAGCGCTTCGAATACAGCTCACGAGAGACAGAAAATGCCAGTTGGCCCGTCGCCGCGTCAACACCTAACTCACGGGCCCGTCTAGACCTGCCACGCATTCGCTGCTCCCAACCTTTTCCATGCATGCCCCATGCAGCGTCGTACCAACACGTCGGCTAGAAATCGGTGAGAGACATTAAATCTACCCACTTAGGGCATGTACAATGGTTATACTTTGGCGATGTCAGACGTAGGATAATTGATCATCTCTTAGCAACAATGGTTACATTTTGGCAATGCCACTTAGGGCATGATTACGTGGCAGGGTTAAAATAAGACGGTCTTATCAACCATTGTTCATGCCCTTAATTGCACCGTAATTTTCTCCCCTTTTATTTCGTTGTTTTCCTTCTCTTAGGAGCGGCAATAACTAGCGAGTAATGCTAAATGTACGGGCTGACGTGGCGTGAAGTTAAGCACGTTCCGTCCCTAAAACCATGGAAAGGAAACATTGGTTTGTAACGAAAAATCCCAAAAAGAGGGAAGATGCACGTAATTAATATTTTTTGTCCCCTAAGGTACACTCGTCGGTCCGCCGTGTCGACGGAGACGAGCGCAGCGTGTCGACGCAGAGGAGGGCAGGCCCGCCGTGCAATGCACGCATGCATGCAGGGGACATCGCATCGGAGCTATTTTCAGTCAAAGCATTGATCACGCGCAGCGCGGCGCAGAGCACGCGGCTGCCATCGCCCTAGCACACGTTACCATTACTTCCTACGCTTTCCCACGTAGCTTCATCAACCGACTTCATCTCACCCAATTAATTCACTACGCCTCAACTTCCTCGCTCCGGGCAATAAATAGTGCGCCTCAACTTCATCTTCTTCTTCATCTTCCAAAAGCCTAGCCACCATGTCGTACCACCCACCGTTCAACAGCAGCTCCGACAAGGACAACCGACGCCATTGGTGGGAGCGGTGGCCGGAGAAGAAGCGAGCCCGATTTGGAAAAATGCAGATTTTAAAATAAAAAATAAAGTTGGCGGTGATGGAGAGGCGTTGGCGGTGATGGCGGTGAAGATCTCCTCCAATTCCCCGTCCCGGCGGAGTGCCAGAACGGAGACTTCTGGCTCCCGAGACGGAGTTTCGCGATGTGGCGGCTCTGCGGAGGGTTTCGGCGACTTCGACTTCTCT
The DNA here is from genome assembly GCF_022539505.1 of Lolium rigidum. Classification (NCBI taxonomy): domain Eukaryota; kingdom Viridiplantae; phylum Streptophyta; class Magnoliopsida; order Poales; family Poaceae; genus Lolium; species Lolium rigidum. Next base: position 225,232,240 of record NC_061509.1, read on the forward strand.
CCGTGCGTTTTAGGTCGGGGCCGATAAGTAGTCCGAAGGGGCGTCGGAGGCCGACCGAGGGGCCACACCATAGGGCCGCGCGGGCCCCCTAGGCCGCGCCGCCTTATGGTGTGGGGCCCTCGGGCCTCCACCTCACTTGTCCTTCGGCTCCGTCGCATTCTGGGAAAATAGGGCCTTCTGCATAAATTCCGAGGATTTTCCCGAAAGTTGGATTTCCGCACAAAAACGAGACACCAGAGCAATTCTGCTGAAAACAGCGTTAGTCCGTGTTAGTTGTATCCAAAATACACAAATTAGAGGCAAAACAATAGCAAAAGTATTCAGGAAAGTAGATATGTTTTGGACGTATCAACTCCCCCCAAGCTTAGCTTATTGCTTGTCCTCAAGCAATTCAGTTAACAACTGAGCGATAAAAGAACTTTCACGAACACATTTGCTCATATGATGTATATATTCTCATGCTATGGCTAATACTCAAGCAGTTCATAATGAGACACATGCAAATAAGATCATCCAACAGCTATGTCAATCATGGAGAGGTACCAACAATTAATAATAAGCACCATGAATCATGTATATAAGCAGGATTGCAATGTTCATAAGAGAATATGATAAAGTGGTATCTCGCTTGCCCGTATTTGATCGGCAAAACATAAATGCCGAGGCACCTCTGGAGTTCATAGAAAGACTAGAAGTAGTGATTGTCAAAGATAAAAGCATCAAAGTTATACCACAATCAATTTTATTTTGAGACAAGCATATTACACTAAGAATGACAGTTGTGCTCTCAAGATAGTGCTCAAAGAAAGAATGGAGACACAACATAAAAGTAAAAGATTGACCCTTCGCAGAGGAAGCGAGGGATTAACATGCGCTAGAGCTTTTCATTTGTAAAGCAGGAGTAAAATTATTTTGAGAGGTGTTTGTTGTTGTCAACGAATGGTAATGGGTACACTAACTACCTCATCAACCGTTCTCACAAGAGCGGCTCCCATGAATTATTTGCATGTTTATGTGGCACTCCTTCCAACCTTTCTTACACAAACCATGGCTAACCGAATCCTCGGGAGCCTGCCAACAATCACATACCATGAAGGAGTGCCTTTTTATTTAAGTTTTATTATGATGATGACACTCCCCCCAACCTTTGCTTACACAAGTGATACGTCTCCAACGTATCGATAATTTCTTATGTTCCATGCTACTTTATTGATGATACCTACATGTTTTATACACATTATATGTCATTATTATGCATTTTCCGGAACTAACCTATTAACGAGATGCTGGAAGGCCAGTTGCAGTTTTCTGCTGTTTTTGGTTTCAGAAATCCTAGTAACGAAATATTCTCGGAATTGGACGAAATCACCGCCGAGGTTCCTATTTTTCCCGGAACCATCCGGAACACCCGAGAGCCGCCGGAGGGAAGCCCCGGGGGCCCCACACCACACCACGGCGCGGCCGGAGGGGCCGCGCCGCCCTATGGTGTGGTGGCCCCGTGCCCCCTCTCGACGCTGCCCTTTCGCCTATATAAAGCCCCCGCATCGAAAACCCTTACGGAGGAAGCCACGGTACGAGAAAAGTTCCGGAGCCGCCGCCATCGCGAAGCCAAGATGCGGGGGACAGGAGTCTCTCGTTCCGGCACGCCGCCGGACGGGGAAGTGCCCCCGGAAGGCTTCTCCATCGACACCGCTGCCATCTCCACCGCCATCTTCATCAACGCTCGCTGCTCCCATGAAGAGGAGTAGTTCTCCATCGAGGCTCGGGGCTGTACCGGTAGCTATGTGGTTCATCTCTCTCTATGTACTTCAATACAATAATCTCATGAGCTGCCTTACATGATTGAGATTCATATGATGATGCTTGTAATCTAGATGTCATTGTGCTAGTCAAGTGAGTTTTACTCGATGTGATCTCCGGAGACTCCTTGTCCCACGTGTGTAAAGGTGACGAGTGTGTGCACCGTGTGGGTCTCTTAGGCTATATTTCACAGAATACTTATTCACCGTTATGAATGGCATAGTGAAGTGCTTATTTATATCTCTTTATGATTGCAATGTGTTTTGTATCACAATTTATCTATGTGCTACTCTAGCAATGTTATTAAAGTAGTTTTATTCCTCCCGCACGATGTAATGGTGACGAGTGTGTGCATCCGTGTTAGTACTTGGTTTATGCTATGATCATGATCTCTTGTAGATTGCGAAGTTAACTATTGCTATGATAGTATTGATGTGTATTATTCCTCCTACATAAGTATGAAGGTGACAGTGTGCATGCTATGTTAGTACTTGGTTTAGTCGAATTGATCTATCTTGCACTCTAAGGTTATTTAAATATGAACATCTAATTGTGGAGCTTGTTAACTCCGGCATTGAGGGTTCGTGTAATCCTACGCAATGTGTTCATCATCCAACAAAAGTGTAGAGTATGCATTTATCTATTCTGTTATGTGATCAATGTTGAGAGTGTCCACTAGTGAAAGTCTAATCCCTAGGCCTTGTTCCTAAATACTGCTATCGCTGCTTGTTACTGTTTTACTGAGTTACTACTGCTGCGTTACTACTGCATGTTTACTTCCCGAAATATTACTACCATCAACTGCACGCCAGCAAGCACTTTTCTGGCGCCGTACTACTGCTCATACTTATTCATACCACCTGTATTTCACTATCTCTTCGCCGAACTAGTGCACCTATTAGGTGTGTTGGGGACACAAGAGACTTCTTGCTTTGTGGTTGCAGGGTTGCATGAGAGGGATATCTTTGACCTCTTCCTCCCCGAGTTCGATAAACCTTGGGTAATCCACTTAAGGGAAACTTGCTGCTGTTCTACAAACCTCTCGCTCTTGGAGGCCCAACACCTGTCTACAAGAATAGAAGCACCCGTAGACATCAAGCACTTTTCCGGCGCCGTTGCCGGGGAGGAAAGGTAAAAGGTACTCATACTTCGGTTCCAGGTAACAGTACTTTTCTGGCGCCATTGTGTGTGTGCTCGAAGCTATTTCCTTTAGACTCTGCAATTGCGACATTTGGTTTCTTGTTTACACTAGTTAGGCATAATGAACAACAATGAGCTTCTTATTCTATTTCCTGATTTAAGACATGGATGGTTTGATGCGAAAATTAAAAAACCCATGGAACATATTAATATGAATGCTTTGAACACTATTGTTTCTAATGCTATGGAAAATTCTAAGCTTGGGGAAGCTGGCTTTGATGAGCATGATATTTTTAGTCCCCCAAGCATTGAGGAGAAAATTTACTTTGATGATACTTTGCCTCCCATTTATGATGATTATAATGATAGTAGTCTTTTGTTACCACCTGTTATGGAGGATAAATTTGATTATGATTACAATATACCTCCTATATTTGATAGCTACTTTGTTGAATTTGCTCCCACTACAATTAATAAGAATGACTATGCTTATGTTGGGAGTAGTAATTATTTTATGCATGAGACTCATGATAAGAATGCTTTATGTGATAGTTATATTGTTGAGTTTGCTCATGTTGCTACTGAAAGTTATTATGAGAGAGGAAAATATGGTTGTAAAAATTTTCATGTTACTAAAACGCCTCTCTATGTGCTAAATTTTTTGAAGCTACACTTGTTTTATCTTCCTATGCTCGTTACTTTGCTCTTCATGAACTTGTTTATTTACAAGATTCCTATGCATAGGAAGCATGTTAGACTTAAATGTGTTTTGAATTTGCCTCTTGATGCTCTCTTTTTGCTTCAAATACTATTTCTTGCGAGTGCATCATAAAAACTGCTGAGCCCATCTTAATGGCTATAAAGAAAGAACTTCTTGGGAGATAACCCATGTGTTTTTTTTTACTACAGTACTTTGTTTTATATTTGAGTCTTGGAAGTTGTTTATTACTGTAGCAACCTCTCCTTATCATGTTTTTGTGCCAAGTAAAGTTTCTATGTTAAAGTTGATGTTATATTTGGGATCGCTGCGCAGAAACAACATTGCTTCATGCTGTCACGAATTCTGGCACAAGTCTCTGTAGAAAATTCTAAAAAATCTGCCAATTTACGAGCGTGATCCTCGGATATGTACGCAACTTTCATTAGTTTTGAGTTTTTCCATTTGAGCAAGTCTGGTGCCATTTTAAAATTCGTCTTTACGGACTGTTCGTTTTTGACAGATTCTGCCTTTTATTTCGCATTGCCGCTTTTGTTAAGTTGAATGAGTTTCTTTGTTCCATTAACTTTCAGAAGTTTTGTGCAATGTCCAGAAGTGTTAAGAATGATTGTGTCACCTCTGAAAATGTGAATTTTTGATTATGCACTAACCCTCTAATGAGTTTGCTTGAAGTTTGGTGTGAAGGAAGTTTTCAAGGGTCAAGAGAGGAGTATGATATACTATGATCAAGAGGAGTGAAAGCTCTAAGCTTGGGGATGCCCCCGTGGTTCATCCCTGCATATTTCAAGAAGACTCAAGCGTCTAAGCTTGGGGATGCCCAAGGCATCCCCTTCTTCATCGACAAAGTATCAGGTTCCTTCTCTTGAAACTATATTTTTATTCGATCACATCTTATGTACTTTACTTGGAGCGTCTGTGTGTGCTTTTATTTTTGTTTTGTTATCTTAGTTCTCTGAATAAGTTCATCCTTGTGTGGGAGAGAGAGACACGCTCCGCTGGTTCGTATGAACACATGTGTTCTTAGCTCATAATATTCATGGCGAAGTTTCCTCTTCGTTAAATTGTTATATGGTTGGAATTGGAAAAATGCTACATGTAGTAATTGGTAAAATGCCTTGGATAATGTGATACTTGGCAATTGTTGTGCTCATGTTTAAGCTCTTGCATCATATACTTTGCACCTATAGTGAAGAAATACATAGAGCATGCTAAAATTTGGTTTGCATAATTGGTCTCCCTAAAGTCTAGATAATTTCTAGTATTGAGTTTTGAACAACAAGGAAGACGGTGTAAAGTCTTATAATGTTTACAATATGTCTTTTATGTAAGTTTTGCTGCACCGGTTCATCCTTGTGTTTGTTTCAAATAACCTTGCTAGCCTAAGCCTTGTATCGAGAGGGAATACTTCTCATGCATCCAAATCCTTGAGCCAACCACTATGCCATTTGTGTCCACCATACCTACCTACTACATGGTATTTCTCCGCCATTCCAAAGTAAATTGCTTGAGTGCTACCTTTAAACATTTCAAAAGTTATCACCTCTGATTTGTGTCAATGTTTTATAGCTCATGAAGAAGTATGTGGTGTTTATCTTTCAATCTTGTTGGGCAACTTTCACCAATGGACTAGTGGCTTCATCCGCTTATCCAAAAGAGCTGGCAATGGGATTCCCAGTCCCAAATTAATTAACAAAAATAGACACTTCTCCATGGTATGTGATTGTTGGACGGCACCCGAAGGATTCGGTTAGCCATGGCTTGAGAAAGCAAAGGTGGGGAGGAG
>NC_061509.1:225237780-225290956 GCF_022539505.1 Lolium rigidum
CCTCACACCACATGGCGGCGCGGCCGGGGCACAGGCCGCGCCGCCTAGGGTGTGGGCCCACCACGGCTCCTCCTGGCTCCTCCTTCGGCTTCCTTCGTCATCTTGAAAAATAGGATTTTTGGTATAATTTCCTTCCACGAGTTGATCTTCCAAAATATTGCGTTACGACGGTGCTTTTTCCAGCGGAATCCCGGCTCCGGTGTTCGATCCTCCAATAATGATGAAACATGCAAAATAGATGAAATAACATAAGTATTGTGTCCCAATATGAAATATATCAATGAATAACAGCAAATTATGATATAAAATAGTGATGCAAATTGGACGTATCAGTAGGCTCCGGAATTGTTTCAGTCCTTGCCCTTTTTGGTGAAGGGACTCGGGGGCTTGAAGGAGGAGTAGAAGCGCCGACGTTTTGTTGAGGAGGCGAGGATTCTTCTCCTTCAACTGGCGGCTCCGAAACAACTAGAGTATGTGACGTACTCGTTCGAGTAGCCACATCCAAAGTTGTGTTTCTTCCTCATCATCACTGTGGTAAAAGGGTGGTAGCATAAAAAGCAAGACAGACAAAATTCTTCGAGTATAAAAAAAGAAAGAGAGAGGGAACTCAAGAACTGATGAGGCTCTCAAGGTATGGATCATAAGCTGCCTTCGCGGTGAAGGAGCAGCTTCTTCGGGTTTAGAGGTCCCGGAATCTTCGACATCACTCCTTTTCCTTTTGTTCTTTGGAGAAACAGCAGGAGGAGGAGATTGCGCTGATGCAGTGCCTTCAGAGGCAGCATCCTTTTCAACAGATCCCGCAGATTTTCGAGAATCTACGGGTTCATTCACAAAAGAGGGAGCTTCTTGATTGTCGTCAGTGACAATAGCCCTGTCTTCGACTTCTCCACCTTCAGGAAGAGGAGGAAGCGAGACAAGGTTTGGATGATTCTGTGCAAAATAAAACAGGGAAAGATGTCAGAAAAGAAGTTACAAAAAAGATAGCAAAGTAATAACAAGACAATAGACAAAGATTACCTTGGGAATTGGATTGGCGGCGCTGAATGGTGTCACACGGCAAGAAGAAGGGACATCATCTTTTTTGCTGAGGGAGGAGATTTTTCGGACAAGCTTTTCCAAGTCCTTAACCTCCAAATCCGCTGACAGCCGATCTACGTCTTCGTCGCCAGTATATTTCCCGTAGAGGAAATTTGCGAGCTCGAAGAGGCTGCACTCTACTTTTAAGAAAATACACTGTAATCTGGATACCTGACAATTCTTTGCCGCGAGTATTTTGCAACTCATGGATGCGAGTCATCAAGGCCTCTGTTGAAGCTCTTTCTTCTTCGGTAGCCTCTGCATCCCAAGAACGGCGACGAAGAATTTTCTCGGCACCATCGAACGGAGGGATGTTGTCTTCAGCGCATCCGTGGTTCTCCTCCTGAATGTACAACCACTTCTTGCGCCACCCTTGAACGGAGTCAGGAAGCTTGACGTCGAAGTAGTCAACAGTGGGACGAACAGAAATTACAACGCCGCCTATATTATAGGCGACATTGGGCGAGCCATTACGGCGGCAGAAGAAAATGCGCTTCCATAGCCCCCAGTTAGGCTGGACGCCAAGGAAGGCCTCGCAAAGAGTGATGAAAATGGAGATGTGAAGAATGGAGTTTGGCGTGAGGTGATGAAGTTGTAGACCGTAGATAAAAAGCAGACCACGAAGAAAAGGATGAATGGGGGCGGACAGACCGCGGATGAGGTGATCAACAAAACTTACCCGGTACCCCATTGGAGGGGTTGGGTAGCTTTCCTCACTAGGGAAGCACAATGCCTTGGGTTTCTTGCTGATCCCCAACTTCTTCAGCAAGTTGATGTCTTGAGTGGAAATTTTTGATCTTTCCCACTCCGCCGACCCAAGATCCGCGGCGGCCATGGAGGATTCCGGCGTGTTGTGCCTTGTCAATCGACACGGTGGCATCAACAATAGCGCATGGTTTGCAGTTTGGAAGCGAGGAGTTTAAGAGGTTGTGAATCGCAGGAGGAAATTTGCAGATGAGAGAATAAAGGCGGCGCGAGCGGAAGTGCTCAAGGAGGAAGAAGATGATCTTATGTAGGGGTGCGGTGAAACGACGAACCGTTGGATAAGGAAAATGTGTGGCAGATGATAGCCACGGGGCAGCAAGGGTAAAAAGTAATTTAACATTGGATAAGTTACGGTACGTGTGCCAGAAAAAGCGGAGGACATGTGTCCCCCACCTGCGCGACGTGTCAAGCTAATGGATAATTTGAGCCCGCAAGGCAGAGAGAGAAAACTTCTCGCCATTTTCAGAGTCGCAGTGGTTATCGTCAGCAATAACGTCACCTTGGCAGAAAGAAAAGTTCGACTCAACAAGTTCGCATCAAAAGGCGACAAGCAAAAATATTGGAGAGCCTTTAATCAAATACAAGTTTTTGATCAAATGCTCGGGGGCTACTTTGAAAAAATGAAAAGATCAAGAAAGACAAAAGAGTAATGGCATGAGCCTATGATCAAATAAAAATATTTGTTCATAGCCTCGGGGGCTACTCCCATCGGGAGCGCTGTTCGCGCACCCGAGAAATTATAAAACTTCGGGAGAAAAAAAGAATATGGCGGCATAAGGCGTGGAGCCTACAACCAAGTACAAGTCCTTGGCTGTAGCCTCGGGGGCTACTCCCATCGGGAACGCTGTTCGCGTGCCCGATGAAATCATAAAGAAGAAAGACAAAAAAACAATAGAGTATATTTCGAGTTAAATTAACTCTACATATACTCCCATCGGGAGAGCAATATAAGTCATCCGTTGACTCAATAAAATGTGCTATTCCAACAGCCGAATAAGCACTCGACAATATATTCTCAGAGCGCCGAAGTTGCGAAAAAATCTCTGAATGCCGCAATATTTGCGAAGGTAAGACCCCAGATCCGTTCTGTGCGGCGTGGCGCCGTCTCTCGACGTCGGTTTGCTACTTTTATCCGTATCAACGGATACGAAGAAAAATCCTAACGGACGCGTTAGGTACCCGATAAATATGACTCGGGACTCGACAGAATGGTAAGACCTTAAGCGGCACTCCGTCGAAGTTTACACCAGTATCCCGAAATCATGTCTAGGGACGTGATTTTGAAGTAGGTTTTTGCGGATTGCCACTAGAGCAGTTAACTAGTACCTGATCTGTCAGATTAACTAGCCCCAACTACCATTATCCCTGTACAATATAGAAATATATGTGAAGAAATATAGAAAGATTTTGAATTGTCGAGTAAAATAAACAGTGGAGATTTTCCTTGACTCTACGATTCAAGCAAAATCTCGGGGGCTACTGACATAGGCATCCCAAATGGGCCTGCCGAAGATAGTACCCGGGGTTTATTGAAGGCCCATTACCCGAAGAATAAGAAGACTCGGAAGCCCAAGATAATATTAAGGAAAGCTAGATTTGTAATAGAAAGTCTTATTTGTAAATCTTACGGGATGAGTTAGAAACCTTCCCGGACTTTGTAACTTGTACAGCACGAATCCCTCGGCTCCACCTCCTATATAAGGGGAGTCGAGGGACGCAGAGATCATCGAATCATTGTTTACAAACCCTAGTTTTCATATTCGTCGAGTACTTTTCGGCTGAAACCTTCGAGATCTACTTGCCCTCTACATCCAACTAAACCCAAGTCTACAATCTGTAGGCATTGACAAGTTAATCCCTTGTCACTTAGCGATCTCGTCAACTTCGTCTCTATAGGCCGCCATGACGGAGTTTCTGGCGTTCCAGGTTCCGGCTACTTGTTGTGCCACCAGGTCGGAATCTCCACAGCATATAATGTGCTTGATCCCGATTTCCTTAGCGATGCGCAGACCGTGTAGTAGAGCCTCGTATTCCGCCATATTGTTTGTAGCTTCGAAGTGGATCTGCGGAACATACTGCAGGTTCTTCTCCGGTAGGGGGCTTCAGGGTGACTCCGGCTCCCGAGCCTTGATGCTGCTTGGATCCATCGAAGTGCATGACCCATGTTTACGGTTCCGGCTCCGGACTTGCATCCGGAGCTTCGTCCAATCTGCGACGAAATCTGCCAAGACTTGGGATTTAACCGCGAGTCCTAGGTTTGTAAGCGATGTCGAAGGCGGATAATTCGATGCCCCATTTAGCCGTACGTCTGTTGCGTCGGCGTTGTTGAGAATCGTCGACAGCGGAGCCTTGCTCACAGCCATTCTTGGGTGCTCTTGGAAGTAATGTCTCGGCTTCCGGCTGCCTAGAAACACTCCATAAGCTAGCTTCGAAAGTGAGGGTATCTTTGCTTTGACTCCGTCGATACCTCGCTAATGTAATAGAGCGGGTCTTTGGACGTCATATTCATGACCTTCTTCCTTTCGCTCCACCACGATGACGAGACTGATGACTTTGTTGGTAGCTGCCAGATAAAGGAGCATTGGCTCTGACTCTGCTGGGGCTGCCAAGATAGGTGGGGAGGTGAGTATTTCCTTCAACCCCCGAAGAGCTGCGTCAGCTGCGTCGTCCCAGACGAATTTGTCTGTTTTCTTCAGCAGCTTGTACAAAGGTAGCGCCTTCTCGCCAAGACGACTAACAAACCTACTGATTGCTTTGCGACGCAACCGGTTAGTCGTTGCACATCTTTGAGACAAGTTGGCCGTTTGATACACGGATTGCCTTGATTTTTTCCGGGTTAACCTCAATGCCTCTGTGAGAGACTATGAAGCCAAGGAGTTTTCCGGCTGGCACGTCAAAGACGCACTTCGAGCGGATTCAACATCATCTTGTACCTGCGGAGATTGTCGAAGGTTTACGTGAGGTCGCTGATCAAGTCGGATCCTTTCCGGGTCATGACCGCGATGTCGTCGACGTAGGCGTGCACGTTCCGGCCGATTTGGTCCTTCGAGCACCGGCCGCATCGTACGTTGGTAGGTGGCACCTGCATTTTCAAACCAAAGGGCATGGTGACATAGCAGTAAGTGCCGAAGGGGGTGATGAACGAAGTCGCCTTTTGGTCAGACTCCTTCATCCGGATCTGATGATACCCGAAATACGCATCAAGAAAACACAGAAGTTCCGCCCCCGCCGTCGAATCAATGACTTGGTCAATGCGCGGCAAGGGGAACGGATCCTTCGGGCAATGCTTGTTCAAGCCGGAGTAATCGATGCACATTCTTAGTATTTCGAGTGTTCTTTTTGGGTACAAGGACGGGATTTGCGACCCAATCGGTGTGGATAACTTCTATTACAAAACCTGCCTCTAGTAACTTAGCTAGTTCCATTCCTATGGCGCGGCGCTTCTTATCTCCAAAGCGTCGCATAGCTTGCTTCACCGGTTTAGCCCCGGATTTATGTTGAGGTAGTGCTCGGCGAGTTCCCTAGGTACTACGGACATGTCAGAAGGTTGCCATGCGAAGATATCCATGTTAGCGCGGAGGAACTCGACGAGCGCGTCTTCCTATTTGGGGTCCATATTGGCTCCGACTGAAACCTGCTTGGAAGGGTCGCCTACAATGAGGTCGTGCTTCTTGGTTTCTATCGCGGCCTTGAAGGAGGTCTTTTGTTCGGAGATCTGCTTCTTGGTGGTCTGCATCTCAGTCGGATCCACCGCGGCTCTGTAGCCTTGCAGCTCCTCTCCAGATATCACAGACTCTGCGAAGGCGGCTTCGCCTAACTCGCATTCATGAGCCTTCTTGTAGTCTCCGGATACGGTAATCATACCTTTGGGACCCGGGATCTTGAGTTTGTTGTAGATGTAGCACGCTCTAGCGTGAAACTTGTGGTAGGTGGGCCTGCCAAAGATGACGTGATAGGAGCTCTTGAAGGGCACGACCTCAAACGTGATCATTTCTTGGCGGAAGTTATTTGCGTCGCCGAAAGCCACGGGAAGTCTGATGCTGCCCAAGGAATTTGCCTTTTTACCCGGAACCACACCATGAAATTCAGTGGTGCTGTGCTTTAGCTGTTCCTTGGTAAGGTTCATCCGCTCCAAAGTTTCCAGGTACATTATGTTTAGGCTGGCTCCTCCATCCATGAGGCACTTGGAGAAATCATACCCGTCGATGCGGGGACTTACAATCAAGGCGTAGCACTCTTTCGGAATGACAGTAGGGTGATCCTTTCTGTCAAACGTACACGGAGTTTCCGACCACCTGACGTACTACGACACAGCGGGAACTGTGGCGTTCAGGATCCAGAGAGCTGAATTGCTTGCACGGACTGTTGGAGTTCCAAGGAAGGTGTGGTATGCGCCCGTACTTTTTTTGTCGAATGGGTTAGGTTTAGCTGCGGATCCGGCTTTGGGATCCGGCGAAGTGTCATCCTCGTCCATCGCCTCGGAACTGTCTTCATCCTTGTCCTTGTTCTTGCCCTTGCCTCCTTTGCCTCGTGGGCGGTGCTTCCGGGCTCGCTTGTATCCTGCTTCCGGGTCAGATTTTAGGTCATTGACCCACTTGCAGTTGCGGTTTGTCTGAGTGGACTTCCCTGTAGCCGGATCCAGGTGGGCCAGGCAAGGCATGTCTCTGTACTCTTCATAAGTTTGGGGGGCGCGGGTTCCGGCAGCAGTGACCTCATCGCCACGCTGCTGGCCCCTTCCAGCTCCACCACCGCGGCCGCGGCCTCTTCCGCCTCCTTGGCCTCCGCGCTGGAAGGCCATGGCGATCAAGTCGAATCCACCGGTCTTTTGGTCATCAGGGTTTTTCCGCTTGGTGCCGCTGCTGCTGCCATTATCACGGTTCTTCTTTTGCTGGTGCAGGGGGATTGCTGTAGCTGCTAGATCTCCGCCTGCATCGTCATCGGCGGCAGTATGATCACTGGCGATGGTGATCATGTCATCCAAAGTCAGCTTATTTGCATTGACCAAGTAGGTCAGCTTGTGCCGCAGCAGTCCTCCTCGTTGCAGGCCACCAATGAAGGCGTGCATTGCTGTGCGGTTGTCAACGTTCTCGCACTCGTTTCTGCATGCCAACCATCGGGTGAGGAAATTCCTCGATGTTTCACCCTTCTTACGGATACATGCCTGCAGTGTCGCTTGTTGTGGCAGGTCTCTTGTAGGTGCCCCTGAAGTGTTTCTCGAAAGCGTTCTTCAGGTCAAACCAGCAAAAGATGGAATTCTTCTTGAGGTCGCTGAGCCAGATCCGGGCTGGACCTACAAGGTACAAATGAAGCATGCGGCAGGCAATGTTAGGGGTTCCCCCAGCGAAGGTTACAACATTATAGTAATCCTCAATCCAGGTATCCGGCCTTTCCGTGCCATCATAATTCTTCAGATTTCCGGGTAGCTTGAGATTCATCCTTGGCTTTGGTTCCTCTCGAATCATCCTGCCAAAGCATTTTGGGCCAATGTAGTCAGATCTGTACTCATTGAGGCGTTCTCGGGCATCGCGTGGGCCGCCGCCTGGGGTTTTTGAGCGGGAGCGGGATCTTCGGCCACCGCCTCCGCCTCCGCCGCTGGGTGGCGGTGAAGGGGACCTGCGAGGGGGCCTGTAAGATTTTTTGCTTCCGCCTTCTGAATCCCGGCGGTCTTCCCGAGGCTCGCTCCGGCTTCGGTGGCTACCTTCACCTTGGTGATAGTCTCCTCCGTCGTTCCGGCTTCTGCGAGGCTCTGGCTCACGCTCCGCGTTCCGGCTCCTCCTAGGCTCCGGCTCGCGATCATTATTCCGGCTCCTTCTGGGCTCGGGCTCATGATCGTTGTTCTGGTTCCGACGTGGTTCCGGCGTACGCGCCCTGGTCCTTGGCGGCGGCATATTGTCGCGGATGTTAATTCCACCAGCCCCATGGGGCCTGGTGTTTCCGGCTGGACTGCGGCGGCGAGGTGGTGGGGGACGCGGGTACCCGTTAGGCGGAGGTGACGGATCCCGGTACTTGTTCCTACCAGTGTACATTGCATCCTTTCCCTTCTTCGGATCTGACGGAGGCGTCTTCGACGGCACGGGGATTGGATTCGGGTGCTCCCTTGCTTTTCTTCTGCGCTCCGTGGATCCGGTGCGCGATTCATCATCAGGGTGGCGATTGATACGGGCGTCCTTCTGCGCGGTGGATACACAGTGATCCGGATTGGATTCCAACCTGCGCGAAGTATCGGCCTTACTCTGCTGCTGCATTGCAGAAGCAACGAGCTTGCGGACGTAATCAATATCAATTTCCTCGTCCTTTTTGTTCAGGATCTCCGCCGCTTTCTGCATGTTATCCTTTGGAGTTGCGAGCGGCTGCTGTTCGACAGGGGTTGCGAAGTTGATCCTGCGGGGAGGGATTGCTTCTCTGACGATTCTATCAGCCTCCGCCTGTGCGTAGGTCATTTTCACCTCCCACTCTTTTCTCATACTCTTGACTTGCTCGAGTGTTGCGGTGATTTCGCGATCCTGTCTTTCGAAGCGATCCATGAGATGCGCAGCTTCTTCCCTCTCATCCAATATAGCAGCTGCGGTATTGGCGAACTTCTTGGCTGTAGCCAGCATCTCCTTTCTGGTGGCCTCTAAAGCCTCCGGATCTGCGGCGTCGCCAGGGGTTATTGGCTTGTTGAGGACGTCTGACTTTGCGACCAAATCCATGCGTGCTTGTGCAACTATTTCCTCCGGAGACAGGACATCCTCAAACGGACGTTCCCGATCTAACGGAGATCTAGCATTAGATGGTCCTGGGTCGGAGGTGGTGTTTTCATCTTCGCGTTCCTGCTTGTTCCGGCGGTGCCACGATTGCGAGAACCCGCATAGGCTGGGCGGAATCGACCTCAGGTTGCTCACCGCCTCCGAGCTCTTCTATCTTGCGGTTGAACTCTTCCGTGTCCATAGAGGAGGAATCATCGGAAGTTGGGCTCAAGTTGCCCAGAATCGACTCTTCACCCGGGGCGTCGCTTTCTCCGACAGCCTCTTGCTGATCCGGAGCGTCGTCGTTCTCCGGTACCTCAACCTGCACGGGACCTGCTCCGACTTCTTGAGGGGCGGCTCCTGCGGTATGGGCTATGAAGTGTACGAAGTGACACCTTTGCTTCTCTAACACCTGGGAAACCCAGGCGGATCTGCAGTGGTCTTCCACCGTTATTTCCTGCTCAGCGGCGGATTGGGTGGGCTTTGATTTTTTCAGATCTAAGGCGGAATCTTCGTTGGGAAATTCCTGCGACTCATATCGGATCTTTGCGACTGCGTCCTGCTCATCGGCGGTCGCGTCAGCGTTACTTACCAGTGCGTTCCCGTCGGAATCGACGGTCTCGCCAATGAAGATGTGGATGCCGCCTATCGGGACGATGGAGAGCTTGATGGGGTCGGTCTTAGCCGGAATCCAGCACTCGTCTGGAGGGACGATCGGAAAATTTCCGGCGTAAAGAACACGCCCCACCGCGATCGTGTCGTCGTAGCTTCCCATGGCGGAACCCTCCCGGTTCCGGCCTCCAGACGCCGCAGGCCCCACGGTGGGCGCCAACTGTCGTTGCCTGATCGACGGTGCCTCGGAGGAGGGATCCTCACGAGGGGGAGAAGAAGTAGGGGCCATAGGGCGGAGTGCACACGGGACGGTGGTACGCGATTTACCCAGCTTCGGAACACCTGCACGATGACAGGGCCTACTGCTGCTTGTCTGGAATTATCTGGGCGCTTTCGCGATGTTACAATGAGTTGTGGTTGTCGTTGTGCCTCTAGGGCTCCCAGGATCCGGCTTATAAAGGCGCACGGATCTAGGGTTTACATGGAGAGTCCTACCCGGATACAGGTTTCCTAACTACGGTACAATGTCTTGCCGTGTACGTCAAGGATCCACCCTTCCATCTATGTCGTACCGGATCCGGGTCCCCACTGGGCCTTCATGGATCCGGGTTCCTCCAAAGGTCGGTCGGATCCGGCTCCCTGCTCCTGGGCCGGACATCTTCCGTCAGGATCAACAGCAACTGGGCCGCCCGATGGGCCACATGCCTCATCACCATCCGTGGGCCACCCGGGCTTGCCGGATCTAGGCACTGTCGATGGTACACCCATGAAGTATACCCACAACAGACGTGATGCCCATATGAATGTGTATCTTACACATGTTGAAGTTATATTCTTTATATCTCATTGATCAATTACTAGTGTCCACTACAACTTAAAAGAGAGAATAGTCAAGTGAACCCATAAATTCTGGTCCAATTTTAATCATAAGAAACACCTTTCCATTGCATTTATCTTATTTTTTATTTGCTGCACTATTTTAATCCGAAAATACAAAAATATTTATCTATCTTATTTGCACATAAAACCTCAAAACAAACAAACATTTATCGATTTTACTTAGTTTCATTCACTTATTTAGTTACTTTATTTTATTTTCACTTACAGGAAACATTGTGCTTGACAACCACACGATAGAGTTGGAGACACAAGACTTTATTTTATTTTGCAGGATTACTAGAAGAAGAGGAGGAGAGATACCTCTTTATTTCATTCACTGAGAGTTCGATATAAACCCTCGAGTCGCCCTTGTGCGAAAAATACTCTTTTAACACAACACTCTCCACTTGGAGTCCCAATGTCAGCACGCCCCCACTTGGCGAGGTCATTGTTCTAAGCCCCAAACAGCTGACACACAATCTTCATCGCATCCAACACACCCTTTCACCAAAGTTTTAAGACACTCAATTGCATCCGTCATGACTTTCTCCATCTCTAACAATACCATGGGAATTTGGACTTAGACGTGTCCCATGGAACCAATAAAAAATTGAAGCTTGACGTCACGCACGACCAGAGCCTTTCCGATCTAGATATCTAGGGGTGTCATATGCCAATCTGTGTAGGTCTCTATCGGGAAGACCAAATCTCGTTGGCGGCCAAATCGAAGAGGTCGACATCCGGAAAAAAGACGACTTGGTGAAAAAAATCACTAGGGCCAAACCTCCATTATTAACAGCCGAAGCCAGCAGCCCCCACAACGCCCGCCTTTCGTTCTAGACCAGCAGTCATTAGTCAGCGACACCATGATGTGCCACCCGCATTGCGGAGGTCCTTGGCGAGGCACCAACCATCACGAGAAGACGAGGGCCAAGCACTCACTGCTGGTCCGGCGACTCCCAACCCCACCGATGCCACTAGGCTACCATGTGTAGCATGCAGTCCCAGCCACCAAGCCAACCAAGCGGCTTCCGTGGATGCCATCGCCTTGAAGCGCCGAGAACACCACCCCGGAGCCATAACTCGGCCAACACAAGGGATGGCCGGAGGTCCCGTGCCCCCTTCGGGACCAGAGGTGCCGCGACCGCGGCCGAAGCTACCTGCAACGGTGGGAGAGGATCAGCGATGGAGGTGCCTTGCAGTGGTGGCTAGGTTTAGCCCCCCGCGTCATCCGGAGAGAGGCGACACAGTATTGCGCTTTTTTGTTATAAGAGTAAGGTATGTGTGGATATACATACGCGTCTTAGTTCAAATACAGACCAATTTATATGTGTTTTTCCATAGTAACACACGAGTGTTTATCTAGTATATTTAGCTGAAGGAAATTCACTTGTACATACAAATATAAGTTACAAACTATTGATAATTTTATCAAACTGCAAAACTTGATATCTCTTAGTGCCCAACAAACGGGCGCCATGCAAGTTTGCAAAATTACTAACAAAACTGAGAGCATCTCCAACGGATTACTTATAATTTAGGTCTATATCTGGCCGGGTATTCTTTAAAGGAGTATGAGTATATTTACTTCTCTAAAGAAAAGTGGTTCCTAACCGATCCTCTAAACTTGACTCCCTAATTTTTTCCATACAAATCAATAGCAATCCGTAGCATTGTCATATAAAACAATAGCATACTCATACAAATAGGTTCCATAGTCTAAGTATTACATAGATCATAAATCATAAAATAAATTGACTTCACTCTAGCTTCCGGCATTGTAACGCATACAATAGTGTGCCACCTATTGCAGAGTGATGCTAGCGATATACTTCTTTAGTAGTCTTGGACTTGTTAAAAGTTAAAACGTTTATGAATTTGTTGCACTCATAGAACCCAAGTCCATGTGTCAGATGGCTACTCATGTTATTCTCCTTTCTTCACCAGAATATGGTATAGCAATACAAAGATGGCATATTAACACCCCACTTGCACAGAATCCTCCATCTTCGCGATCCTGCACCATAAGCTCCTCATATCTGTCCAAGATGTTCCCTGAAACCAGATACCATTAGTAATCAAATGCTCAAACGAAATTACCGCGGAAACTCTACTGAATGTTTAACTCTAGATTTGGACACGTGAACATAAATTGAAAATTCATAACGGTCCGAACTTCCAAGTAGAACAAAATTTATTTCTACTCACAAGTCATAACTTCAAAAGATGGCATGAGAAGAGATTACACTATGGTAATACTCTCATTGTTGAAACAGATAGCGTACTAGCAAACCGTGAAAGATGTAGTTGCAAATGCATCTAATTAACATTTCCACACCAAAGAATTCAGTTTTTCATGTTATAGCTTGGAAGAAACTGACTTGCAAACAGATATGTCTAGTGTCAATATTTGCCCAACTCCAATGTTTTAGCAAAGCTTATAAATTAAATACTTGGGCCATCTGCCCATCTTAGCTTAGCGCTTCTACAAGAAAATGATGCATGCTTTCACGAGTGTTCTAAAAAGAGTTACACGGTTTAGAAATGTTGTGATTGTATAGAGACATCATATCATAATAACAACTATGGCTTGGTTCAAACTAACGAGAACTTATTGTCTCCAAAATGTATTATAAAAATATAAACAATAGTCAATGCACGCACCAATACCTGGTGAGATTAAAGAACTTGGGGAACTCAGACGGGAGAAATGACTTGAGAAGGTGTGACTTTTCTTTGACCATGTCAGCATCTTTGCCACGGAGGCCTTCATCTCCTTCAATATATGGAACTACCGAATTCACCATCTTGGTAACCAAATCAATCGTAACCACGAAAACCCTGCGAATCTTCCGACCCCCTCCCTCGGGCAATTCCTCAGACAACATAAAGTGCACGATGTTGGGGTCGACCATGCTCACAAGAGGGAACATTAGGCTATTGTTTCGGAGCAGAGGCACAGAGGTGTTGCGAGACCACAATGAACAACATGGTACCGACGCCACATCTTGGACCCAGCACATTTCACCCGTTTCTTTCCGCAATGTATCTGCGAGGATGCGGAATCCCTCATCGGGTGGAATCGAGCCGTAGAGCTTGCCATCGGTGCGAATAGTGGTGATGTACCTGAGGACATCATCCCCACCGGTGACATACACGGTGCGGTTCACCTCCAGTAAACCTGGGTGTTCGGTTGGCCACGAACGGTTTGTGTCAGGCAGGCGGAGATAAGAGATCTTAGGTGGCCTTTCTTCCTCAAACACCTCGTATAACAGAATACCTCCTATGCAGTAGTTAACCCAGCAAACACAATGGTTGAACGTGATGACAGAGTCCGCCGAGTTGAACCCGAAGGCGAGGTTCATGGACCACTTATGTAGGTCCCTGACTGATCCGCGCTCGATGGGTATCTTTTTAACCTCCCACGTGCCGTCATCGTCATGGGCTGATAAACGAGATCGGAGTACACACACTTCCGCTTCAAACATACTGGTGCCAGGAATTTTACTGATCATGGCCAGCTGCGCCACGGCGAACTCTTCTTCTTCATACTTTGTGGCACGGGCGAGTCCTACACAGTTAGGAAAGAATACGCGCTGCTGCTGCTGCATCGTTTGCTCTACTGTATCATCACCATCATCGTAGCAAGGAGGTGAGAGTGAGACCATCATCGGTATGGTGCATACGGGGAGCCGTTTGAGCTGCAGGTGCAGGACAGGATCAGAGCATGCTACGCAGATGAAGTGATCCTGCGTGCAACGGCGGTAAGGGCTCTCGTCTAGGTCTTGGATGGAGGTGAGCCTGAGCAGGAGGAGGTCGCGGTGGGCGGCGACGAGGTCGGTCCCATAGCCGTCCTCGGGCGTGGTGCCGCCAGGCCACCGCACGTAGATGCGGGAAATAGCCGGGGGCTCGGCCGGGAGGAAGGCCAGGTCGAAAGCCTGGCCGAGGGAGGTGGAGGAGGTGGCCCTCAGGGGCGCCGTGGACTCGTCCGGGAAGTCGTCCTCGTCGTCCCTGCGGTAGACGAAGCGGTCGAGCATCATCCAGTCCGCCATGACCGCCGGATGCCCGGATCGACCGATCGAGACGGGTGGTTTAGCTAGGGTTTCACGGGTTCGCTGCCTGTGCGGAAGATCGTACGTACGTGCACGTGTCTCTCTTTTGGTGAGACTTTACGTACTGATCGATACTCGATAGGGGCAGAAACCGAATCAATGTAGTCGCAAAAAAAAAAAAAAAAAAACCGAATCAATGTCCCATATGATCTTTTCCCAACTTGGATCCAGCGTTAGATAGATTGATGGAAAACGCTCCTATTCGGCCGACCGATCGGAGCGAAAGATCAGTTGTTGATCGCGGGCTCGCTCGCTCCTTTTAGACGCGCAACACCAAGCCCAGCTACGGCACCAACACCAAACCCAGCTACGTTGAAGCCCACCAACACCTAGAAGTCAAAATACGTATGCACATTTTTCTTACAGAAGAGAAGACGTGGGTGGGCCTCAAAAATTCATTAGACCTTTCTCTTCTGGCTGTGTGTCTATTTGTGGACCATTTTTTTGTTGTAATTATTTGTGACTTTTGTAAAAAATAGTTGCCAACTTTTATTGTAATTCAATCTATAGCAAATTAATTGTTGCTTGACCACTTTTTGATTGTTTGCAAACATATGATTTTTTGTTGTTTTTGTTTCGAACTTTTGTAAAAATAGACGATGATTTTTGTTGTAATTCAAGTTGTAGCAAATTAAATTATTTCTTAACAACTTTTGAATTATTTGCAAATATTTTAGTTGTAAATAGTCTGCGGTTTTTGTGGATGATGTTTGCGACTTTTGTTGTAAACACCCAAATTATTTGTGGTCTGTCTTGCTAATTATTGTTGTAAATATCTTGCTGGTTTGTTCTAAAGATATTTCTGGAATGAAAGCGGCCTTTTATTGTAAACATCCAAATAAAATAATATTGGTTTTTGTTATTAATTATTATTGTAAGTATGTTTCTGATTTGTTGTAAAGATATTTTTGCATGGAAACTAACGATTATTGTGAACACCCAAATAAAAAATATTGTTTTTGTTGTTAATTATTATTGTAAATATATTGATAATTTGTTGTACATATATGTGAAGATTTACTGTGAAAATTTTGTTGTAATACTTTTTATTTTTTGTACACAAAGCGGCGGGTTTTGTTGCTATACTAAGCGGCGGGTTTTATTGTAAATATTTGAAAGTCTGGGGGCAAAGGGAAACACGTGTTCAGTTTAAACTCATAGGCTTAGGACCGCGGGTTGATTTTCTAAAAACCAGGGGGCAAAATGCAAAAATCGCAATGCTGCTAATTCTGCACGCCGGATTACGATCGGACGGCGCACGAACGATCGATTTTCGCCCAGTTATCAGTCGACGGACGCGTAGCGTTCCCCTAGATTGATTGAGCAGAGAGAGAAGGTGGAAGCTGCGTAACGCGCGTAAGTGCATAAGTCCTGGGGGTTTCCAAATCACTTTTGCTAACATTTGCATCTGGCATAGTTGGCTGTGTGCTAGCTTCGTTCTGCTTTCGGTCGCTCGCCGTAGTTTCCCTGTTCCATCACGACGTCGTCTGGGCATACCGTAGACTGCTCCGACCATGCTGGCACTTATACTACTCGGAGACGGACCCTTCCAAGCCTACACCTGCAATGCCATCCGATCCCTCTGACCGACTACCATGATCCCGCGGGAGACGATGGACCAGTGGAAACATGTCTGGGGTCACCATATCTAACACCGGTGGGCTTCCGGCGAGCCAGGTTCCTGGATGGCGGTGTCGAGTCGAATCGGCGAGTCCCAGGACGACATGGACGATGTTGTATGCCTTGGTCAACTTCGTAACAAACGTATATGAGTTTTGTTGTGAAACAACAAGCTAGATATCGTAAGGTTTTATAGGTGTTTACTACAAGTTCAGTTTTTTCTTGGATTTTTTGATGATGCTTACGTGCCTTTCAAAATGTTGCTATCATATTACTGTTTTGTATAAAAAAAATTTGAATTTTCACCGGGGGGAATTGATCCCCACCTGAATCTTTATATATCAGAAGGCCCAAACGGCATGCATGAGTTTTACAAGGCGATGTATCCAAGGGGAATAAATGGACGATGATTTTTTTTCAAATGAACCTACAATTTGCTGCTTAGCCACTTTGTGTTGTTGGAACACATGTTTTTTTATTGTAATTATTTGTGATTTTTATTGACATGCCTGGTTATTTTTATTGGGAATGAATCTCTAGCCATTTTTTTGTTAACCAATTTCTATTTGCTGCCAACACATGTTTTTTTGGTTATAATCATTTATTTTTTATTTTTAAATTGCTAGTGATTTTTGTTACAACACAATTTGCAACAAAAAGTTATTGTTCAATCACATTTTTGTAATTTTTATTTTTTTTATTTTTTTTGCGATAATTTGTTGCAATAGTATGTTTTTATGTGGGGTGAGAGATTGTTCGGACCAAGTTACTTTTTGGTTGAGCGCTGGAGAAATAACCAGGTGTGATTAAACAAAATTTGTGTAATAGGTTATCCTAGAGAATCTACTTGAACTGGTAAATTTGAATTGTGTCAAAGGGTAAGCTCACTAAATGAATCAAAAACGTCAGCACGACCACTCATCCACTCCTCATCCTTTCGACCGAAAAACGTCAGCACAACCACTCATCCACTAACCACCTCTCATGCTACAACACCAAACAAAAAATATATTTCATCTGTTCAAAAAAAAGTTGAATAAGTTTTTTCTAGATAAGGATGTATCTATAACTAAAACATGTGTATATACCTTCATATCTAGATAAAGTTGAGCAGCTTTTTAGAGACGGAGGGAGTAGCTATCGCTAACCAGGTGGTTCGGATACCCTCATCTCCTAAACCTATCTCATGAATCAAAGAGCCCCTAGGGATTTCGCTCATTCACCATGACTCCATGAGCTTTATTTGGGCAGAGAAGGACGTTGGTTTCTCTCGGGTGCCTTTGGTATGTATTTCGTGAAGTGGCCGTCGTCACGTCGGCCGTCTGAAAATTTGTTTCAGTACAAATCAGAGCGTACTACGGCCATGGTGAATCAATCCACGTCTGGCGTGTCCGTGTGTTCGAGGAAAGAAAGGTGGACGCAACTTTGACATCGAAATATGGCAATACAGCGATTGGTCATTGGTATCTGTAGCTCCCTAGGAGCTCCAATCGCAAAAATTGTTCTGCAAAGGGTACTCCTTTGGAGAGAACGAGATAGCTTGCCCGATATGCCAGGCCAAGTCCGGTGGTACTTGTCCACAGTACAAGAGCTAAGCTTACACTAACGGTGTAAAGCAGTCATCGGACACAAAGGAAAACCGATTACCAGCTAGTGCTACTCGAGCTCCAACATGTAGCCAGCTTCATCCTTCAGAGTACTGAACCGAAAGCATATCATCTCCCCCTTACCGAAAAATTACAGATCTTGTCGAAGCATAGTTGCTTTTCTGCGCAGAGCACAATCAAATCCATGCTAAAGCAAATATTTCTTCCTGGTTCAGTCTAACAGGCAGTGTCGAAAGCATGATTACCCTGCATAATTGATCTTTTGATGGGCAAAGCGGCTAGCACCAAGCTGCCCTGGGGGCTGGGGCTGGGATCATGCAAAGAGGCAGTGTTGGGGTTTGTGAAGCTTGTTTTTTTTACTCGCCTTACAAATGTTCATGCTCCGGACACAAGACTAGACTTGTCCAGTTGCCCCTACTGACGGTGGATGCTCATCATCATAAGTGAAACCAAAATGCAGAACATCACAAACTTAGAATGGCAGGCAGCCTCGCCTGGTCCTAAACAGAAAGAGACAGAGGAAGGTGAGCGCAACGTGCCAAACATTTGTCATTCACTTCGTCAGTCTCGGATCCCTTTCACCCCCTCTACCGCAGGGCTTCAGCTCCGTGAAGCCAGAGCGACGAACACAGGCCGAACCTTGTGCATTGATGCTCACGTGCTCAACACAACGGGTTCAGGAGCCAGAAGCTGCCACATAGGGACGAACTCTCCAGGAGGCCGGATCTATTTGGTGCCGGCTACACCAACCACTGGTAAGCGGCTACACCAATGATCTATATGTTGCCAGTATTCAATTGCCGTGAGTTGTGGTTAGCAAGTAACAACTGACCATTAATCTAGGGAGGAAATGCCAGCTGCTGAGTCAGTTCAGCGAAGCAGAACGTTGCAGCCTCCAGAGGCATCTCCAGGCAGTTACCTAACTCAGCTTAGGTATCGTGGGCGTCAAACTGTAGTATAATCTCTTGCGGTACAAGTATCACGGCAGGAGCTTAATCTAATGACACTGTCGCTTCAAGAGGAAAAACTAATGTGCAGGCAGCGCCGACGCGAATCTGTGCAACGAGGCTTCCAGCCCAAAAGGCTTTCTGTCGACCGATTCCCCTCCACCACCTGCAGGTGCACCCGTCGTTTCCACTGAGCTTATGATTGTGAGCTTGGCATCGAAGAAACACGGAGGAAGCTCCTCAAAAGCAGAGATTCTGTAGCTACTTTACTTGGGCTCAACTTCTTTCATGCGCCAAATGTATCAGGAAAGAGAGCAATAATCTCACTAATCAACAAATCCTGAAGAAAAGAAAAACACTGAAGAAGATGTACAACGGATGACGGATCCGGGACACGCTCCGAACGACAGAGTCACTTCAGGAGCGGTCCTCGCGTCCTAGGGGAACTCGAACACAGAGAACCCATGCAACCGAGCTAATTAATCAACCAAGGCCGGCCGGGCGGACGCCGAAAATGCAGGTCCGCCGGTGGATGGCTGGCTGGCCGGCCGGACGCATCAGCTCGCGGCCTCGTCAATGCTGTGCAGCGAGGGCCGCCACTGCCGGTGCCGGGCGCCGGAGCTCCGGTGGGCGTCTCCGTCTTGCCGCGCCAACTGCAATCAGGTGACAGTAGAGTAGTCAGAACTCGGAATAGTGGAATACTGAAGATGGAACATTTGCATGTGTTGCATGGTAGCACAGAAGCAGAAAGGGATCGCTGAAAACGATTCGCCGTCCTGACATTAGCTGCTACTGTTCAATATTTTATTTGCCATGATTCTTTTATCATTCTGTATCCCTTTTATTTTAATAAGCATTAAATTTTCCTAATGGATGGTACACAATAGCATCAATCAGTTGGATGGATCCACAGGACCACGCCCCCTATATATACAAGAAAATCTTGTTTTATTCATGTCAATTGGGGATTGAGAATGTCAGATATACGGAATTAAATCATTCTTGATTGAGCTAAATTAAGGCGATCAGATTTCCAAGATGACTATGCAGATTTTGCCTCTACAGAGAAATCGAACGACGATTGCCCAGATAAAAGCCCATCTTCCTCAAGAGCTACACAGCTACAGTGCGGACGAACTGACAAGGTCATGATAATCGCGCGGAACAACTAACTAACTGTTGGAGTTTTGGCTGAGACAACTGTAGACGCATCATCAATCATGCAGAGAACGTGCATGGAGGCATCGGGCGAGAGAGAGAAAGAAGTAGCTGGATTAAAGAGAGCGCGAGTCTAGTCAATGTAATTAACTACCTGCTCGAGACTCGCGTCCAAGCTCGCCTCGTCGTCGTCGTCTGCATCGACGCCGTCGTCCGCCGCCGGCCGCGCCTTGCTCTGCCTCGACAGCGATGACTCGAGCTGCTGGAGCTGCTGCCGCGCCTTGGTCATCTTCTCCTCCTTCCGCGCCTGGACCGCCTTGGTCACCTCTGCACGCCCCAACAATTTCATGCCGTGTCAGCAGCAGAGCTAGCAGGAGAGAGGAAGAAGATGAGGAGAAGGTTATGAGCTGTTTACCGTGGGAGGTGATGAGTCGGTAGACATGGCCGAGGAGGAGTGTCTCCTTGGGCTTGAGGAGCTTGACGCGGGTGAGGCGCACGGTGCGGCGGGCGCCAGTGCCGTCGGCGTTCTCGGCGACGCGGAGCGTGACGAGCGCGACGTAGTGGCCCGGGTTGGCCCGCATCACCTCCGCCGCGCTGGTGGCCCAGTACAGCCGCTCTACGCGCCCGCCGGGGTGCTGTACCACCGCCGCCGCCGCCTCCGCCGCCTGGCAATTCCCCATCCTCGCGCGCGTGACCAGAACCGCGGGCGCCTGGCCTCAAACTAGCTCAGCGGGATATGATATGGGTTGGTTGGGCCGGAGAAACGTGGGCGAGCTTAGGGAGAGCAAGCTAGTGGTGCGCGTGTGTTGTACCGTGCTCTGTTATAAAGAGGAGAGGGCAACGGCTGGACTGCCAGCTCCAGCCGGAGGCGGTATATATCCCGCAGTGACCACGTAGCTCGCCTGCCGTTTCCTTTTCAATCCCCTCCCGTTCCACCTGCTGCTCCGGTATCGTGCTCCGCCCCGAGATGCATGTACACCAAGGGCCGTTTGGTAGCCTGCATGCCCTCTTGACTGGCATCGGTCCGCGCATTTAGACCCGTTTGGTTACCTGGCCCGCGTTCTTGCACGAACCGCTTCTCAAAGCATCCTCGGGCCAGGCCCTCGAGAAACGCTCGGTTCGGCCGTTTCTAGAGAGCCACCCCCGTTTCCGCAGAACTAGAGAACGTCGCGTCCTCACAGAGCCACCGCGGGAGATGGTGGAAGCTCGCGCGAGACGGCGAAATCTCGGCGGGATGAATTCAGTCACCGCGCTTGAATTTTCGCCACCGTATATAGAGGCGGCTCTCTCACCGGCAAATCCAAATCCCCCATTCCCCCCCCCCATTTCGAGCTCATTCACCGTTCCCGATCTAGCGACATGGCCGGCTCTACCTCACCCGTACGATCGGCGAAGCTTGCGGCGGCGACGGCGGCTGTGGCGGCGGCTACTGGTCGCGGATGGTCGTCTTCTTCCTCTGCGTCGATGACTTCGGTTGTGGTAAGCTTCTGCAAACCCCAGCCTTAGATCTAGATCTTTTGGGTACACAAGGGGGGTCTGAGCGAATCCATTGTAGGACATTCCTTTGTCGCCAGTTGAGGTTGTGGAGGTTGTCCAGGTTGCATCTGACTCTACGACGGGGACCGTTGTCGCCGTTGACTCTTCCACTGGGATGGTGGTGCTGCCTGCATCTTCGCTAGGGTCCCCTGCTTCCCCGGCCTCGGTGTTGCATGTGACTCCTTTGACTGTAAGGCCGCTCTTACTTATCTCGCTCTTCATTGATGTGGTAGTGCTAGTTCATTGATGTGGTGCTGCTTAAGGATGTGGATGTGGATGTGGTACTGGTAGTGGTGATAGTTCATTGATCTGCTAGTGCTTAAGGATATCGATGTGGTAGTGGTAGTTCATTGATCTGCTAGTGTTTGTCATGTAGCTGATCATACCTTTGGGCTCCAGTGATCTGCCTGCGCCTACTATGAATGCTGAGCCATGTCTGATCGCAAGCAAACCAGCCATGGTTTGGAAACCTGAGCTATCAGAGTTTATGCTGAACCGGTTGGTTCAGCTCGTCCGTAGCGGCGTAGCGGCGTCTGCTTCAACATGGAATTCAAGGAGCAGCAGATGAAGAAGGTAGCCACGGATGTTCTTGCATTCGCCGGCGTACATGTCACCACTCTTCAGCTGTACAACCACATTAGAAACTGGAGTACAAAGTGGAGCGTCATTATGAAGATGAAATCAGATCGCATTTTGGACTATAATGAAGATGGTTGCTGCTTCTACGACGGCGATGAAGAGATGGCGGACGAGTACATCCAGGTGCGAAGCCTCATTGAGTTCCTGCATAGATCTGAAAGTATATATGTGAATGTCGTCCGCACTAACAGTTGTTCTTGTGGATTGCAGCGCTACCCGAAGCACCGTCAGTACGCCGGCACCCCGATCACGAACTAAATTCAGATGAAGACGATCTTCACTCCGGGGTTTGTGTGCCAGGCGCAACTGTTCCAGCCTAACTTGCTGGTCAGGGCTATCGACTTCATTGCAGACAACGAAGTAGAGTATGTCGAGTACCTTAAGCTGCAGTCACCGGAGAGGAGGAGATGGCTTAGGACCTGGCTCCACAATCAGTTTCCTGCTTAGGGCTTCTTCTTCCTTCGTCATGATCTGCTGATTTTGGGAGGTGATCTTGTATCCTTGCGTTAGCTAGGACTTGCTACACACCTGATCCCCATTCTGTAATGATGAACTTGTTCGAGGTGGTATATACTAACCCCCCGTGTGATGAACCTGTGATGCATCACGAAGTAGTTGCTTCGCCCGTGATGCATCACCCACTAAGTAGTTGCTGTGTATTACCAGAACCTTTTGTGATGAACTGAATCTGATGTGTGTTGTTATTCAGTACTAGGTAACCTCACCACTCTAAGTGAACGAGTTACCACAACACTCAGCTATATGCAACCAAACATGTTGTGGGCTGCACGAGCAGGAAAGAAAGTACTGTAAACGGGCAACCAAACGATGGGACTTGAGTTCCTTCTCCTGCGCAAAAGGCCGCACAGGCTACCAAACGGTCCGCCTTTCATGGCCCATTGCCCGTTCGCGACACGCAGAGAGACCCATCTCGCTGGCGCAGTGGTGCAAGAAATCAATGTAGACTACCAAACGTGCCCCAACATACGGTAGTTAAGGATCATTTTCGCCTTGCTTTCGCTTCGCAAGCACCACGTGAACCTAGTTTATGTTTGGGGTCCTTCGGGGCTTTTTTTTTCTCATCGGATAAGTCCACAACTGCTTGCGAAATCTTTAGGATGTGTTTGGTAGCCTGCATGACCTTTAAACATGCTGTGTCGATACAAAATCGATGTGTTTGTTTGGTCGCATGAGGCCTCCGTCTCGTGGAGCACGAATCACAAAGAACCACCGAGGCAGACCAAGTGAGACAACTTTTTGTCGAGCCATGTTGGGGCAATGCAAAAGAGGGCACACGCAAGCCCGCGCATTTGCGGCTGGGAAGGCGGGAAACACGACATTCCCCGCCATGTGTACCCTCACCTTCCCCTCTGGTTTAACTCTCTTCTTCGAACCCTCACCAAAAATCCGTTTTCCCTCATTCAGCACATGTGGCGGCGGTAGGCGGCTAAGACGCGAATCTGCGCTCACTCGCAATTTGTCCAACTTTGGACCGTACTTTTGCGGCGGCAGGCGGATGAGACACAAAACTGCGCTCCCTGATGATTTCCCCAACTCTGGCCCCGGCTTGGGCGGCGGCAGGCGGCTGACATGCGCATCCACCTCACTCCATCGCCATGTCTTCTACTCCCTCGTCAGCTATGCTAGAGGTAAACGAGTCTCATCCCTGCCCCTTCTCTTTGCAGTGTGCATGCCGTCTCAAGTTAGAGAGTACTGATGGTAGATCCGGTGGATTAGGTCAATATCATGGCACTCATTCATCAGGCGGCCACACTAATAGTTGTCATTCATGCAAGGACCATGATGTTGCAAAAGGGAGTTGTTAGGCACACTGCTTATCCTCGGATCATGTATGGGCCTATGTTGGCCCGATATCAGAAGATGATAGCTAACCGGAACTACATCTATAACTACAACCCTGTAGAGGCCCTCCAAATTCTCTGGATGATAAGAGTCCCATTCTTTGCACTGGTCAAAAGGCTAAGGGACATTGGATTGTTGGAGGATATCATCCATACCTCCGTGTAGGGACGGAGTGAGGATCTAACCTTGAGGGGAGGCGAAATAGATAGATTTTGTCTTGTGAACTTCATGAGGGGGCAAAGATGGCTAAATAGCTAAGAAAATGAGTTCTAATGCCTACCATTCTTAAGAAAATATGAACATTGGGGGTGTCCTAGCCCCCCCCCCCCCTTGCCCCTATGCCTCAGTCCCTGCCTCTGTGGAAGAGCGGGTTAATATGTTCTTTCATGTGGTTGATCATATCTAGAGGTTTCTGCAAGGTCACAGATCGTGTGTACCTAGTTTTTAAAAGTAACATTATTGAATCCACGGTGGAGCTGATAGCTAATGGTTTATTGCATCACACTATCTTCAATAAATTATAATTTAGAGCTATTCTTAATTCTAGGAAAGGTAAATAAGAGTGTTTTTAAACATGCAACAAAGTAATAGTAAATACCTGCAAATAGAAACGAGATAGTGTGTATGATATGAAGTGCTTGAAAATCAATGGGGTAAACGTTCTCAAGGAGTTCCGAATTTCCCACTAGCATGGTTACTATGTTGATTTGGACTTAATGTGCTAGTTACAATATGTTGACAAAGTGAGGATAGGCTCGAATAAAGGTGCTACCATAAGAATTGTTCGAGACCCCTCATAACCACTACCTTTTTCTTTCGCATGCCGCGCGAGTTCTGTAATTAAGGGTCTTCCCGTGGTTATGGTCATAGGCTCTTGTACCTCTTACTCCTTGTTAGGACATGATTGAAAGAGGCCGCAAATTGTTGTCACATGTAAGCCCACATATATCCAACCACACGCAATGATGATTGCCTTCAATGATTCCAATGCCAAATATTGCATGGTGCACAACATACAACATCACCAAAGACAACCACCACTTTCACATATTGCAACTAAAAAACATAAATATTTGTTTTAGTTCATAGAAATTCTAGGGTTCCTCCATCTCGCCAAGAACAAATAAAACTACTCACACATGGGGAAAAATAACATCATCATGAATTGAAATGGAGTACGATGAATCAAATGGATACGAGTGCAAACCAATCTAAGAGTCGGTGTTACAACAATACGAATGACAAGGATGAAGTCGATAATGGTTGCAATAGTGTTGATGAAGATGATACCCAAACCTCCAAGATCCAGGTTGCGGCGTGGTGGATCCCCTTTGGAGGTGAGTTACCCCTCCAGATCCCTTCCAGATGTGAGGTTTTGTGGTTTTTTGATGTCTCTGTAACTCCAATCTAAGATCCGTCTTCGCAACGTTAAAGCAGTTGATGAGGCGTTTCCACTGATGTATGGTACATGCACACCATACGGGCGGGTGTGACCGTACTATCGGTCATTAAAGCTCATGTCTTCACTCTTCACAGTTGGCAAATTTTTCACTTGGTGCGAGTTTTGAGCTAAATGTCTGCAATCATCATTATTGTGCCTAGATATGATCTATATTATTGATTTTCCAATCTTCCTCCTTAATTATGGGATCCTGGTGAAACAAACAAAATAGGGGTGTGCTAGCGTGGTAAAAAAAAAAATCCCTACTAGTAAGGCATTGTTAATGTTGTAAAACACGTCGCTTTTTTTTGCACTCATCAACATCCCCAAACTAAAACTCTTGCTCATCCTTGAGCAAGGTATCAACTTGAGTGAACATGGTCAACTTGTTCATCAAAGGTGAGGCGATAAAATGAATGAGGCTAACAAGTGAAAATTTTATAAGGTATTGAACTTTTCTCAAATGCTATATCTCTTATATAAGTCAAATGTACTGGAGGATTCCACACCTTATAAGAATGTTTCTTATTCAAAAACTTAATCAAGAGCATAACATACCTTGTATGTGTTTTTAACCAGGCAAGTATGATGGGGTGTTCTCAAATCTTTTCAGAGAGCTTTCATACATCCACCTTTGGTTAAAAATCTTGAACATTCACTTTCAGTCGCTCTCACAGTTGTTAACGTGTCTATTTTTTCATGGCACTTTTTCTCTTCCTTTTCTTTCTTTTTCTCCCCCCATTTTTCTTTTTCTTCCTCTATCTCTCTCTCTCTCCCCTCTCTCTCTCTCTAGAGTCGTGCCAAAGACTAGACATGTTTGACCAACTTATGAGATGGCATAAAAGAGATCAAGGACTAAGTCTTAAACTTCAAGGTGGAGCATATGAAAGAATTCAATTCATGATTTAAGTAACTACCTCAACTCATACTTGTTCTTGGAATTTTTTCTTCTTATCTTTTTTGTTTTGATAGTCAAGCTCATAAGTTTGGAATATCCTAAAACCATCATCTATATACAAGTGAAATAGCACTTAAGTCAATTCTTAAACCCAATAAAAATGATCACAAACTGATTTCGTCATGCATACCATCTTTTCTCAATTCAAAGGATAATCATCATTCCCTATTCATAGAGAGGATGCTAACACAAATTGCTAATGTAACATACTTAAACTATAATTTATTATAGAAGTAAATATACTGAAAGAAGTAAAGATTACAAGGCTTTAGAATCCTTCTAGCTTGAAACCAAGCAAGGGAGGATTACATAGCTCCTTGCTTGTACTTAGTTTTTTTTTTCCAAGGTAGACCTTCAAAATTCCTCTCCCTCCTTCACGTCTCATCTGCAAGCATGAGCAAATGCACGTGGAACAAGCATAAAGTTCTATTATGGCTGCATGCTGCTTTTGCACAATGTTTAAAATCTCCTTCTTTTCTGCTCACATCTCAATAACAATTTTAGTGAGGGTGTTCATTCTATTGTTGATTTCATCGATCTTATTTCCGAGATCTTTGCTCCCTTTGGTTTGCCTTTCGGATGTCGGCGGAGTTGCGATGCCACTCCCGTTGTTGAAGGCGCCATCTTGGGGAATGTAGGGAAGGTCGTCGAGCATTGGGAAGTCTAGAGGTGGATGTGGAGACTTTTCTTGTTCGATGTTGACATCTCCCGGTCTAACTTGCTGCACCAAGGCAGCTGCTAGCCGTTGTTGCACTGAGGCCCCTGAGCCTGTTCGAGAGGGGAAAGGGTTCTCCTCTGCGGCAACATTGGTGGTTGGTAGGCGATCTTATATTCTACAGTGCTCCCGTCATCTGCAAGGATGTGGTCATCATATCCCGTCGCTTCCTCTTTAGTGCATCTTTGTCCAACAATTTTGGTCCTTTGTTGTGGCTTAACCTTTGGTGGTGTTGTTCGTTCGGCGGAGCTCCGTGGGCGTTTTGGTTGGCCTCTTCCCCTGCGTTCTCTGTACTCCCCTATGATCTTGAGGGAACACCTTTGCCTCCCGATGGTTCGGCGCCCCTCAATACATGATGAGGGACAAGGGTCCCTTCCATAGGCAAAGATGACAGAGTACGGGTGTACGTGTGTCTGCCTCGAGTTAGCGACGACACGTTGACGGCCTCCCCGAAGACCTTATGTTCCCTCTGGTTTTGTTCCCGACAACGGCATGTAGACTAGGTGTCTCAAGTTGCACTCTCTTGTTTTATATTATGTCTTCTGTTGGCTTGTGTTTGCATGCTTTTGTAAGCACGTTGTATCTACTGTTATATGTGTTATTAATTTAACACATGGTAAGACCTTCAATTCTAAGAAGTCCATGGCATAGATCAAAGTAACACGCACCAAATGACGTTAGTAGAGTGCAACACGGGCAATTCCAATTGTTTCATAAACGTTAGGGAGAGCACCGTGATAAATTTCACACATGCTCATCTACGCATACTTGTATCAGGACACTAGTATTATTACTATTATTATTATTATTATTATTATTATTATTATTATTATTATTATCATCAATTATTATTATTATTATTATTATGTTATACTCGTGATGTTTCATGCTAGCTCATCATCATTCTTCTTTATCTCCAGCGCTGCCTCCTCCGTGATGATGCAATGGACTGGCTTATAAATTCGGACGCCAATTCTTCTGCGCGCCCTCCAACCAACACCCTCCTGAAAACAAGCTAGAGTCTAACATTACAATACTATCTTACAGAAAACTGTTCCCATCATTCTTCTCTCAGAAGAAAAAGAAAAACAGCAACGGATGGGTGCTTCATTTTATAATCGGAACAAATGTTGGTAGCTCGACAAGAAATGTTAAACTGCAGAAATGCGGCTAGCCATCGGAGTCGCCGTGGCTTTCCTTGCCACCAGGGCAACCCGTTGATTAAGCTGCTGATGTACTATGCTTAGTAGGCTGCCCTATCTGCTTGGTAAGCACTGTGCGTGTGCGTTACGAGCCGACCGCGAGCACGGTCAGCACCGCAATACGGCGACGCAGTTATCGCGGCAGGTCGGGGGTCCACGTCGACCGTCATGCTCCGTGGTGTTTGAGATCATCACAGCCGCGTAAGGGTATCTGCAGTGGCGCCACGATCTAGATAGGCCCAAGCATTTGTTTTGATCGCTACGGATAGAAGGACACGAAATGGATGATTTAAATTTAGGCTGAAAATGTGCGGGTGCACTATAGGCCGTATGCATGTCCACCCACATCCGTGTCGGGTCCGTTTTGCAACGACTAGATGTCCGCTCGCCTTCTTCGCACAACTATTAGTGGGCGATGCCAGTCTTCCGCTCCGCCGTCAATACCGCCTGCGCCTCCATCAATGCCACAACCACTTGGACTCAAGCGCTGGCATTGACAGTGGACGCACGCCCGCCTTTTAAAGGCGAGTAGCTGCGTCTTCCAGTCCCCACAGCCACCGCCATTGCCACTTCCAGTCCACATCGCTCCATAGACCAGTGATAGCCGCAACAACCCCCAGCCATGGGAAATTCTTGGCCGTGGAGGAATGGCCGCAATGATCGTGAGGTCGGGTCCTCGCATGGAGGCAGCCGTCACGGATCGCCCTGCCTCTACGCGTGAGAGCCACACTGCCTCATTGCGAGCACAACCGCTACTACGTCCCTATCCATGTGGCACACTAACTCTAGGAAACCAACACTCCAACATCAATCTGCCTAGGAGCTGGCACACGAATACGTGGATGGTGCGAGTTCCTCTTGTGCCATGAAAAGGTTCAGTGCGGCGCCGGGAAATCCGCCATCGGTGGGATCTCCTACAACCCAATCTACGTCATGACCCAGTGTATGTCGCAAGCTCTACCTCATGCGAACACGTTCCCTGAGTAGGAGTTCGACCCACCACGCCACATCCCCTATCTGGGTGATGCCGAGTACGTGCAGGCCAGGAGATCGGTGTCGACGAAGAGTACGATGGCGTGGACATCGATCTGCATAATCATGGCGCAGACATGCCGAGGCAAGGAGGCGCGCGACAACACCCTAGACTACCTTAGCCTCCTCGCTTACGAGCGGGAAATAGCGGAGGCCATGAAGAAGGAGGATGAGCTCCCCGTCTAGCCACCTGAGCTGGACAACGATGAAGCCCTCGGGTTTTACATCATTACGTCTGAGCTAGAGGACCTCACCAGGTGGGATGGCCTCGCCATGTGGTTACAAGAATCAGTGCCGGCCTGCCACGCCGCTGGTGACCCCACCACGACGAAGGTCGCCGTGGCGGACGTGGCCCGCGCCTGTCCTCCTCATGCCCTAGCGTCTGCGCCGCACTGGCCATGGCCATGGGAGATGCCAGTCTACATCAATGTGGACGGCGAAAACGAGTAGGCGACGCCGATGGAAACCCTAGCTAAGGTTTTAGTTTGTTTTAATATATGATATACTGTAACAAAAAAAAGCATTTCGCCACTAAGTCTATCCCATCCAAAGGAACAAGGGGTAGACACGGCCGCACTATCCACGAGCTGATCTAAATAGACCAAAATTTTGTGTATAAAATGGATTGCCCCGCTGAAAATGTCCTTACCCCGGAGAGGGAAGAGGAAGACTCGGCCGTGCCGGTGGCGTGCCTAGAACTTATTGTCCATGTGTTGGAGCAGGACCGAGTAGAGTAGGGAAATGGCGATCGCGTGTTAGCTGTTGCACACAGACACGAGCTGAAAGAAAGTCCCGTTGCCAATAGATTTGTGACGCCGACGTGTGAGGCCGATGCCTTGTCCGTCTCGATTCATCACGGGCACGGACGCCAGCTCTGAATTCCGGAAACCAGCCGTAAATCCTGACGCTGGTTTCACATGCTTCAGTGAAGAACACGCTCGGCCGCTCGGGTGCTTTCACTTGTCCTGTACGTGCAAGTTGCGTTGTTGATGCTATCTGCATGTTTGTTCCGTTGAAGGCGATTGAGCGTGTCGCGGCCATGGCATGCAGAAGAAGCTCACAACCGCGGCATGGGCCAACAGAACCAGCCGGCAGGCCCACTCCAAATCATTTCCCCAATAATGCGCACCTACAGGCTACAGCGCCCGTATGCACCTGACTGTTTTATTAGGCTCGTTTCGCCTTGCTTCTACGAACCAAGCCTTGCGAAGAGATCCAAATTCCAAAACAGCAGTGGCATCCCAGCCGCCAGGAGCAGAGCTGATCTAATCTAATCTAAACAGTAAAATAGACTGATAAGCTGCTACTGTCTGGCAGACTAGTATTCAGTTGTTACCAAACCCTACTGCTTAATGGCACTACTATCAGCCGGCAGACTAGTGTCCAGTTGTTACCAAACCCTACCACCCAGCCTCATCATCGCCGTGGACATTTCTGCTGGATGTCACTGTGAGCGACCCCGCACCGGCGCCCGTGCCCGTGCAGTGACAATTGGCACCATCTAGGATGGCTGCTTTTTTGTCAGGTTTCCACCGTTCCAGGGTCACCACAACACCTCCGAGCTGTCGAACGGTGGCCGGAAGCAATGGTCGACCTGGGGGATGGTCCTCCGTACCAAATGGGCAATCAGACGGGCTCCTCGTCGTCGCTTCCTGCTGCTTGCCCGTTTCCATCCGTTTCATCATATATGCTGTCAGGTAGAACTGTCGATACAGTTTTATGATGTTTTGGTAGCAGCGGTTTAGACTTTTGGTTCCTCCTCCATGCCACAAAGATTTGGTAGTATAAGCAATGCCAACATGTGTTTCATAAATAAACAACTCCTCCATAGTACAAAGACTGCTATTTTCAGATGCACGTTCCCAGGACATAACATAAACATCAGCCACACAATCAAGCCATAAGCCCAAACGGCAACCCACTTTCTCATGCGACGGAGGTTCTCAAAATAACTTGCAATAGTTTAGTTCATGGCATCAAATGGTGTACTATATATACCAAATAAAATCTGAAGCACCGACCTTTAGCGGCTATAAGAGAATGTTGAGAACGAAACAATCTAATCTAATCACACTGCAAATCATTGATGCAATAATGCACAAACACATGGAGGCTGCAAAGTCATGGATGCAATAGCAAGAAGGAAATCAGAGATTTTCCAAAGGGGCAGTCTTGATCAGATGCGGACAACAGAATAAAAGTACGTGCACGAAACCGCGATCTCAGAATTTACTTGGGTAAGGGGGTTTCATTCACATCGACCGATCTATCGGTCACCTCCCTCCTAACAGGTAGTGTCGCTGCTTCTTCTCTACAAGGTTTATTTTCTCCTACTCCACAAAGACGTTGTTCCTCTTCCTCCACTGCTCCACCTTTGTCACGCCCCAAACCACAGCCCGGAAGAATGGCAACCGCCAAAACCATAAGCATACAAGGCCAAGTATAGTCCATTTAAAAAAACAAAAACAAGGCTAAACATAGTGAAATATCATCCACAAAAGTCCAAAATATCTCCAATTTATTCATTATCAAATATTACAAGTACAATTAATTTTACCGCAACTCTAGTGATATATCCTCTATTGATCTTTATCTCGACTTCTATGCTAGACGTCTTCATATTGATTTACAGTCATCACCTCTTGATCATAAGATTGTTCTATGCATATCAGATAAAAACAGAAAAAAAAACTTGTGAGTACGTTAAACATACTCAGCAATAATATACAAAATTTACAATCCATAGTGTACATAGAACTCAAAAGGGTGTTATATACCCTCATACCGACTGAGTCCACCAAAGCAGTATCATCATTAATATCACATACATCTCAAATATTAGTTTAGCCTCTTGTAAGGGAATCTACGTCCCTAATCTTTATTTTGGTATTTGGTGAATACAAGGTTAGAGAGGACTACCCGTTTACATCAAGCTTATCTATAGGTTAAGTCATCTCTTCTCTTTGGTGCTGGGATACATTGCGAAGAAAGGGAAAAGGAGGTCGAAGTGACTCGAAGACGGAGACCGAAAGAACTCGACATGCTAGCCCTCCTTTTTTCCGGTTTTGTTGAGTATAGGAACCCCGCACTATTAAGAGTGGATCAACACTTTTATTTGATACTTGGCTCAAATCAATCTCTTGTGCTTTCCATCAAAAATTCCTTGCCATTTCATCTTGCTTTGCTTCTACTTCTTACACAAACTCCAAAAGAAATAGCTTTTATATCTGTTCTTTCTCTGGTCGTACCGGGCCTTAGTCCGGTATGACTGGGTGCTTAGCCCTTTGGGCTCATTCCCAAACTAGAGAGATCGGCCGGTCAGTATCGACCAAACCAATCGTCATAATCTCACCTCATGATAGTATCAATCTCTGAGAATCACGCCACCGAGTCCCCTACTTATGTGGTACTTCCCATCAGGGCCCTCCATCTCACACATTTCAAGTATCGACCATCTCAGGCTAGGTACACCACACTTTTTATGATTATGACCAATCAATTTGTATGGTACCATATTTTATCTTGGTTGACCAATATGCAACATAAGAAATGTGCTAAAATAAATGCAAAGTAAGCAGTTCTAGCTATATACAAAATTAATAGCATACAAAACACAGATAAGCATAACAATCATATAAATCAACCAAGGGAATGCAAATCACACAAGAAAATTTCGGGTATACGCAGCTTCCTTGAGTATCCTTTGGTCACTAAATTTATGTCTCCTCCATGATCGCTGCCGGGTCGACAAGCACGGCCACAGCCAGCGCAGGAGTGACTAGTAATCCGAGGCGCGCAGCCCGTACATTGTTCATAGGAGCTCTAGCAAATATGCCGAACACAACTTTCACACAGCTGGGAACGGGCGCCCCCACACTCATTCTCGCCTTGCTAAAGCATCTCGTCGCGCCCATTGCCATGGTGCATGATGTTGTGAGTCTTTCCCGCGAATCGGCGTCCTCAGTGACACCCTTCTGATGGGAGGACCTGCTCCATGCCCTCTGGTAGCGCCGGCCTGCTCGTCCGGATGACGGATCCACGACCGAGTCATTTCAGGAGCGGTCATCCCATCTGAGGGGTGTCAAGCAGACTCGAACGTAGCAAACCCATGCGAGCTAATTAATCGACCTTGGCCGGGCGAACGCTGAAAATGCAGGTCCGCCGGTGAATGGCTGGCCGGAAGCATCAGCTCGCGGCCTCGTCGATGCTGTGCAGCGAGGGCCGCCACTGCTGGTGCCGGGCGCCGGAGCTCCGGTGGGCGTCTCCGTCTTGCCGTGCCAACTGCAGTTAATCAGGTAGAGTGATCAGAAGACGGGCCGGCATTTGCATGTGCTGTTATGGTTCAGAAGTAGAAAGGGATCTCTCAAAACGATTCTGTCTACTGTTCAGTATTCTACGTATTTGTCATGATTCTTCTATCATTCTGTACCCATTTGTTTTAGTCATTGAACTTCCTTCTGGTTGGTACAATAGCATCAATCAGTTGGATCCATAGGACCACATGTTAGCTAAATCTTGTTTTATGCATGTCAGCTGGGGGATCGAGGATGTCAGATATACAGAATTAAATCATTCTTGATTGATTGAGTTAAATTAAGGCATAAAGATTTCATAGATAACTATGCAGAGAAATCGAACGACGAAAGCCCAGATAAAAGCCCATGCTCCTGAAGAGCTACATCTACAGTGCGGACGAACTGACAAGGTCATGATAATCGCGCTGAACACCTAACTAACTGTTGGAGGCTTGGAGTGAGGCAATTGAAGACGCATCGATCATGCAGAGAACGTGCATGGCAGCATCAGTCGAGAGAAATAAAAAAAGAAGTACCTGCTCGAGACTCGCGTCCAAGCTCGCCTCGTCGTCCTCGTCCTCGTTGACGTCGTCGTCCGCCGCCGGCCGCGCCTTGCTCTGCCTCGACAACGACGACTCGAGCTGCTCGAGCTGCTGCCGCGCCTTGGTCATCTTCTCCTCCTTCCTCGCCTGAACCGCCTTGGTCACCTCTGCACGCACCAACCATTTCATGTTAGTGTGTGGCACAGCTTGTCGGAGAGGCAGAGAGAGGACAACGAGGAGCTTGATAGTTTGTTAACTTACCGTGGGAGGTGATGAGGCGGTAGACGTGGCCGAGGAGGAGCGTCTCCTTGGGCTTGAGGAGCTTCACGCGGGTGAGGCGCACGGTGCGCCGCGCGCCGGTGCCGTCGGCGTTCTCGTGGCGCTCCTCGGCGACCCGGAGCGTGACGAGCGCGACGTAGTGGCCGGGGTTGGCCCGCATCACCTCCGCCACGCTGGTGGCCCAGTACAGCCGCTCCACGCGCCCGCCGGGGTGCTGGACCACCGCCGCCGCCGCCTCCGCCGCCTGGCAATTCCCCATCCTCGCGCGCCTCTCCTCAAACGTGGGCGAGCTAGGGAGAGCAAAGCAAGTGGTGCGCGTGTGTTCTGCCGTGCTGTGTTATAAAGAGTGGAGAGCAACGGCTGAAGCGCCGGAGGCGGTATAAATCCTGGCCGTCCCGGTAGTGGAGCATCTCCATTCACCTCCCCAAAAGCGTCCCCCAAAGGAATTTGGGGCGCGCCGAACAAAAAATGCGTTCCAGCCGCGTCCCCTAAAGCTCATTTTTGTCCGGCGCGCCCCAATACGGTGTCCGGCGCCCCAAGCCCGTCCCCGTCCCACAGGGGACGCTCCGGGCACGCCGGACACAACGAAAAGCGAGGCGAACCGACGCGGGCCCAACCCGTCAGCGGCTCGGAAGGCTAAAACCCCGTCGTCTACCTTTGGTCAAACGATGTTAATGGCGTACCTGTTTTCCCAGGCGACGCAAGGACGCGTCTCGTCGTGGAAGGCCGCGTGGCCGTCCGCGCCGGCGTTATTGCGTGCAACCACCCGCTGCCGCCGCTGTTTTAAGACGCCCTGCAGTTCTCGCCGCTCACAAACCTTCTCGTCGCCGCCGCCTCCCCTCCCGCATCTTCTCCTCCGCCGCTCCAAAAAATGTCGAGCTCTTCCTCCCGCAAGATCGCCGCGGCGAACGGCTTCGGCCGCGGCAGCCTCACCGTGGCGGAGGCGTGGGCGTTGTACCACGCCCGGTATCCGACCCCGCCGGACATGCGGCCGCTAGCGGCGAGCGGCCGGAAGATGGCCGTGAACGGCATTGGCGTCCCGCCGCCGCCGAGCCGGGCTCGGACCAATGGAGGGACGCCATCAAGGCCCGGCGGGCTCAACTCACCGCCGAGGAGCGGTTGGATCCAACGTGGGCGGTCGACGACAACGACGCCTGGTGGACGACGTACTTCAAGGCGAAGTACGACGTCGAGATGTACAGCACCGACGGCCTCGTCGGTTGCCCCAACAGCTGGAACAAGGACGGTCGCGCCCTGTTCTAGGGCGTTCCGGGGCGCACCCTCGAGAACGTCATCCGCGGCATCCGCAACGGCGCTCCAAGGTTGGAGATGCCGTCGTCACCGCCGCCGTCTCCTCAATGGCAGCCGAGGAGGACGACGTACTCGTCCTCCTCGCACTCTTCTTCCTCAGGACCGGCGCGATCGACGCCGTCCTCGTCGTACCGGTCGGCGCCCTAAACTGTCCCCAAACGGGAGGTCAAGGAGGAGCCGGCGACACCCGTCAACACGAGGCGTGGCGGCAGCGGCAGCGGCAGCCGGCGTCAGCAAGGGAGGCGCGGCGGCGCCCTCCTCATCCCGAAGCCGGAGGTGAAGGAGGAGCCGGAGGAAACGTCGCAGGCGGCGCTGCTGGCGGAGTACGAGCGGCAGCAGCGGCTCATCGCCGCCAGCCGACGACCCCGAGGACCGCCCAGTGGCTGCGGGCGGCGTTCTTGGCGTCCATGAACGATAAGGACGCCAGGAGGGGCGACCTCGACGCGGCGATCGCCATGTCCATCCGCGACTCCGGCAAGCCGCTGGTGGACCTCACCGACGACGGCGAGGCAGGACCAAGCGGCTTGGTGAAGGATGAGCCCGTCGACGAGCCCGTGAGGAGCGCGTCAAGCAGAAGGTCATCACCGACGCCATGTACAACTTCCAGCAGTACTACGACGCCTCCGGCCGCCGCAAGTGGTTCTAGATTAGGTTTAGTTTAAATTTAGTCAAATTTCGTTCGAATCTATGTAAGTTTGAACGAATCTTAATCGAATCTGGTTAAGTTTAAAATTTCCGAAATTTTGATTTGGGGACGCGACTGGGGAGCGACGTCCCACAAACGCGGCACGAACGAAACACGCCCTCCAAATGTTCAAGGGTTAATTATTGGTTTGCCACTACAGCCCGCGCAACACTTAGTTTTGCCACTAGAGCAGAATGGTTCTCAGTTTTGCCACTAGTATGTGTGCGACGGCTCGTTCCGTGAGCCTGCCGTTTCATTCAAGTCAAACGTCCATGACTCGGCTGTTTCAGGTGGGACCAGGCGGAGACGCGTTTGAAAAGAGGACCGTTGCCGGCCGTTTCACGTGGGACCCACAAGGTTTGGCTTTGGGCAGGATGAGAAGGGTGTTTAAAAAATGGTGAAAAATGAACAAACAAAAAAGGGTGCGGCTGGGACTCGAACCCAAGACCGCTTTGTTTGGTAGCGTGAAGAATTGCTCTGCGTAACCGATGGGGCGAGATGGAAAGATATTGAAAACCGAAAGGAAGAAATCTAACTATAGTTAGTTCTAGTTCGTGACTTGGTTTATGGTGTAAGGACGTATATGTTTGTTCTTTGTGTTTATGCACGCTGCTTAACCAAAAAAAAGGGTGCGTCTTTGTTATTTGAAACATTACGTGTTTGTGGTTTAGGTTGGAAAAATAATCAAATAAAAAAGGGTGCATCTTTATATTCTTGCGGGGAAAAATGGTGCATTTATCTCGATTTCAAGCATTGCGTGTTTGTGATTTTTTGTTTCATACTATGGGTACCCTACTTATAATACATCAAAGTTCATACTTGGATCCATGTTTGTGATTTCATGATTCATACACCCTTGATATATTACATCGAAATCATAGAAAACTAAGATATATGAGATGCAAATATTGGTAGCCGGATCATCACGCAAAATAACTTAGATAAATTCGATACATAAGATGCTTAGTTCCACCATTACACGGAAATAACTTAGATAGATAGATAAGTTGAGTGACACACGACTTGACACGACTCAACACGGAACCACATAGAAAATGAAAACGTAAAGCTAAAAAAACATGACGATCGAGAGGTTGACGAGAACACATCTTGGCCGCACCACTCGCCGCAGCACTCGCGCCGCACCACCGTCTTCACCGGCGTCTTCACTTGTTGTACGGGAGGCGGTGCATAGGTTTCCCGGAGAAGAAGATGGCGTCGCAATCGGTGAAGACGTTGTAGGTGGTGAAGAAGATTGACTCGCAGCCGCACCAGTAAGACCTCACCGAGGAGGGCGTACGCGTCAAATCGGTTGGCGAAGGTGACCGTGAGCAGCTTGAGGGCGACGCCTTCACGAGACTCGTTGACGTAGTACATGACGGGCGAGCCCGGTGGGAGGTGGGAGAAGCCCTCGTCGAGGAAGTCTCGAGTGAGCTCGACCTCGGTCCTCCACCTCGACTTTGCCCACACACGGAGCGTCTTCTCGACGAGGACGTCCGCCGGATAGAGTAGCTCCGTCCCGGTGCGCGGACGGCGGAAGGTCGGTCCCGTGTACCGCATCTTCGGAGAGCGCGAGAGGCTCGCTTGGGTGCGTGGTGCTTTGGAGAGGGAGAGGAAGAGAGGCTCGCTCGGTTGGTGTGTGGGAGAGGAAGAGAGGCCCCTTATAAAGAGGTTGGCTCATAATTGGGTGGTTCCTAATGAATTAACGCGTGGCTAGCCGTCTTCCCAAATAATTAAGCGTATTGACGATGGCAAACCGATGCCGCTCGCATCGCTGCGAGAGCCGAGACGATGGCAACGCCGAGACGCCGCGTCGATGCATTAAAAGGCGTCGGCGAGTGAGGTACGTGGAAAGGGCCGTTGGCGTGGCGCCTGCATGGCGCATGCATGGCGCATGCATCGCAGGCCTAGACACGCGAGACGGCCCAACGGACATTTCAGTGTTCTTATAGCCCACCGTACGCGTGGAGAAAGGAACCAATGAGGTTGAAGAACGAGGGTGTCCATGGATCGGCCCGAAACCTTCTAGAAGGCTAGATCGGACGGCTGGCGTTACCGCAGGTGAACGGTCCACAATGCAAAACAGAGCAACCCACGGATCGGTCCGGTTTCCTTCTAGAAGAATAGGGTTAGCTGGTCAAAATTAGGCTTTGACCAAACTTGAAATGAGCATAAAAAATTCAAAAAAAATCAAAAAAATGGAAATCCTTCTCACATAGTCTTCTTATGTCATATACTACCCATTCTAGTTGATAAACATGGTCTACATGCTGTTCAACAAAAAAACCATGTGTCTAATGTGATATCTCAAACACTGGGGTACAAGTTCGAGGGTGAAGACAAGAGGTTTAGGGTTTGGAACATGAAAAGTTTCAAAAACCTCACCAAAGCTTCATTTTGGAGTGAATAACAAGGATCCATGCTTAGTTTTACAATTCCATGTTTAAAACTTGATAAAATGATGGTCAAAGGTAGGTTTGACTAAATTTGAGATGAGCATAAAAAATTCAAAAAAAATCAAAAAAATGGAAATCCTT
Source organism: Lolium rigidum (assembly GCF_022539505.1). Classification (NCBI taxonomy): domain Eukaryota; kingdom Viridiplantae; phylum Streptophyta; class Magnoliopsida; order Poales; family Poaceae; genus Lolium; species Lolium rigidum. The sequence goes on from NC_061509.1 coordinate 225,276,321, forward strand.
CTCACATAGTCTTCTTATGTCATATACTACCCATTCTAGTTGATAAACATGGTCTACATGCTGTTCAACAAAAAAACCATGTGTCTAATGTGATATCTCAAACACTCTGGGTACAAGTTCGAGGGTGAAGACAAGAGGTTTAGGGTTTGGAACATGAAAAGTTTCAAAAACCTCACCAAAGCTTCATTTTGTAGTGAATAACAAGGATCCATGCTTAGTTTTACAATTCCATGTTTAAAACTTGATAAAATGATGGTCAAAGGTAGGTTTGACTAAATTTGAGATGAGCATAAAAAATTCAAAAAAATCAAAAAAATGGAAATCCTTCTCACATAGTCTTCTTATGTCATATACTACCCATTCTAGTTGATAAACATGGTCTACATGCTGTTCAACAAAAAAACCATGTGTCTAATGTGATATCTCAAACACTCGGGGTACAAGTTCGAGGGTGAAGACAAGAGGTTTAGGGTTTGGAACATGAAAAGTTTCAAAAACCTCACCAAAGCTTCATTTTGTAGTGAATAACAAGGATCCATGCTTAGTTTTACAATTCCATGTTTAAAACTTGATAAAATGATGGTCAAAGGTAGGTTTGACTAAATTTGAGATGAGCATAAAAAATTCAAAAAAATCAAAAAAATGGAAATCCTTCTCACATAGTCTTCTTATGTCATATACTACCCATTCTAGTTGATAAACATGGTCTACATGCTGTTCAACAAAAAAACCATGTGTCTAATGTGATATCTCAAACACTGGGGTACAAGTTCGAGGGTGAAGACAAGAGGTTTAGGGTTTGGAACATGAAAAGTTTCAAAAACCTCACCAAAGCTTCATTTTGGAGTGAATAACAAGGATCCATGCTTAGTTTTACAATTCCATGTTTAAAACTTGATAAAATGATGGTCAAAGGTAGGTTTGACTAAATTTGAGATGAGCATAAAAAATTCAAAAAAAATCAAAAAATGGAAATCCTTCTCACATAGTCTTCTTATGTCATATACTACCCATTCTAGTTGATAAACATGGTCTACATGCTGTTCAACAAAAAAACCATGTGTCTAATGTGATATCTCAAACACTCGGGTACAAGTTCGAGGGTGAAGACAAGAGGTTTAGGGTTTGGAACATGAAAAGTTTCAAAAACCTCACCAAAGCTTCATTTTGGAGTGAATAACAAGGATCCATGCTTAGTTTTACAATTCCATGTTTAAAACTTGATAAAATGATGGTCAAAGGTAGGTTTGACTAAATTTGAGATGAGCATAAAAAATTCAAAAAAAATCAAAAAATGGAAATCCTTCTCACATAGTCTTCTTATGTCATATACTACCCATTCTAGTTGATAAACATGGTCTACATGCTGTTCAACAAAAAAACCATGTGTCTAATGTGATATCTCAAACACTCGGGTACAAGTTCGAGGGTGAAGACAAGAGGTTTAGGGTTTGGAACATGAAAAGTTTCAAAAACCTCACCAAAGCTTCATTTTGGAGTGAATAACAAGGATCCATGCTTAGTTTTACAATTCCATGTTTAAAACTTGATAAAATGATGGTCAAAGTTAGGTTTGACTAAATTTGAGATGAGCATAAAAAATTCAAAAAAAATCAAAAAAATGGAAATCCTTCTCACATAGTCTTCTTACATGGAATTGATGTGTTGTGAACTTATTTGGCCAATTTAGACAAGATCAAAAAAACTTGCTTAGAAATGAGGCCATTTACCCTACCTTTGGAGCTCTTTTTTAGCACATTTTGACATGAGTTTCTCAAAACATGTAATCTCATCATTCCAACATCATTCAAACATAGTTCAAACATGTACTCTAATAATTCCAACATCATTTTGGGAATGTATCTCGCCTCTTTTGCTTGGCCACATTTCTATGCATAATTTTGGGAATACTTCGAATGATTATTCGAAGCATGTCACATTTTGGGAAATCATTGAAGAAAGCTTTAATCCATGTATTTGCCTGCAATTCCTCCACCCATGCCCAAGCTTCTGCACTCGTCCACTTTCATTTTTTCCATATTTCTTTCCCAAGTTGGAATATTTGTAGACCTTGCAACCGCCCATAGATCATTCGTCGTAGTTTGCCCGTTGTGTTTCTTGTGAAAATTCCGGTAAACGTGTCTCACACAGATGCCTATGTTCTGAATCAGGGAAAACTTTCTTCACCGCATTGATGAGGCCCCGTAATATAGAGACAATGTTAATCGGAGAATATTCTTGTGAATATGGCAGGTCGACCGAAAAGTTAATTATGCCCAAGCCCAATATAGAGAATATTCTTTTCCCTTTTCTCGGCTAGACACTACAGATCAAACTCAAGGACTTGTCTACATGTGTTCAGCCTAGTGTGCCTTCCGTTCAGCTCGTGTGCTGATGCCATTGTGTCTGCATTCTATAAATGGCATCCATCTACCGAACCGTGAAATGCAAACAAAGATGGACAATGCCATGAGTTGGAGGAGGAGCACCGGCTCTACCGGTGCCTCTGGCTCCGCAGATGCCTCTCTCGTCCCGTAAGTGCTTCCATGGCTAGGGCAGACAAGCACTTGCTAGTTTATCGTAGGAGAACCTTGGAAGAGAGGGAAGTCAGCTGTCGCAAAGCGCAGGGAGGAGGAAGAAGCCGCTGCTAGGGCCGAGGGAAGAGCAACAAGCAGCTGTTACCCCGAACCAGCCTAGGTGAGTGCTTTAGGACTACACAGGTCATCCAACTTCCAACGGCATGGACCAAAACCTACTCCCAAACCGAGAAGGTACCATGTGTCACCAAATCTTGAAGAAAAGGTGAAGGATCGGAGTTATGTTGTCTTGGTCGAAGAAGGGCATGAAGAAGATGAAAGAGGCACCGAAGATTGGTAGAGGCAAGGACAAGGGCCAAGTTTATCATAGGAAAGGTTAAGGGTTAAAGCATGGCATGTAGTTTGTTGTCGTTTCGATCATGTAGTTTGTCCGAATAAGAATGTAAGGCCGTCGCCGCCACTAGCCATTTCGTCGAGCGAGGTGGAGGGCGTATCGGCGGAACGAGCGACTACGTCGCAAGACGGTGCGGGCGAAGCAGGTGCTCCCGGAGGTGGTGGCGGAGGAGAAGGTGTCCACGCGGGACGGCGCGCGCGGCGCAGGTGGTGGCGTCGCAGGTGGTGCGAGCGGGGCGCGGATGGTGGTGGGTGCGGTGGATCGGTGTGTGGCTGTGTGGCGGGAGCAGGGGTAGTTCGGTCTTCACGTACACCTATTTGTCATTGTGCGGTCCTACCCGTAAGATCCGGCCCCACTTTCGATGCACGGCAAGAGACGGAAACGTTTGAAGCCTGGCCGTTTGGCCTCGATGGAGCAGCTGCGCCAGAAACGGTGGCAAAACTGAGCACCATTCTGTTCTAGTGGCAAAACTGAGTCATGCGCGGACAGTAGTGGCAAACCAATAATTAACCCAATGTTCAATCCGGCGCGGTTTGGAAAATGGTTTGTGGGACGCGACTGGAGATGCTCTCATCTGCCGTTTCCTTTTTACTCCGCGCGCCCGTTCCACCTGCTGCTCCGGTATCTTTGCTATGCTCCGGTCCGATGCATCTATACCAACGTACGGTAGTTACGGATCGTTTTCGCCTTGCGTTCGCTTCGCAAGCACCACGTGAGCGGAAGTTGGCACTTGGCACATAGTTCTTGTTTGCCTGTTTGGGGACCTTCGGAGGTTTGTTTGCAGGGGCAATTTTCGGAACGGGCCGGGGCACCGCTGAATAGCACGAAAGAGGTGTGCTTGGGTGCCCTCTCAACTTCATGATTCTGAAAAATTGGAGCGACTCCAGCTTTTTGTACAAATACGTAAAGTTAGAGCGTGTTCGGCAATAGACTAGATTCCTGAAAATCATTCGACGCCTCTTCTCGCATTGATTCCAGTGTTGCGGATGAAGCTGGAAATGTCGGCACGACTCCACATTTCTGCTGCACTTTTTTCCTAGGCCGGCCTGCTTCTAGACATACTAGATGGACCCTGCGCGCTCTGCTGCGCCGTCTTTTGGTAATAGCGTTTAAAGTTACAATATATTTAATTTGCTTTTACTTTAATGGCCTGTCAATTTAGCGGAAGACGCCGCTGATCGCTTGCTTCGTTTGCTGCCATGGAAGCACGGCATGAACTGGTTAGGAGACGTACCAAGTTTTCAGGAGCTCCGCTCCGTGATCGTGAAACACAAGATGGTGTTCTTGCAGTGGCTCACTGGTCATGATACATGCAAGTTTCCACGAGAACCAGTGTGTCAGACCATGCAAGCACTTGTATCACAAAGGTAGTAAACATATGCATTGCCCAGAAATTAGAGGACTGAAGGTGAACTGAAAATAGAGAGAAATTTGAAGTGAGTGTGCAACTATCCCTTTACAATTTCAGATATATTTCGTTGATCAAGAGAAACCACATTAGATAGCACAAAGTCAAACCTGGGCATGAGCAAGAGAATTATAACAAATGTAGCCTGGCAAAAGTCGACCATGAGTTAGTAAGCTTCGGAGCTGCTTCCGGACCACTGCTCCTTCACTTGTGCTACTTCCCCCTCCGGTTCAGCCTGCCCTCTATAGATACCAATCTTTGTTATTTGACCAGGATTTCACGAAACAACTATTTCTACTACAGGAACATAAGAATGGGGATGATCTCAAACAAAACACTAACTAATTACATGTCACCTTGATAACAACATACAAAGTTGTATATTAACATAAGATGGCCTAACTCGGCGAAATATGTAGTAATTTTTCCTCTAACATGATTAGTTTCCGCAATAAAACCTAGATGAAACAAATGGAAGATATAAAGGAGTACAAACCTTTCTCCTTTATGTCGAATTAAAGCGCATCCTAATGTACATGAAGGTCGCATGTTTCGAGTTACAACCAGAAAGACAATATGAAGATGATAATTATTTTAATGACCAGAAATAGTATATGTTCATTTGTACAAACGTGAAGTTTTTAATTTGAGCTCATGCTTTGTCGTCATTTTCTCACACTTCTGTAAATTTCCGAGCTCTAGTATTTGAATGCAAAAATCAAAAACAAATATCATTTCGGATCAAAACTCTCAGTAGCTCTCAAAAAAATAATTAGTAGCTCAAATCCAAGAGAGACAAATAAATCGAGATAAGCGTTAGACACTAACAATTCATCATTAGCCATATAATCTCTACATGGCCTCCATGCATGGCATCCAAACTCAACTACCACCCGACCTCAAACATCCTACTGTAAAATTCAGAGCTTAAACTTCTTTTTAATCAGAGAATGGTCACTCTCAGCAATTGTCAAATTACAGATAAGGTACAAATTGTTTCACTGGGATTACTAAAGAAATAAGTTTACTTTGAGGAAAAAAACATATCATGACATTTCTTCTACTATATTCCTGCAGCTGAAGATATTGATTTCTTTTAGCAAATCTAGGGAGCCAAAAATTTAGTGTATTACAATAGAAATATTAAATACCTTTGCTGGCATATCAAAATCTTGTGTATGTGGGAAAAAAGCAACTTGCAGGAATACCATACCACAACATAGTGAATTAGTGAGGTAAATATTTTTATAGGTAAATTAAGAAGAGGCAGCTGCACCAAGAACAAATAATGCAAATTGCAATTGGTGTGTCTTGTGCAATAGCACATGCTCTAGGTTGGTCAGGGAACATCTGACCGCCGTTGCACAACCTTACCAGTTTTCGAACACACCAAACACGTTTCATATGAGTGTGTAGCATATCAATGAATCACACCTGTCAATCTAAATACCCACAGTATAAAATAAGAATGTTGGTTAAAGACTAAAAGAGAGTAAGCATATTCCAACATTGCACATTTGAATAAACAACAAAAACCTGATACGTCATACGCCAATCAGTCTCGAAGTCAAAACTAAAATGCTTATATTGTGAGCAAACTGACATACCGACAAATGCATACCAGAAGAAAAATTGTTAACAATACACTAAAGCAGAAAGAGCTATGCTGCTATGTGACACTGAAATATTATCTATTAATATGGCTGCCTTTTCTTTACCAAGATAAATATATGTAAACTATAAAACAATGTATTTATTGCTTTCGTTTTATCTAAACACGGTCGGGCTTGAACAATGAAGGCCAGATTTCTAGAAAAATATCATGCAAGTATACAGGATGCTAGTAGTACCTACTTGGGCTTGAGGACTCGCTGCAAGTGACAATGGTTTTCCAAATCCTGTTATAGCAGAGAGATCACATTTGAGAATAGGAGCATCCGTGGGTATTGCATGTCCACTTACATAGTTGGCCACAGTGCTTTCTGACTGCCTAAACTGGAAATATGGATAGTAGAAGGGTTTGTCTCCAATCACCATGCCCGTTCCTGCAGTGGTGCTCCTCCATAGAATGGGTACTGGGTTCCTCCATATGTGTTGGAATAATTCTAATTAACAGAAAAAAGTGAATGTAAGTAAAGTCTTATGACATGATGTATGTTAGAAGCTCTGCTATGTATAGTTTACATTGCAGTCAAATTCTAATTTGGGCACATCTAGTTAATTTTGTGCAATCTTTTTTATCCGACATTTCTACAAACAATTGGTGTGCGCACCTGACACTTGCAATATCAAAGGTTTGTTTTGTGCAATCTTTCTCATCAGGCATTTGTTCAAGCAGTTGGTATGCGCACTTGAGACCTATAATAGCAAAGCTAAAACAAAGGTGCAACTAAGCAGAGAAAAACACACTTGCAGCTACCTATTCGACATCTGCAGTGGAACCAAATTGGGGGAAATATAAGGAGCAGGAGACAGGGGCGCTGACGAACACCCTCACTGACCACGATTTGGAATAGGTTGTAGTGCCCATGGACGTGACTGACTCTGTCGGCCAGAGGAAGGATGGAGAGGTCAAGCACCACCTCAACAAACTGCGACCTCAGCAGCTGGCCATGCGGAGGGGCCTTCAGGTCGAAAGATCCGCGGGAGGCGACGCCAACGACCATTGGTTCGCCACGCCGTCGAACCAGCCCGCGGTCACAGGGTCTGCCGCTGGCACACATGCAAGGAGGCGGAAGCTTTGGAACAATGGGATCGCTAGAGGAGATAGATGCAAGGTTGTGCCTGTTGTTGGTAGCGCATAGCAACGGCGTCCCGGGCCATAATCGGGACGGCGGCGGCGATTCCTATGTCGGCGATTCGGCGGTTGAGAAAGAAATAGATGTCATGAGAGAGAGAGCGGAGCGGAAGCCTGGAAAGACTACTCGCCTCTTCGTTGACCTCGTTTTCGTAGTGTAGAACCGACCTGACAAACGGCCCTCTTCGTGTGACATAACCGACCTGACACCCTGTAGGCCCAACGAAAGTGACTCGCCGATGCATCAGACGCGCTCCCAACCCTGGGAGCTTAGTGCTCTTTAGAGATTCATAAGTAGTCGAATTGAGCCCACCATGCAGCTTCATCTTTTTTTCTCTCTAGTCGTCTTCCTCTAAAGCCCCCAATTGCTTCCCCGCAGGCCACAACATCGGCGAGCTCGACGGGCAGAGCGAGGAGGGAGAGTGACGGGAAGATCTTCTCGTCTTCGTCAGCGAGATCCAGGCGACTCCCCTGGCCCACTTCCCCACCTCTCCCTCTTTTCCTACAGACGTTGCCAATTGACAAAGGGTAACCTTGGCTTCGTTGCACTTTTATACATTTTCCGGCACTAACCTATTAACAAGATGCCACAGTGTCAGTTTCTTGTTTTCTGCTGTTTTATATTTCAGAAAAGTTGTACTGTAAATATTCTCGGAATTGGACGAAACAAAGGCCGAAGATCTTATTTTTCCGTAACGAAGACGAAGTCCAGAGGGGGGACGAAGAAGCGCCACAGGACGGCCAGACCAGGCCTAGGCCTGGGCCGCGCCTAGGGGTGGTTTGGAGCCCCCTGGCCTCCACCGACCTCGCCCTTCCGCCTATAAGAAGCCTCCCGACGCGTGAACCCTAAATCAATCAGCCTCCATCCATGAAAAATTCCGTAGCTCCACCGCTGCCGAAGACAAGATCCAGGGGACAGAAGTCTCTGTTCCAGCACCCTGCTGGGACAGGGAATTGCCCCGGAGCCATCTCCATCGGCTCCACCGCCATCTTCATTGCCATTGCTGACTCCCATGATGAGGAGTGAGTAGTTCTCCCCCGAGGCTGAGAGTTTTACCGGTAGCTATGTGGTCTATCTATCTCTTCATGTATGATCTTTATGTGATCATGAGTTTTGTAATCTAGTTGAATAAGTAATGTTATTCTTCAACTATTGTGCTACTCAAGTGATTTTATTATGTGATCTCCGGTGACACCTTGTCCAATGGTGTGAAGGTGATAGTGTGCACACCGTGTTTATTTCTTAAGCTTAATTTACAGAAATACTTATGAATTGTGGTGTCTAGTTAGTATCATCTTTGTATGCTCAAAGTGACAGCGTGAGGCGTCCATAGATTGGGAATGCGAACTTCTAAGGAGTGCTTATGCATCCCTACGCAGTGAATTTGTGTTTATTATCAAACCAGATAGTGGTTCAGAGTAGCATAGTGAAGTGATAATATCTATGTATTCAATTATGGTATCATTGTTGAGAGTGTCCACTAGTGAAAGTATGATCCCCAGGCTTGTTTCCAAGCATTGAAATACCATTTACAACCAGCTCTGCTACATGTTTGCTTGCTGCCATTTTTATTTCAGATTGTAATTACCACTCATAATCATCCATATTATTTGTATTTCACTATCTCTTCGCCGAACTAGTGCACCTATACACCTGACAAGTGTATTGGGTGTGTTGGGAACACAAGAGACTTCTTGTATCGTAATTGCAGGGTTGCTTGAGAGGGATATCTTTGACCTCTACCTCCCTGAGTTCGATAAACCTTGGGTGATCCACTTAAGGGAAACTTGCTGCTGTTGTACAAACCTCAGCACTTGGAGGCCCAATACTGTCTACAAGAATAGAAGCGTGCGTAAACATCAAGAGTGATGGTGATTTTGAAGAACGGTCAGCCAAACTAAGTAGCCGACGAAAAGTATGATCAAGGGCAAAGTCGTCGAGTTTGTATTATGAAAATAGGGTTATATGGGTGTTGCGTGGTTGTGAATCTAGATCCTCTCCTCGGTGGCTCCTCCTAGTCCTTATAAAGTGGGCTAGGTCTCAGAGTCGGCACCCGGGTCAATTACATGTCGGTATCTCTATTTACCCGATATGGGTCTAGCCTGCCTATTTTACATTGTTCGTGGGCTTCGGCTCCGTGCTAGATGCTTCATGGGTTTCGCCTATTTCTTCATGGATCCGCACCAGGGATGATAACGTCAAGTACCAATATGGTATACCCATGTCAGACGGCAAGAATGGAGCCGACATCGAATTGTTGACGGGGAAGGGCCTCCTCTCCGCGTGCAAGTTCCTGTTAGAGGAGGGGAGCACACATGGATTAGGCCAAGGTCAGGTCAGGTTGCGGCCGGGCAGGCCAGGGTTGTGAACGGGGAAGATTCCTCCCGGCCTGCAGGCTCTAGCTCAGGATATGAAAAGTGCCACATAAGTTTGTGGATGTGGGTTTGACTAAGCCGAGGAGGACGTGAGCAGGGGAAATAGAACATGATTGAAGCGTTTTCTCCACTCGGCAGTGGCATACCATTGTAATTATAGTTGATCCGTGATTTGTGCTCCGCAAAACCGCCAAAGTGAATTTTTCAGAAGCCAGTTGACTGCCGGGGTGGGGGCACAGAAGAAAAGGTGGGCAGGAAAATGTATTTTTGAGTTTATATAAAGTACGAAAAATTATGCATGTAAAGAAGGGATACAAGCATGTAAGTGTAAAATTAAACGTGAATATGCAAAATTCTAATCGGTACAAAAATCAAAAAATTTCCAGGATGCGAGTGTCAGACTCAAAAATTCGCAATTTAAATGCAAAGGTGTGTGATTTTGCAATTTTGCAGTCTTTTTTTTTTTTTGCGAAACTCAGTACATACGCAGACGCCATACATACATATACTCACTCCTATGAAAGCACACACGTATACCGTACCTCGATCTATGACCACTTTCGAGAAACTGAGTCCAATAAACTGATTCGACAGGTCTTGAGCCATCCGGCCTAAATTAATTGACGTTGTCATATGTCTAGTACTGCTGAGCCGCATTTGTTAATTTGAACCGGACAGAGTAACTTATTTCCAAAATTTGCTCCAGTAAGTTTCCACCCTACACTTTAATATGTGAATTGTGATTTTATATTTTCTGGAAGCATAGAAATACGGTTTTTGGAAGAGCGAGAATATATATGTACCCCAAGCCGATGATGATTCTCGGTTAGTTTGTGCTCGTCGGAGAGGTTCGTGGCGTAAAGCAGAAAGAAAAATGGATAAAAAGCCTCTCGGGTCGCTCTCGCGCGGGGCGACTCCGGAGGCACCCCCAAACCCTAGCAGAGCCGCCCCAGATCCCGGCCACCCCTGGCCGCTGCTGCCGCCGGCGCCGGCGGCGGTGGCGGCGCCTGGCCGCTGAAGGCGGAGGGCTTGGCGGGCGCCCCCGACACCTCTCCTGCGCGCGTTCAGGCGGCGGTTGTGGGGGTCGCGTGGGGCGGCACGGCGGCCCGTCGGCGGGTGCTGTGGCGCGGAGCGGTGGGGCGAGGGTGCGGCGGAGCCTGGAGGCGTCGGTGCGGGCTCGGGGGCGTCGGCTTCGGCTGTGGCCGCGGCGCCGCTGCGCGGGCCGCGAGGGCCTGGTGCGGGCCGGTCTGGTCCATCTCTGGGCTGCGGCGCGGTGGCGTTCCCGGTCGCTGCCGGCTGGCCCAGGGAGCCTCCATCGTGGCGGATCTGGAGCTCCAAGCTCCAATCCCTGCGTCTGGCCAGACCGGCGGTGCGGCGGCCGCGGCGTCGTCGGTTGGAGAGGTGGTGGTTGGGTGGTTGTGTGGCTGGCCCAGATCGATCCATCTTGGATCCGTTGGCGCTTGGCAGCGACACAGAGGCGGTGTTGTGGTGCTCTTGGTTGCGGATGTGCGGTTGGAGGTCGTCGCCTGGCAGCTCGGGTGGTTCGAGGTGAAGGATCCTGGGAGAAATCCTTGTCCGGGCTTTGGTCCGGACTGGCGACGGCGACACCTGTGGGTGCCGTTGACTTTCTTGGAAGCGTCGTTCAGGGCTCCTCTCGTCACCTCGGAGTTCTGCCTCCGGAGGGAAACTTCAGATCCTTGGGATCGGATGATGGAGGCGCTTCTGCGTCTCTCTCCCTGTTGAGGGCATCGTCTCGGAGTGGGCTTCGTCCTGGGGACTCGAGGATGGATGGTTGATGAGTTGCCTTGCTGGGGCGCTACGGGCAGTTTGGCAACGATGAGGCGTCAAGCAGAGTTTGGGTCGCAGCTTGGGCTTGATAGTCGGTAACCGGCGTCTCCGACGGGTCTTCTCGTGCTTCGCTGTGGAGTTGTGGAGTCGGAGCTGCGGTGGAGGGTGCCCCTGCGGCAACGATGACCAGCAACCGGTGCTGTGGAGGATGTTTCGGTCGGCGCAAGCCCAGCATAGTTCTCCTGTGATGCTCGACGGCCAAGTCGGAGCTGTCTCTCGTTGGCGTGTGTGGCCGACTGTTGGCATTTGGCCAGGTCGGTCGGGGGTTTGTGCCCAATATTTTCATCTCCCATGACGATATTGGTGCATTTGTATCGGTTTTTGGCCGGTTTTCCCGTTAATAAATCGGCCGCCTTCTTCTTTATCAATGAAAATGGAAAATGGCAAGTCTTGCCTTGTTTAAAAAAAAATAAAGCAGAAAGAGCTCGAGACGGAACCGTCCGCATTGATCAAACCATTGCTTTTCATGAGACGGACAATCGTACCAATCAAAGGATTATGGTCTAGTATCCTTTTTCGAGTTAAGGACCTCAATCAAGTTTGTACATGTATTGTAAGGCTTTAGATTTATCCCCAAAAACATGAGGGCATGTTTTATGCACCATACACCAACTAGTAAGTGGATATAAAATACAACTCTATTTGATCTATGAACTTCGGAACACATAATTAAAGAGAAATTTAAGAATTCAGGTTTTATAGGAACTCCATCTCATGTCTATGAATAGCTAGAATTTGGGCAGAAATTCAATTCGGCTCCTGGGTGGGTATGCTTTCGCTACTAAAAGTTATATTTCGAAATGCTTTTTTTTTGTATGTAGATCTCCACAGTACTTGTACGTTCGTCAAGTCTCGCGAGGAACCAATATTTTTTGTTGTATGTGTAAACAAGAGAAAATTTATCTTCCAAAAAGTATTATTTTTAGCATTGAATTTTTCCTTTTTTACACACGGTCACATGACAAGTCATTTTTTTCATCCAATGACTTTGTGAGCGTGTAGCATGTGAAGATGTATGTGCGATTTTTTTGTTTCAATTTTTCAAAATTTCAAAATATGTGTAACATGAATTTAAAAATAAAGAGAGCATATGCTCCCATGTGCCAAAACACCACTCCCCAATTTACTTTTAATTATATATAGTACTCTAACCAACTTGGATTGAGGAAAACATTTTTGTGCATAATAAAACGAGGGGAAAACTAGCAACTAGACTTGTCCGAGTACTTTATATGACATGCATGAATAGGTAAATTTAAAATAATTAAAATCTTTATAATAAATGGAGATCGGGTTTAAAAGTATTTAAGACAAACAATTAAAATTTTAAAAACTGCATTTTTCATTTTAGAATTGTACCACATATAAAATCATAGTTTACTAAATAGTGAAGTGCAATTCATATGTAAGTATCAAGGTATTTCATAATTTGTTATTTTAAAAATATCACATATAAAGACTATAAATAACTAAAATTTAAATCATGCTTTATAGATGAACTAACTGTTGCACTGATATGTGAAATATAAACTAATTAAAACATGAAGAAAATTGTCAAATTTATTTTCTTATATGTACTTCTTATTGAGTCAACAGATAATTGGATTTCCAACTAAATATGTCTGTACATAACATGCCTCATGTCAACCGTACCAACTGTGACAAGGTTCTTTACATGTATCAGAACTTGCCGACACCTCCTGTATTCTAGATTTTTCTATTCAGTTACACACAAAATTTGACACCATAAATTCTAAAAATATCTATCAACATATCCAGTACCAAAACTTATAAATACACTATAAGAAACACAGGTCTCACAAATTAACGCTAATATTAAATTAACAGAAAGTTACTAGAGATGTAGCTAAAAAAACAAAAAAAAAACTTAAATTAGCAACAAAAAAAAACGCAACATGATAACAATCACCTTCAATTTAAATGAATTAGGGTGTCAAATGATGGAATTGTACAACAATAAAAAAGAATGTATCTCAATACTAAAATATTTGTGGACATATTAGCTTTGTTAGCTACAAAATAGTTATCTACGATTATAACCAAAAGGATGCCTCACTAGAAAATTGTGCTTTTATTATAATTGAATATAAAAGATGAAAAAGTTTGATATAAATAAGAGAGAACCGCTTAATCCAACTTGGGGCCTTAAAAACTTTATTTTTTATTTTAAAATCTGCATTTTTCCAAATCGGGCTCGCTTCTTCTCCGGCCACCGCTCCCACCAATGGCGTCGGTTGTCCTTGTCGGAGCTGCTGTTGAACGGTGGGTGGTACGACATGGTGGCTAGGCTTTTGGAAGATGAAGAAGAAGATGAAGTTGAGGCGCACTATTTATTGCCCGGAGCGAGGAAGTTGAGGCGTAGTGAATTAATTGGGTGAAATGAAGTCGGTTGATGAAGCTACGTGGGAAAGCGTAGGAAGTAATGGTAACGTGTGCTAGGGCAATGGCAGCCGCGTGCTCTGCGCCGCGCTGCGCGTGATCAATGCTTTGACTGAAAATAGCTCCGATGCGATGTCCCCTGCATGCATGCGTGCATTGCACGGCGGGCCTGCCCTCCTCTGCGTCGACACGCTGCGCTCGTCTCCGTCGACACGGCGGACCGACGAGTGTACCTTAGGGGACAAAAAATATTAATTACGTGCATCTTCCCTCTTTTTGGGATTTTTCGTTACAAACCAATGTTTCCTTTCCATGGTTTTAGGGACGGAACGTGCTTAACTTCACGCCACGTCAGCCCGTACATTTAGCATTACTCGCTAGTTATTGCCGCTCCTAAGAGAAGGAAAACAACGAAATAAAAGGGGAGAAAATTACGGTGCAATTAAGGGCATGAACAATGGTTGATAAGACCGTCTTATTTTAACCCTGCCACGTAATCATGCCCTAAGTGGCATTGCCAAAATGTAACCATTGTTGCTAAGAGATGATCAATTATCCTACGTCTGACATCGCCAAAGTATAACCATTGTACATGCCCTAAGTGGGTAGATTTAATGTCTCTCACCGATTTCTAGCCGACGTGTTGGTACGACGCTGCATGGGGCATGCATGGAAAAGGTTGGGAGCAGCGAATGCGTGGCAGGTCTAGACGGGCCCGTGAGCTAGGTGTTGACGCGGCGACGGGCCAACTGGCATTTTCTGTCTCTCGTGAGCTGTATTCGAAGCGCTGAGAGAAACAAAAGAAGCCAACCACGTGGAAGAACAAGTGCTACCGCGGATCGGGCATGATTCCTTCTAGAAGCCATGATCGGACGG
>NC_061509.1:225291056-225362626 GCF_022539505.1 Lolium rigidum
CGCCATCCCGGCGGATCTTCTCGCGTCGGGGAAAGGAAGGCCTGCTGCCACTAACACCACACGAGATTTTCCCAGTGGTAGGTGATGTCTACTCACGCTTCTATTCCTGTAGACAGTGTTGGGCCTCCAAGAGCAGAGGTTTGTAGAACAACAACAAGTTTCCCTTAAGTGAATCACCCAAGGTTTATCGAACTCAGGGAGGTAGAGGTCAAAGATATCCCTCTCAACCAACCCTGCAATTAAGATACAAGAAGTCTCTTGTGTCCCCAACACACCTAATACACTTGTCAGATGTATAGGTGCACTAGTTCGGCGAAGAGATAGTGAAATACAAGTAATATGGATGATTATAAGTAGTAATTGCAATCTGAAATAAAAATGGCAGCAAGCGAACATGTAGCGGAACTTGTTGAAAACGGTGTTTCAATGCTTAGAAACAAGGCCTAGGGATCATACTTTCACTAGTGGACACTCTCAACAATGATCACATAATTGAATAAATAAATGCTACTCTCAAACACTCTCTTGTTGGATAATAAACACCATTCATTGTGTAGGGCTGCAAAAGCACACCTCAAGATGGAGTAAACAAGCTCCACAACGTCATAAAGGAATCACACACGATGCGCACACTGTCACCATCACACCGTGGAGAGTGAATCCGGAGTTCATATTAAAGTAACCTCTAGAGTGCATAATAGACAAGAGTAACATCTACATATTCAACTAGATTACAAAGCTCATGATCACATAAAGATCACACCATGGAAGAGAGAGATGAACCACATAGATACAGGTAGAGCCCTCAGCCTCGGGGGAGAACTACTCCCTCCTCATCATGGGAGTCAGCAGCGGCGATGAAGATGGCGGTGGTGTCGATGGAGATGGATTCCGGGGGCACTTCCCCGTCCCAGCGGCGTGCCGGAACAGAGACTTCTGTCCCCCGAACTTGGCTTCACGATGGCGGCGGCTACGTAACTTTCTGTGGAGGAAGACCGGACTCCTTAGGGTTTTCGCATCTGGGAGAATATATAGGCGGAAGGGCGGCTTCGGAGGAGTCCCGAGGGGCCCACCCCACATGGCGGCGTGGCCAGGGGTGGGGCAGCGCCCCCCTATGGTGTGGGAGCCCCTTGGCCCCCCTCTGGCCCTTCTCTGGCTCTCTGGGTCCATCTCGGCAAAATATCGACTTCTGTCTTCGTGGGGTCCAATTCCGAGAATATTTCCTGTGTAGAATTTCTGAAACCAAAAACAGCAGAAAACAGGAACTGACACTTTGGCATCTTGTTAATAGGTTAGTCCCGGAAAATGCATAAAAATGATATAAAGTATGAATAAAACATGTAGGTATTGTCATAAAACTAGCATGGAATATAAGAAATTATAGATACGTTGGAGACGTATCAAGCATCCCCAAGCTTAGTTCCTACTCGCCCTCGAGTAGGTAAACGATAAAAAGAATAATTTCTGAAGTGACATGCTACCAACATGATCTTGATCAATACTATTGTAAAGCATATGAGATGAATGAAGTGACTCAAAGCAATGGTCTATAGTTTACTAACAAATAGATAATAACTAAACAACTGAATCATATAGCAAAGACTTTTCATGAATAGTACTTTCAAGACAAGCATCAAAAATTCTTGCATAAGAGTTAACTCATAAAGCAATAGATTCTTAATAGAAGGTTTTGAAGCAACACAAAGGAAGATTTAAGTTTCAGCAATTGCTTTCAACTTTCAACATGTATATCTCATGGATAATTGTCAACACAAAGTAATATGATGAGTGCAATAAGCAAGTATGTAAGAATCAATGCACACAGTTGACATAAGTGTTTGCTTCTAAGATAGAAAGAAGTAGGTAAACTGACTCAACATAAAGTAAAAGAAAGGCCCTTCACAGAGGGAAGCAGGGATTAAATCATGTGCTAGAGCTTTTCAAGTTTTGAAATCATATAGAGAGCATAAAAGTAAAGTTTTGAGAGGTGTTTGTTGTTGTCAACGAATGGTAGTGGCACTCTAACCCCCTTGTCAAACAGACTTTCAAAGAACGGCTCCCATGAAGGACGTTATCTCTACCAGCAAGGTAGATCACCTCTCTTCTCTTTTGTTTACACATGTAATTTAGTTTTATTTATGGATGACACTCTTCCCAACCTTTTGCTTTCACAAGCCATGGCTAACCGAATCCTCGGGTGCCTTCCAACATTTCACATACCATGGAGGAGTGTCTATTTGCAAAATTAAGTTGCTTACTGATAAATCAGGGCAAAACATATGAAGAGAATTTTTAATGAAAGTTAATTAATTGGGGCTGGGAACCCCGTTGCTAGCTCTTTTTGCAAAATTATTGGATAAGCGGATGTGCCACTAGTCCATTGGTGAAAGTCTGCCCAACAAGATTGAAATATAAAACACCACATACTTCCTCATGAGCTATAAAACATTGACACAAATAAGGAGTAATAAAGTTTTGAATTGTTTAAAGGTAGCACATGAAGTATTTACTTGGAATGGCGAGAAAAATACCACATAGTAGGTAGTTATGGTGGACACAAATGGCATAGGTTTTGGCTCAAGGTTTTGGATGCACGAGAAGAATTCCCTCTCAGTACAAGGCTTTGGCTAGCAAGGTTGTTTGAAGCAACACAAGTATAAACCAGTACAACAAAACTTACATAAGAATATATTGCAAGCATTATAAGACTCTACACTGTCTTCCTTGTTGCTCAAACACTTTTACCAGAAAATATCTAGACCTTAGAGAGACCAATCATGCAAACCAAATTTCAACAAGCTCTACGGTAGTTCTCCACTAATAGGTTTAAACTACATGATGCAAGAGCTTAAACATGATCTACTTTGGAAGCTCAAAACAATTGCCAAGCATCAAATTATTCAAGACAATATACCAACTACCACATGAAGCATTTTCTGTTTCCAACCAAATAGCAAGAAACTCTCAAAACAAAATATAAGTGAAGTAAGAGAGTACTTTCTATAAAATAACTAATAGCTCTGAACAAGAGATACATGAAAACCAAGAGCTAGAAGCTACACAGTGCGAAAACTGAATACTCAACAAATATAAGTGAAGAATAGGAGTATTCAAATGAAAAAGCGGAGCGTGTCTCTCTCCCAAACAAGATAGGATCCAATTTATTCAGAGAACTAAGATAACAAAATGAAAATAAAAGCACACAGACGCTCCAAGTAAAGCACATAAGATGTGACGGAATTAAAATATAGTTTCACTAGAGGTGACCTGATAAGTTGTTGATGAAGAAGGGGATGCCTTGGGCATCCCCAAGCTTAGATGCTTGAGTCTTCTTGAAATATGCAGGGATGAACCACGGGGGCATCCCCAAGCTTAGACTTTTCACTCTTCTTGATCATATTATATCATCCTCCTCTCTTGATCCTTGAAAACTTCCTTCACACCAAACTCAAAGCAATCTCATTAGAGGGTTAGTGCATAATCAAAAATTCACATGTTCAGCAAGGACACAATCATTCCCAACACTTCTAGACATTACCCAAGGTTACTGAAATTTAATGGAGCAAAGAAACCCACTCAAACACAGTAAAAGAGGCAATGCGAAATAAAAGGCAGAATCTGTCAAAACAGAACAATCCGTAAAAACGAATTTTTTCGAGGCACTTAACATGCTCAGATGGAAAAGCTCAAGTTGAATGAAAGTTGCGTACATATCTGAGGATTACTCATGAATTTTTTCAAGATTTTTAGATTTTTCTACAGAGAGAACAACTCAAATTCGTGACAGCTAAAAATCTGTTTCTGCGCAGAAATCTAAATCTAGTATCAACTTTCTATCAAAGACTTTACTTGGCACAAAAACGAAATAAACATGATAAGAAGAGGTTGCTACAGTAGTAACAACTTCCAAGACACAACAAAACAGTAGCAAAATAAAAACATGGGTTATCTCCCAATAAGTGATTTCTTTATAGTCATTAAGATGGGCTCAGTAATTTTAATGATGCTCTCGCAAGAAATAAGAGTTGAAGCAAAAGAGAGCATCAAAAGCAAATAAGAAACACTTTTAACTCTAACCCAGTTCCTATGAAAAGGAATCTTGTAAATAAATAAGTCATGTAAGCATAATGCAATAAGCATAGGAAAACAAGACAAGCGCAACTTCAAAATTTTCAGCAAAAAGAGAGGTGTTTTAGTAACATGAAAATCCCTACAACCATATTGTCCTCTCTCATAAAGATTTTCAGTAGCATCATGAACAAACTCAACAATATAACTATCACATGAAACATTCTTATCACGAGCTACATGCATAAAATTATTACTCTCCACATAAGCGTAGTCATTACTATTAATTGTAGTGGGAGCAAATTCAATAAAATAGCTATCATTATTATTCTCATCACCATAATCATCATATATAGGAGGTATATTGTAATCATAATTAATTTTCTCCTCAATAGTAGGTGGACTGAAAATATGATAGTCATCATTGTAATCATCATATATAGGAGGTAAAGTATCATCAAAGTAAATTTTCTCCTCCATGCTTGGGGGACTAAAAATATCATGCTTATCAAAACCAGCTTCCCCAAGCTTAGAATTTTCCATAGCATTAGCAACAATGGTGTTCAAAGCATTCATACTAATAACATTGCCATTAGCATGCATATAAAGTTTCATAGGTTTTTTAATTTTCTCTTCAAACACCTCATGTTCTAACTCAAGATAAATACTATAAAGATCTCTAATATTTTGTTGTTTTCCATTAAGCCTAACTATTGAAAATAAAAACAAGAGGCAAAAAGATAAAATTGCAGAATCTAAAGGAGATACCTTCGAGCACTCACACACCGGCAATAGTGCTAGGAAATAGCTTAGTAGTCGGAGGATGTGAATACCTTTTACCTTACCTCCCCGACAACGGCGCCAGAAAATAGCTTGATGTCTACTGGCGCTTCTATTCCTGTAGACAGTGTTGGGCCTCCAAGAGCAGAGGTTTGTAGAACAGCAGCAAGTTTCCCTTAAGTGAATCACCCAAATTTTATCGTACTCAGGGAGGTAGAGGTCAAAGATATCCCTCTCAAGCAACCCCGCAATTAAGATACAAGAAGTCTCTTGTGTCCCCAACACACCTAATACACTTGTCAGATGTATAGGTGCACTAGTTCGGCGAAGAGATAGTGAAATACAAGTAATATGGATGATTATAAGTAGTAATTGCAATCTGAAATAAAAATGTCAGCAAGCGAACATGTAGCAGAACTTGTTGAAAACGGTGTTTCAATGCTTAGAAACAAGGCCTAGGGATCATACTTTCACTAGTGGACACTCTCAACAATGATCACATAATTGAATAAATAAATGCTACTCTCAAACACTCTCTTGTTGGATAATAAACACCATTCATTGTGTAGGGCTGCAAAAGCACACCTCAAGCCGGAGTAAACAAGATCCACAACGTCATAAAGGAATCACACACGATGCGCACACTGTCACCATCACACCGTGGAGAGTGAATCCGGAGTTCATATTAAAGTAACCTCTAGAGTGCATAATAGACAAGAGTAACATCTACATATTCAACTAGATTACAAAGCTCATGATCACATAAAGATCACACCATGGGAAAGAGATGAACCACATAGATACCGGTAGAGCCCTCAACCTCGGGGGAGAACTACTCCCTCCTCATCATGGGAGTCAGCAGCGGCGATGAAGATGGCGGTGGTGTCGATGGAGATGGATTCCGGGGGCACTTCCCCGTCCCGGTGGCGTGCCGGAACAGAGACTTCTGTCCCCCGAACTTGGCTTCGCGATGGCGGCGGCTACGTAACTTTCTGTGGAGGAAGACCGGACTCCTTAGGGTTTTCGCATCTGGGAGAATATATAGGCGGAAGGGCGGCCTCGGAGGAGTCCCGAGGGGCCCACCCCACATGGCGGCGCGGCCAGGGGTGGGGCCGCGCCCCCCTATGGTGTGGGAGCCCCTTGGCCCCCCTCTGGCCCTTCTCTAGCTCTCTGGGTCCGTTTCGGCAAAATATCGACTTCTGTCTTCGTGGGGTCCAATTCCGAGAATATTTCCTGTGTAGAATTTCTGAAACCAAAAACAGCAGAAAACAAGAACTGACACTTCGGCATCTTGTAGTCCCGGAAAATGCATAAAAATGATATAAAGTATAAATAAAACATGTAGGTATTGTCATAAAACTAGCATGGAACATAAGAAATTATAGATACGTTGGAGACGTATCAGTAGGGGAGGGAGGGCAGATGGGGTGGGGGATGGGGGAGCTAGGGTTTCTCCCTAGTTTGGCGGGAGCTCCTGAAACCATGCGGACAACAGGGGCCACCCAGCCCGAATCAGGCCTAGATCAAGGCCAAGGGCAGGGCCCGTCATCCATGACCAGCTTCCGCCCGGTCATGTCCTAGCCCATTCTGGTCCATAGTTGCAGCATGACCAGCTTTGAGAGAAGGGCCACCATCGCGTCAAACTATCCCGCCCGAGCACACCACCCTTACTGCCTCCACCAACGAGAAGCCGCCCCTGATGCAGATCCCCCACCACCGCCAGGCCAGGCCACACAGACCTCCGTCGATCTGCACCGCCGCGAAGGAGAACGCCATCCCGGCGGATCTTCTCGCGTCGGGGAAAGGATGGCCTGCTGCCACTAGCACCACACGAGATTTTCCCAGTGGTAGGGGAGGGAGGGCAGATGGGGTGGGGGATGGGGGAGCTAGGGTTTCTCCCTAGTTCGTGCGTTAACATCAGCCTAAGAAGTTCAACACGTCTCAACTGTTGATTGATGTTTACATCCAACGGTTGTGTTGTCTTCTTGGGAGGTATATAAGGAGAAAACACTAGAACACCACAACCAAGTGAGAAGATATGAACAAGGAGAGGTGATTTTTGTTCAGTTTTCTGATATCAGATCGGTGGTGGTGTTTAGAGGCTCAAACGTTCTTGGATCGATCGGCTACAAACTCGGTGAGCTTGTTCCTTACTTTGAGTGCTTTGATCTGGTTAGCTGGTTTGAGATTTGGGTCAATGGAGAATCATATTTGAGAGGGGTTAAGTCAGTTCGGACTGCTGCAGTTTCTGCACAAAGAAATTTTGGGAGATGAACAATTTGGGTAGGAAACAATGCCCAATTGAGCTAATTTTTTTTAGTTGCTGATTACCGAAGATGACAGAAGCTGCTGCCTTTGTTGTATCTTACCTCTTGTGGTGTTGTTGTTTGTTTTTTGCTGGTTGAAGCTATCCTCAAAGTTTATCTTATTTAACACAACCCTCTGATTGCGCGTAATTAACACGTCCGTTGGGAACCCCAAGAGGAAGGTATGATGCGCACAGTAGCAAGTTTTCCCTCAGAAAGAAACCAAGGTTTATCGAACTAGGAGGAGCCAAGAAGCACGTTGAAGGTTGATGGCAGCGGGATGTAGTGCGGCGCAACACCGGGGATTCCGGCACCAACGTGGAACCCGCACAACACAACCAAAGTACTTTGCCCCAACGAAACGGTGAGGTAGTCAATCTCACCGGCTTGCCGTAATAAAGGATTAGATGTATAGTGTGGATGATGATTGTTTGCAGAAAACAGTAGAACAAGTATTGCGGTAGATTGTATTCGATGTAAAAGAATGGACCGGGGTCCACAGTTCACTAGAGGTGTCTCTCCCATAAGATAAATAGCATGTTGGGTGAACAAATTACAGTCGGGCAATTGACAAATAGAGAGGGCATGACCATGCACATACATGATATGATAAGTATAGTGAGATTTAATTGGGCATTACGACAAAGTACATAGACCGCTATCCAGCATGCATCTATGCCTAAAAAGTCCACCTTCGAGGTTATCATCCGAACCCCTTCCAGTATTAAGTTGCAAACAACGGACAATTGCATTAAGTATGGTGCGTAATGTAATCAATAACTACATCCTCGGACATAGCATCAATGTTTTATCCCTAGTGGCAACAGCACATCCACAACCTTAGAACTTTCCGTCACTCGTCCCGCATTTAATGGAGGCATGAACCCACTATCGAGCATAAATACCCCCTCTTGGAGTTAAGAGTAAAAACTTGGCCAGAGCCTCTACTAATAACGGAGAGCATGCAAGATCATAAACAACACATAGGTAATAGATTGATAATCAACATAACATAATATTCTCTATCCATCGGATCCCGACAAACACAACATATAGCATTACAGATAGATGATCTTGATCATGTTAGGCATCTCACAAGATCCGACAATGAAGCACATGAGGAGAAGACGACCATCTAGCTACTGCTATGGACCCATACTCCAGGGGTGAACTACTCACTCATCACTCGCGGAGGCGACCATGGCGGTGAAGAGTCCTCCGGGAGATGATTCCCCTCTCGGCAGGGTGCCGGAGGCGATCTCCTGAATCCCCCGAGATGGGATTGGCGGCGGCGGCGTCTCTGGAAGGTTTTCCGTATCGTGGCTCTCGGTACTGGGGGTTTCGCGACGAAGACTATATGTAGGCGGAAGGGCAGCCTCGGAGGGGTCACGGGGGCCCCACACGCTAGGGCCGCGCGGGCCCCCCCCTGGGCCGCGCCGCCCTAGTGTGGCGGCACCCCGTGGCCCCACTTCATCTTCTCTTCGGTCTTCTGGAAGCTTTGTGGCAAAATAGGCCCCTGGGCGTTGATTTCGTCCAATTCCGAGAATATTTCCTTACTAGGATTTCTGAAACCAAAAACAGCAGAAAACAACGAATCGGCTCTTCGGCATCTCGTTAATAGGTTAGTGCCGGAAAATGCATAAATACGACATAAGTATGCATAAAACATGTAGATATCATCAATAATGTGGCATGGAACATAAGAAATTATCGATACGTCGGAGACGTATCAGCATCCCCAAGCTTAGTTCCTGCTCGTCCCGAGCAGGTAAACGATAACAAAGATAATTTACTGGAGTGACATGCCATCATAACCTTGATCATACTATTGTAAGCATATGTAATGAATGCAGCGATCAAAACAATGGTAATGGCATGAGTAAACAAATGAATCATAAAGCAAAGACTTTTCATGAATAGTACTTTCAAGACAAGCATCAACAAGTCTTGCATAAGAGTTAACTCATAAAGCAATAAATCAAAGTAAAGGTATTGAAGCAACACAAAGGAAGATTAAGTTTCAGCGGTTGCTTTCAACTTATAACATGTATATCTCATGGATATTGTCAATGTAAAGTAATATAACAAGTGCAATATGCAAGTATGTAGGAATCAATGCACAATTCACATAAGTGTTTGCTTCTTGAGGTAGAGAGAAATAGGTGAACTGACTCAACATAAAAGTAAAAGAAAGGCCCTTCGCAGAGGGAATCATTGATTGCTATATTTGTGCTAGAGCTTTGGTTTTGAAAACAAGAAACAATTTTGTCAACGGTAGTAATAAAGCATATGTATCATGTAAATTATATCTTACAAGTTGCAAGCCTCATGCATAGTATACTAATAGTGCCCGCACCTTGTCCTAATTAGCTCGGATTACCGGGATTATCATCGCAATACACATGTTTTAACCAAGTGTCACAAAGGGGTACCTCTATGCCGCTTGTACAAAGGTCTAAGGAGAAAGCTCGCATTTCGATTTCTCGCTTTTGATTATTCTCAACTTAGACATCCATACCGGGACAACATAGACAACAGATAATGGACTCCTCTTTAATGCATAAGCATTTAGCAACAATTAATGTTCTCATATGAGATTGAGGATATATGTCCAAAACTGAAACTTCCACCATGATTCATGGCTTTAGTTAGCGGCCCAATGTTATTCTCTAACAATATGCATGCTCTACCCATTAAATGAGTGGTAAATCTCCCTTACTTCAGACAAGACGGACATGCATAGCAACTCACATGATATTCAACAAAGGGTAGTTGATGGCGTCCCCAGGAACATGGTTATCGCACAACAAGCAACTTAATAAGAGATAAAGTGCATAAGTACATATTCAATACCACAATAGTTTTTAAGCTATTTGTCCCATGAGCTATATATTGCAAAGGTAAAGAATGGAAATTTTAAAGGTAGCACTCAAGCAATTTACTTTGGAATGGCGGAGAAATACCATGTAGTAGGTAGGTATGGTGGACACAAATGGCATAGTGGTTGGCTCAAGGATTTTGGATGCATGAGAAGTATTCCCTCTCGATACAAGGTTTAGGCTAGCAAGGTTATTTGAAACAAACACAAGGATGAACCGGTGCAGCAAAACTCACATAAAAGACATATTGTAAACATTATAAGACTCTACACCGTCTTCCTTGTTGTTCAAACTCAATACTAGAAATTATCTAGACTTTAGAGAGACCAAATATGCAAACCAAAATTTAGCAAGCTCTATGTATTTCTTCATTAATAGGTTCAAAGTATATGATGCAAGAGCTTAAACATGAGCACAACAATTGCCAAGTATCAAATTATTCAAGACATTTTAGAATTACTACATGTAGCATTTCCCGATTCCAACCATATAACAATTTAACGAAGAACATTCAACCTTCGCCATGAATACTATGAGTAAAGCCTAAGAACATATTTGTCCATATGCAACAGCGGAGCGTGTCTCTCTCCCACACAATGAATGCTAGGATCCATTTTATTCAAACAAAAACAAAAACAAAAACAAAAACAAACCGACGCTCCAAGTAAAGCACATAAGATGTGATGGAATAAAAATATAGTTTCAGGGGAGGAACTCGATAATGTTGTCGATGAAGAAGGGGATGCCTTGGGCATCCCCAAGCTTAGACGCTTGAGTATTCTTAAAATATGCAGGGGTGAACCACCGGGGCATCCCCAAGCTTAGAGCTTTCACTCTCCTTGATCATATTGTATCATCCTCCTCTCTTGATCCTTGAAAACTTCCTCCACACCAAACTCGAAACAACTCATTAGAGGGTTAGTGCATAATAAAAATTCACATGTTCAGAGGTGACATAATCATTCTTAACACTTCGGACATTGCACAAAGCTACTTGGACATTAATGGAACAAATAAATTCATCCATCATAGCAAAAGAGGCGATGCGAAATAAAAGGCAGAATCTGTCAAAACGAACGATCCGTAAAGACGGATTTTATTGAGGCACCAAACTTGCTCAAATGAAAATGCCCAAATTGAATGAAAGTTGCGTACATATCTGAGGATCACGCACGTAAATTGGCATATTTTTCTGAGCTACCTACAGAGAGGCAGGTCGAAATTCGTGACAGCGAAGAAATCTGTTTCTGCGCAGTAATCCAAATCTAGTATGAACCTTACTATCAACGACTTTACTTGGCACAACAATGCACAAAAATAAGATAAGGAGAGGATGCTACAGTAGTAAACAACTTCCAAGACTCAAATATAAAATAAAAGTACTATAGTAAAAACATGGGTTGTCTCCCATAAGCGCTTTTCTTTAACGCCTTTCAGCTAGGCGCAGAAAGTGTGTATCAAGTATTATCAAGAGATGATGCATCGACAACGGGGTTTGGAGTTTTCTCAACCATGCATAGTATTTTGGATACATAGGTTTCAGCGGCTCCCTTTTCATTAGTCTTGGGCTTGCTACTCTCATCAAACAAATTTTCAGGAACAAGCCAAGCATAATTATCATCTAGAGCTTCATGCATCGCTAGGAGCTTACATGGTATTGGTGCTTTAATCTCCCCACCATCATTAACACTATTAGTGTACTTAATTCTATCCATATCCATGTTTTCAAGTGTTCTTTTAAAATCGGTGATCGTACCAAGCCTCTCATGCTTACTAAAAACTTTTCTAGCTTCTTTAGCTATATCCGCAAATTCTCGCACTAAGACTTTTAGAACAAAATCTCTCTTCTCTCCCCGCTCCATATCAGAAAGTGTAAGAAACATGTGTTGTATCATGGGGTTGAGACTAATAAATCTAGCTTCCATCATGCGTACCAAACAAACAGAGGCATCTTCATAAGTAGGGACCATTTTTGCAAGGGGTACATCTTTAAGATCTTCATGCATACTAACATGGGTGAAAAATTCTTCTATATTATCTCTTCCAATTATAGACCGTTGTCCCACAGGTATATCTTTTACAGTAAAATTAAAAGGAAACATGTTGAAATAAGTAAAGCAAATGCAATTAACTAGTTTTTTTTGTGTTTTTTTATATAGAGTGCAAGACAGTAAATAAAGTAAAGCTAGCAACTAATTTTTTTGTGTTTTGATATAATGCAGCAAACAAAGTAAGTAAATAAAATAAAGCAAGAAAAAAACAAAGTAAAGAGATTGGATTGTGGAGACTCCCCTTGCAGCGTGTCTTGATCTCCCCGGCAACGGCGCCAGAAAAAGAGCTTGATTGCGCGTAATTAACACGTCCGTTGGGAACCCCAAGAGGAAGGTATGATGCGCACGGTAGCAAGTTTTCCCTCGGAAAGAAACCAAGGTTTATCGAACCGGGAGGAGCCAAGAAGCACGTTGAAGGTTGATGGCAGCGGGATGTAGTGCGGCGCAACACCGGGGATTCCGGCGCCAACGTGGAACCTGCACAACACAACCAAAGTACTTTGCCCCAACGAAACAGATGAGGTTGTCAATCTCACCGGCTTGCTCGTAACAAAGGATTAGATGTATAGTGTGGATGATGATTGTTTGCGAGAAAACAGTAGAACAAGTATTGCAGTAGATTGTATTCGATGTAAAAGAATGGACCGGGGTCCACAGTTCACTAGAGGTGTCTCTCCCATAAGATAAATAGCATGTTGGGTGAACAAATTACCGTCGGGCAATTGACAAATAGAGAGGGCATGACCATGCACATACATGATATGATAAGTATAGTGAGATTTAATTGGGCATTACGACAAAGTACATAGACCGCTATCCGGCATGCATCTATGCCTAAAAAGTCCACCTTCGGGTTATCATCCGAACCCCTTCCAGTATTAAGTTGCAAACAACGAGACAATTGCATTAAGTATGGTGCGTAATGTAATCAATAACTACATCCTCGGACATAGCATCAATGTTTTATCCCTAGTGGCAACAACACATCCACAACCTTAGAACTTTCCGTCACTCGTCCCGGATTTAATGGAGGCATGAACCCACTATCGAGCATAAATACCCCCTCTTGGAGTTAAGAGTAAAAACTTGGCCGAGCCTCTACTAATAACGGAGAGCATGCAAGATCATAAACAACACATAGGTAATAGATTGATAATCAACATAACATAATATTCTCTATCCATCGGATCCCGACAAACACAACATATAGCATTACAGATAGATGATCTTGATCATGTTAGGCAGCTCACAAGATCCGACAATGAAGCACATGAGGAGAAGACGACCATCTAACTACTGCTATGGACCCATAGTCCGGGGGTGAACTACTCACTCATCACTCCGGAGGCGACCATGGCGGTGAAGAGTCCTCCGGGAGATGATTCCCCTCTCCCGCGAGGGTGCCGGAGGCGATCCTCTGAATCCCCCGAGATGGGATTGGCGGCGGCGGCGGCGGCTCTGGAAGGTTTTCCGTATCGTGGCTCTCGGTACTGGGGGTTTCGCGACGAAGACTATATGTAGGCGGAAGGGCAGCCTCGAAGGGGTCACGGGGGCCCCAAACGCTAGGGCCGCGCGGGCCCCCCTGGCGCCCTAGTGTGGCGGCGCCCCGTGGCCCCACTTCGTCTTCTCTTCGGTCTTCTGGAAGCTTCGTGGCAAAATAGGCCCCTAGGCGTTGATTTCGTCCAATTCCGAGAATATTTCCTTACTAGGATTTACGAAACCAAAAACAGCAGAAAACAGCAACTGGCTCTTCGGCATCTCGTTAATAGGTTAGTGCCGGAAAATGCATAAATACGACATAAAGTATGCATAAAACATGTAGATATCATCAATAATGTGGCATGGAACATAATAAATTATCGATACGTCGGAGACGTATCACCCTCCTTTTTCTTCAATTAACAACTTCGTATGTCACCAAAATACTTAGTTGACATTGCATGTAGTACTATGTTACTACCTATGTTACTTCATTATAAAGGTTGGGCCGTTGAAAGGATCGTATGCCGCACCTAGAGGGGGGGGTGAATAGGTGCTAACCAATTTTTAGTTCTTTTTCAATTTAGGCTTGACACAAAGGTAAATTCTCTAGATATGCAACTAAGTGAATTTACCTATATGACAAGGTAATCAACTAAGCAAGATATAGCTACACAATATAAGAGATAGAATAGGATAGAGGTAACCGAGAGTGGAGCACGCGGAGACACGGAGATGATTCCCGTAGTTCCCTTCCTTTGCAAGAAGGTACGTCTACGTTTGGAGGAGTGTGGTTGCTACGAAAGCCAAACCAACGGCCACGAAGGCTTCACTCGGATCTCCTATGGGCAACGCCACGAAGGCCTAGCCCACTTCCACTAAGGGATTTCCTCGAGGCGGAAACCGGGCCTTTACAAGGTTCTTGGGGCACACATCCACAACCGAATTGGAGGATCCCAAATCTGTAGCAATACAACAATCAACAACAACAACACATCAACAACAATCAACTAGGGAACCAAAAGGAACACTAGCAAGAGGGCCCTCAAACAAATGAGGGAGAAATGTAAATCGCTTCGGTGAGGATGTAGATCGGTGTCTTCTCCTTCGAATCTCCAAAGATCAACAACTTTGGTTGGGGGAGGAAGGAGATCTTGCAAATCTTGTGTTCTTGAGGTGTCTCTAATGGAGGTGAAGCTTGGCAGATTTTTGTGCAATGATTGAGCAATGAGCAAGGTAGAAGAAGGGGGGTATAAATACCCCCTTCCAATTTCCAGCCGTTGGAGCTTCCGGGGGGGCGGATAATCCGGCCTAAGTAAGGGCCGGATAATCCCCCCCTCCCCCGCGGAAAATCCGGCTCCGGGGAAAATCCGGCCAAATATCCGGCCAAATGTCCGGCCCCTGTCCAGAGCTGTTTTTCCTTAGGTCCTTAGCCGATTTCGAGGGGCCCCGGATATTTTGGAAATATCCAGCCCGGATTATCCGGCCCTGTGGAAAATCCGGGCAAATATCCGGGCAAATCTCCGGCCCATGTCCAGGGTGTACTGAGCCACAAATCCTCGAGTCCTTAGCCGAAAAATGGGGGCCGGATATTTTGGAAATATCCGGCCCGGATTATCCGGCCTGGTGATCCTGTTACAGCTTCTTTTTGACACGACTTACAACATCCATCACACATATATATGTATCTATATAATCCATGTACCACTTAAACAAACATTAGTGTATCACATACATTGACATCAAACACACAAAACATAATATGAGAGATGTTCTTTCAATCTCCCCCTTTTTGGTGTTTGATGACAATATACGGATTTGCAAGAGAATCACTATAGAGTCAAGCATGATGGCAAAACATAGAGGCACTCCCCCTACATGTGTGCATATAAGTAATTTGCATTTGAATACAAATACACAACACATAGGTGCGGGGTGCCTCAACACAAGAGATATCCAACATGAGCTCTAACAAGAGAGACATAGACATATATGAGGTTGAGATAAGGTGATAGAAATCATACCCATATGGAGATATATAATACGGAGATATAGCATCACACAATATAATAACCTTGATCTCAACAAATAGAAATCCGAAAACCTTAACAATGTCTCACACCACATAGCACATAGTTTGAAACGAAACACAACCAAACCAAATAGTTCAAATAAGAGGGAACACAAGCAATAAAGGAATGATAAACGCATATGCTTGTGCCCAAACCATGCAAATCCCCAAGAGAATTCCTAATAGAACACTTCTCCCCCTTTGGCATCGAGACACCAAAAAGGGGACAAGCGCGATGCTACTCGCCCCATGGAGATCACTCGGAGCCATCTTCATCGTTGGACTGGTACGCCTCTTCTTCTTCTTCATCAGTGTCAGGGCCTCCGGAGAGTTGCGAGTGTAGTTGGCCCTCTAAATGCAGTCCTCAAGATCATTCCATGGAACCTGTGAAGAATGCCACCCACTGTAACCTGGGTGAACTGGAGGCTGAGGCGGAGGTCCTTGCTCACCACTGAGCTTATGAAGAATGACCGCCTGAGTATGCTGAATCTCCGAACGCTCATGGCTGGCTGCATAGTTCTCCTTATGGATCTCAATATTCATGCAAAGAATGTGACGCTGAAACCAACTGAGCTTCTTCACTTGTCTCTTCATGGCAGGAAGATCAGCATGGCGAGCAGGAGCAAAACCACTAGAGCGAGCATCTCCCATAAAGGAGTCAGGGCAAGTGCAGCATGAGGAACCGGCTTAAGCTTGTAGGCCTTCTTGAAAGTGTGCTTCACCAATGAGAACCGGCTCAAGTCTTCATTCATAGACACATAGTTGTTGATGAGGAGCTGGATATATGGTGCATAGGGTATGGTGGTCCGGGAGACCATGGCATCATGAATCTCATGGAAGATGAAGTCCATGACATCAAGAGAGAAGTCACGTTCCTCATTAGGATCACGAGCACACTTAAGACTGAGCTGCATAAGATCCACAAGAGCTCCCCGGAGTGCATCATTGTTTCCACCACTTGGAGCAATGGTGGCTCGAAAGAAACAGAGCAACTGACCGTAGATGGGAAGAAGCCCCTTGGTAGTACCAACTGCTCCAGAAGAGTTATAGAGATCAAACAGCACATTCTTATCCGTCTTCTGAGGACCATGGAGGCGACGGCCTCCTTCTTCAGGAAGTCCAAGAATAGAGGCAAACCGGCGCAAGGTTGCCTCACAGTGAGTGGAGCTAGACATCCATTCCATAGTGTGCTCAGCATCTTTCTTGATGGCCAAAGTAGCAAAGAATTGCTTCACCAACTCTGGACTCTATAGTCACATTGAATCTTCATCAGATCCTGCAAGCCCAACCTGCCAGTCACCCAGATGGCATCCTCAAAATGATTGTTGACTGCCAGAAGATCCACATCGATAGCTTGCATGGGTCGCAGTTTCTTCATGGGCTCATAAATATCCTTGTAGATGAACTCCTGCTCCATGCACCAGAATTGCCTGCCCTCTGTCTCTTCATCCCTTGGGAGGTCTTCATACCAGTTCTTCATACGGATTGCTGCATAAGTGACAATGTCCATAGACTTGTAGTTCTGCCTCTGTTCCTTGTTCTTCTGCCTTGAGGCGGTGGACTTGCGGGGAGCATTCGGTGCAAACTCATCACTTGACTGGTCACGCCTTGGGCGTCTCCGACCCCGAGAACCACTACCTGTGAACAACAAAGATGGATAGCAAAGAGAAGATAATGCTCATAAGTCATGTATGATACAGTAATGTACTCTAGAAGCATACTATAAGTCGGTACAAGTCTAGACAAGATAGATTGAATCAACACTGACGGAGTGTCTATGATGTTGATCTGTTTACCTCTGTCCATGATGTTGCTTGCTACTGATGAAGTCGAAGATCTTGAACGTGCCATCGAGATCAGCTCCTTGTCGCCTCTAATCCCCATGGTCGGCGCCAATTGACAAGCTTCCTCGGTAGCTTTGTTGATCCCTTCTATTTTTCGTAAGACTTGCTTTCTTTTGTTTTTACTTGCTGTCAACTTAACATATAATTTCTATGGCAGGTCAAACAAGCCAAGATTTTGACCTTGAGAATCCCACCAATGATCCTCTGCTTGACGCACTGTCTTATCTGGAGTTTCACGGCCAAGAAATTCGCGAAGGCATGGTGAATGCTGACGCAGGATTGTCGAAGTTGTTCCCCTACTTCTTCCCGAAGAAAAAGGAGCCTAAGACTTTCCTTGCCCTTGCCAAGGACTTCAATCCACCAGAGGTGCTTGGACTGAAGATGCGCCAAGAGAACATGAAGGTTGCTGTTGAGAACACTATTGCCTTGGTCGGCGACGATCAACAAGCCGTTGATCTGGATGAAGGTAGGCGACACCGAGCAGATAGAGCAATCAAGATGGAGGTCGTTGATCAAGGCAGCCATGCCCAACACGAAGAAAATCCTGGCCTATCTCGGGATCAAGCCATCTTCAACTCCTAGCTCATCAAGGCCGGAGGTCTAGTTGAATGCCTTTGCTTTTTCTTTCCTTTGCTTTCTCTATTCCTTTTGCTGTTGTCGCCATTTTAGCCTTGGCGACAATTACCCTGTTAGTCCCTTTGGAGAACTTCTTTTGTAATGTCCGTGTAAATTTTCTAGAAATTAATGAAATTCCTCTTGGTACTTATCATTGATCCTGGGACTTTCTTTTCCAGTTAATATTTGATAATTATACGACCAACCCTTGCTCTGTCGATGCTTCACCTGCGTCTTCCTTCTCGAACAAAATACTAGTCGATGATAATCCCCTCGAAGGTTCTTCAAGCAAACATTTGTCGGAAGATTTGCAAGAACTTCGACAACAACTTCAATCCATGAAGAAACAAACTGCGGCAATGATGGAACAATCTCGGAAAGCGTCCGAACAAGAAAAATTTGCTCTCCAACAAGCCAAAGAGGCTATGGCTGCCAAGGATACTCGCTGTATTGGAAGCGAGAGGGAGCCACTACCCGAGAAAATAGCATGCTCGAGCTAATGTTGGAAGCTAGCACGGATATGTTAGGTATGTTTTTCCAACCTCACAATGCCTCCTCTTTATTTTGCTTGTGCCCTCCTTCAAATTTCTTGCCTTGTCACTTAATAGGCTCGGTTCTTGATGCTGCCGCCGAAGATCGAAGAGTGAACGAGAGAACAAATCTTCTTGTCAATCTTTCCCTTAACCATGGCTGTTTATTCTGGGCCACCCCTGAACAAACCCAGCAAATTGTTAGGTTCCAAGATCGTGCTTGCCAAGTGTGCGAATTTCTCAATTTTTGCACGACAACATTGACCCTTGTTTACAAGACTTTGTTTCCTCGAAATGAGGTTCCCAAAACTCTTCCTGAATTGCTGGAGATATTCAGAGACGCTCCCCGCATTCATAATTTTGTGCGAGCTCAATTGACTGCTGGAGCAAGGTTTGCCATGATTATGATAAATATTTGTCATCCAAAATTAGACCTGACGAAGATTGTTGCTGATTGCCTGGCCAAGAAATCGCGGCGAAAAAATGATATTGACACAATCGATGAGATGGTAGCTCCTGTGGCCGAGTCGATGATAGATGAGCTTCTTCGGATGGACTCAAAATTCTTCGTCAAGGGGTCCTATGCTGAACACAAAACAACCAGAGGCTTGTCCGTAGATAGTATTTTAGGCTTTGACTGATTTGTGCCATATTGCAAAACCTTGTGTCTCTATCTTTTTTGATTTCTTTTTTATTTCCGAAGAAATTGGTTGTATATTGCAAAGTGCTCTATATTGTTGGAGCCCCCGAGCCTTCTGGCTAGAGTTTGTACTGTTTTTTCCATCTTGAAGATTTTTCCTTCTGTTGTAATAAGACATCCTTGTTTTTTCATTGATGGATTGCAAGTCTTCGAGTATCTTAATATCGAAGTTCTATATTTTCGTTGTGAGGTTCTTGGACCAAAGCAATAAGATTTTTGACGTGTACACTATATTTATAGTTGTTGGCTTCCGATTTTTATATTTGGCGAGGTATTAGTGTACCAAGGAGAAATATTTCGGTAAATCTATATTGAACGTATTTTGAGACTTAAAGGCGTTGAGCCCCCGAGCGTGTCGAAGAATAAGAAGTATATCTCCACTATCTTTATTATATTGCAGCACCGCGAGCCCGCCTCATTAAAAACCTTTCCGGCCCCACTCGGTGCCCCGAAAAGGAAAAGAGTGCGTCTGAAAACTCGCGGGTGTTTCAGTACATTGTATTTTTACAGAGAAGGACTATATTTCAGCTCTAGGCGTAGAACCGCCTGAGCTGCGCCACGTTCCAGGGGTTTTTCTCGGGAACCCCTGTCTTCTTGTCCTTGATCCTGTACGCTCCTCCGTCGATGACTTCCGTGACGATGTAAGGCCCCAACCATGGTGACTCGAGCTTCTCTGTACTTTGCTGGTTGAGCCGTAGGACCAAATCACCGACCTGGAAAGATCTCGGCCGCAATCGTCGACTGTGGTAGTTCTTCAAGTCTTGCTGGTATTTGGTAACCCATGACAGTACTTCATCTCGAGCTTCATCGAGTGCATCCATATCATCCTCCCGAACTTTTCGTGATGTTTCTTCGTCATACTCTGTTACTCTTGGAGAATCGTGCTCTATTTCAATTGGTAG
Organism: Lolium rigidum; assembly: GCF_022539505.1. NCBI lineage: Eukaryota > Viridiplantae > Streptophyta > Magnoliopsida > Poales > Poaceae > Lolium > Lolium rigidum. The sequence continues at coordinate 225,311,282 of NC_061509.1, forward strand.
TACGGCTTCAGCTCCGTGGACGAGGAAGAACGGGGTTTCTTGTGTCGCCGTGTTTGGTGTTGTTCGGATGCTCCACAAAACACTTGGCGGTTCTTCGGCCGGGTGTGTCGAGCCTTTTCAAGCGGTCCTAGCGGACGTTTTTTAATGCCATTGCGGATGATGCCATTGGCTTTCTCGACTTGACCATTAGTTTGGGGATGTGCAAGCGACGCGAAGTGCAATTTGATGCCCACTTCACGCACGTACGCCTTGAACTCCTTCGACGTAAAGTTGCTGCCATTATCACGTGACGATGCGTTGTGAGGTACTCCAAATCGAAAAACGATGCCCTTCACGAACTTTATTGCTGATTGTGCATCTGGTGAATTTATTGGCTTCGCTTCTACCCACTTGGTGAATTTGTCGACAGCAACCAACAGGTACTCGTATCCTCCTGGCGAAGCTTTGTGCAACTTGCCTACCATGTCGAGTCCCCACTGGGCAAAGGGCCATGACAATGGTATTGGCATTAGTTCTGCCGCCGGAGAGTGCGGTTTTGCGGCAAATCTCTGGCACGCGTCGCAAGTTCGTACTATCTCTTTTGCGTCCTCGATTGCTATCAACCAGTAGAATCCTGCCCGAAAGACTTTGGCTGCAATAGCTCGACTGCTTGCGTGGTGACCACATATTCCCTCATGCACATCCTTTAGGATTATTCTTCCTTCTTCGGGTGTGACACACCTTTGCAAGACGCCTGAAATACTTCGCTTATATAACTCCCCTTTGACCACTGTGAAAGCTTTGGATCGTCGAATAACTCGCCTTGCTGCAACTGGATCGTCGGGTATTTCCTTCCTGAGGATATACGATATGTACGCTTGCATCCAAGGGACTTCTATCATCATCACAAGTTCTTGGTCCTCTTCGTCCTCCACGGTTTCTTTGAGAGACGCCGAAGTTTTTTCTCCTTTTGCTTTTTCTCGCATCTTCTTCGGCTTCGTTGATCTCTCCGCTATTTCTTCCCAAAATACGCCTGGCGGGATTGGGAGGCATTGTGACCCGATGTTTGCGAGGACGTCGGCTTCATCATTGCTCAGTCTATCGATATGATTTACCTCGCATCCATCAAACAGTTTCTCAAGCTCATTGTACACCTCCTTGTATGCTATCATGCTATCATTGACTGCATCACATTGGTTCATAACTTGCTGAGCCACCAATTGTGAGTCGCCAAAGATTTTTAGTCGAGTTGCACCGCAGGCTTTCGCCATCTTCATCCCGTGTATAAGGGCTTCATATTCTGCTTCATTGTTGGATGCGTTTGGGAACGTCATCCGTAGGACATATTTTAACTTGTCGCCTTCAGGTGATATGAGTATCACTCCTGCGCCAGCTCCTTCTACTCTCTTGGATCCGTCGAAGTTCATTGTCCAAGTTCTCGACAAATCTGGGGGTCCCGTGTTTTGCAGCTCCATCCATTCTGCGATGAAATCTGGCAAAACTTGCGACTTGATTGCCTTTCTTTTTTCATACGTGATGTCCCGAGGGGAAAGTTCTATTCCCCAAAGGGAGACACGCCCTGTAGCTTCTGGATTGTTCGGTATATTTGAGAGAGGTGCTTCATTGACTACTATTATCGGGTGTGCCGAAAAATAGTGGCGCAACTTTCTTGCTGTTGTAATCACTCCATATGCTAGTTTCTGATACTGCGGGTACCGCTGTTTGGACGGCGATAAAACTTCACTAATGAAATATACCGGCCTTTGCACTCCATGGAGTTTTCCTTCTTCTTCTCTTTCGACAACTAGCACCGTGCTAACCACTTGTGGTGTGGCTGCGATGTACGACAGAGAGGTTCCTTTTCCTTCGGCGCCACCAAGACCGGTGGTGTCGAGATTTTGCGTTTCGGATCCTCGAAAGCTCTATCGGCTTCTTCGTTCCACTGGAATTTCTCCCCTTGTTTTATCAAAGCGTAGAACGGTAGTGCTTTTTCTCCCACCTGGCGACGAATCTACTCAAAGCTGCGACTCGCCCAGTTAATTGCTGTATTTCTTTTAACTTGGTTGGATTCCTCATCGTTACGATGGCTTGTATTTTGTCGGGGTTTGCTTCAATCCCTCTTGCTGAAACTAAGAACCCAAGAAGTTCTCTCTTTGGGACGCCAAAAGAGCATTTCGTCGGGTTTAGCTTGAGGCAGAATTTGTCGAGGTTATCAAAAGTTTCCTTGAGATCTTCGATCAACGTCGTCCCCTTTTTTGGCGTTATGACTACATCATCAATGTATACTTGCACATTTTTTCCAATCTGTGTTGCCAAACACTTCTGCATCATCCTCTGATACGTTGCTCCCGCGTTTTTCAACCCGAAGGGCATTGTTTTATAACAAAATACGCCATACGGTGTGATGAACGTTGTTTTGGCTTCATCGTCTTCTTTTAATCTGATCTGGTTATAACCAGAGTATGCGTTCAAAAAGGAAAGACGTTCACATCCTGCCGTGGAGTCGATAATCTGATCGATCCTTGGGAGGGGAAAGTGATCCTTTGGACAATGTTTATTGAGACACGTAAAGTCGACACACATGCGAAGGACTTTCGTGTTTTTCTTTGGCACCATCACTGGGTTAGCTACCCAGGTGGCCTCGGTGGATATCTCTTTGATGAAACCAGCTTCTCTGAGTCGATCAATTTCTGATAGCATAGCTTTGCGGTTTGGCTCCGAAAAACGTCGCAAAGGTTGTTTGATTGGTCTCGCTAGTGGATCCAAGTTTAGGTGGTGCTCGGCAAGTTCCCTGGGTACTCCTGGCCTGTCAGCTGGACACCATGCGAAGATTTTCCAGTTCTCACGGAGGAACTTGACGAGCGCGCTTTCCTATGCGAGGTCCATGTCATTTGCGATAGATGTCGTCTTTTTTGGATCCGTCGGGTGAATCTGCACCTCCTTAGAATTTTTCTCAGTGTTGAAAGTTGATTCTTTATTTGGCCTTGCAACGTCTGGCAGCACGTCGTAGTCAGTCATGAGCCTTGATGCCAAATACTCAGCTTGCATCCCGAAAGTTTCTGATAGTCGATGAAATTCCTTGTCACATTTATCGGCTAGGGCGAAGCTTGCTTTGATTGTGATTGGTCCCTTGGGTCCGGGCATCCTCCACAATAGGTACGTGTAATGTGGTACCGCCATAAATCTAGCATATGCTGGTCGTCCCAACAGAGCGTGGTATTGTGACGGGAAATCTACGACTTCAAACTCCAATTTCTCGATTCCGTAATTTTCTCGGGTCCCAAACTGAACGTCGAGATTAATCTTCCCCAACGGATAGCTTGGCTTCTCTGGTGTGATGCCGTGGAATCTCGTGTCTGTTGGTTTCAGGTTTGCTAGGGATATATTCATCTTCCTTAATGTATCTGCGTACATGAGGTTCAAGCTGCTGCCACCATCTATAAACGCGCGAGACACGTCGAATCCTGCGATGACCGCTGGTAGTATGAGTGCTGACTGCCCTGGTCGAGGAACTTGCTGCGGATGATCTGCTATAGTGAAGCCAATGTCTTGCCCTGACCAATTAAGGTACTCAACTGTTGGTGGAGGCATTTTCTCTGCCATGAACACCTGTCGCGAGATTACTTTCTAAGATCTATTGGATGGCCTTCCCTTCTGAATCATCGAGACCGCTCCATTAGAGTTGGGATCAACGTAAGGTGGTGGTGCAGGCGCCGCCGCTATTCTTAGCTGATGTCGATTGTCATCTGTTATCACGGGAGGAGGTGGCAGGTGAACCTCACTTCTGGGTTCTCGAGGATTTCTATGCGCCGCCTGAGCATTAGCATGCCCTGCATATCTCAGCATTGCCTAGAAATTTCGACAATCCTTCTGCAGATGTCCCGACTGTCTTTTTCCGTTGCTGTCGAGGAAAAAGTGCATCTGACACGGCCCGTTCATCATTTCTTCGGGAGACACAAAAGGCCTCTGGAACCTTGTCCCGCTATTTTTCCTATTGTGTCGAAATTCATCTCTATTGTCACTTCGTTGCTCATTACTTCTCTGGTAATCATCTCGATTATTTCCTCCTCGCATCGGCTCGGAAACCAGTCGAAATTTGACCTGGAGCATCATAATTCGAGTACTGCCGAGGAAATCGTCGCCTTGGTTGATAATTTCGACCGCGGTCCTCCTCTGGCGACCTATGCCGTTTGTTGTGGACAGCATCTTCTCCATCTGCCCATCTGTTTGCTATTTCCATTAATGCAGATCTTGTCTTTGGATTGGTTCTTCCCAAATCTTCGACAGAATCTCCACGCCTGATCCCTGCGACAAATGCATCTATTGCCCTCTCGTCAGATATATTTTCTGCCGAGTTTTTTATGATGTTCCACCTTTGGATATATTTTCTCATTGGCTCGTCTGGCTTCTGTCGACACGCCCGTAACTCCTCTAGAGACGCGGGTTTCTTGCAGGTGGATCGGAAATTCTTGACGAATATGTCCTCAAAGCTATCCCAGCTGTCGATAGACCCTGGAGGAAGCTTTTTGATCCAAGATCGTGCAGCTCCACTTAAATGCACCTGAATGCTTTGCATGGTCTGTTGCCCCGGTCCCTCCGGTTAACTTCACCGTCTCGAGGTAATAAACTAGCCAATCCTCTCGGATCTTGCAGGCCGTCGAATTTTTTGAAATTATCGGGCAACTTAAATCCCGAAGGGACTCGAGTTTTTCGTACTCTCCTTGTGAAGCACGGCAAACCGCACATATCCTCGTCGTTTAATTCTGGGGAATACCGATGTTCCCTTCTGCTTTGCCGTGCTCTGTCTACCCTTTCTTGTGCTGCCGTGTCTCTTGCTCACTTGTTCCTTTGACATTTGCTGCTGCTGCTGCCGTAGGTCGTGGACTATTTTGCCTTGCTGCTCCTTCTGGCGGTGTTGATGCAAACGCCGTTCCCATGGCTTCAGCTCCTGCCACTGCCATGTTGTACAATGCCTCCCTTGGATCTCCTGGAGGTGGCCTAGATGCAAGAATAAAGGCTTGTGTCGCCATATACCCAGCTTCTGGTGTCTTGGGGACAATATTCCCTCTTGTGTCTATCGACATAAAAGACATGTCGAGATTTTGAACCAGGTACTCTCTTTCTCCTTCAGGTATATGTTGCAATCTTGACCTTGCTCTGTTCCGAGCTTCTCTATGGCTATCTCCCGAGGTTCCAGATTGTCGACTTAACTCTGCCCTTCGTCTGCTTGACGCGGAGGCTGCCTCCTTTCTTCTGTTTAAAGCTTCTATCTGTTTTTCTAGTTCTCTTCCAGCTCGGGCGAGTCTATATTGATAAGCTTGCAGTTCTTGGACTGTAGCAGTTGTCGTCATTGGTTCCGAGCCATCTAAAGCTTTCGCAGCTCTATCCCAGGCTGTTTGTGGAAGTTGAACTCTGACGCGTGGTGTGGGCCCGACATATTTAGTGCCCAAACCTCTCCTTAGATCTGAGGGATCGACATAGGGATTGCCCAAATCGTCGAAAGCCTCCGATGTTTCCTCTTGATACTTGGTGATATTTTGGAGTTTTCACTTTGCTTGGTTCGGTAACACCATCATAGAGTTTGGTGAAGACCTTCCCAATAGAGGTGGATTTGTCGATGAAGTCGAAGCTATCAGTGCCGCTCGAATCATCGCTTATATAAGAGTCCGCCGATGATTCGAAGGACATGTCGCTGAAGATTTTGGCGAGTTTTTCACTTGCCCTGCTGTCGATGAAGCGTGGCGACGAAATCTCCTTATCGCTTGACTCGACGGATGATACTGAGTTTGAGAGATCAGGACCACCCGCCGATAATCCCGACGAGATCGGAACTTCAAGACGATACACTCCTTCTTTCTCGACGCGGAAATCGAATTTTCCAAACGTCATCTTCATTGGCTCCTCCAGATACGCATATGCATCCAAACGGGAGGGCGGGTGAGGAACAAAATCAACAAGACCAGTTTCGATCTGTTTACCTCTGTCCATGATGTTGCTTGCTACTGATGAAGTCGACGATCTTGAACGTGCCATCGAGATCAGCTCCTTGTCGCCTCTAATCCCCACGGTCGGCGCCAATTGACAAGGTATCAACTTGTCAATGCCTATGGATTGTAGGCTAGGGTTTAGTTGGAAGTAGAGGGCAAGTAGATCTCGAAGGTTTCAGCCGAAAAGTACTCGACGATTATGAAAACTAGGGTTTGTAAACAATGATTCGATGATCTCTGCGTCCCTCGACTCCCCCTTATATAGGAGGCGGAGCCGAGGGATTCGTGCTGTACAAGTTACAAAGTCCGGGAAGGTTTCTAACTCATCCCGTAAGATTACAAATAAGACTTTCTATTACAACTCTAGCTTTCCTTAATAATATCTTGGGCTTCCGAATCTTCTTATACTTCGAGTAGTGGGCCTTCAGTAAACCCCGGGTACTATCTTCGGCAGGCCCATTAGGGATGCCCATGTCAGCAGCGGCGATGAAGCTCCAGGCCGGATAATCCGGTGTCCCCGGGGGGCGGATAATCCGGCCTGACCGGATAATCCGGTATTCGTGGGGGCCGGATAATCTGGCCCTGCGAATCTAGCAGACCTTGCAATCAAAAACTTGTCTATGACCAGATCGGCCTTATAGCATGCAAGAGGAGTATATTACACATGATTTGGAACAACTAGACACCAAATCCACCAAGAAAATAGAACATACAAATCACAACACCTAGGGTTAGGGATTGTGAGCCATACCCCCATCCATTGGAGGAGCCGCTTGGAGGAGATGAGAGCTAGGGAGGAGGAGCACCCGATCCACCCAAAAACTCCGGAAGGGAGCGGACGGGGCGGCTCCAGCGAGGAGGAGGAGCTCCGGCGAGTTGAGGGCAGAGAGAGAGAGAGAGGCGCGTGGGGGAATAGGTTCTGGAACCGTTCACCCCGCGGCCTCCCCTCATAACCCATCGAAACCTGCCCAGGCCGGATAATCCGGCCCTAAGTTGGGGCGGATAATCCGGCCGGGCCGGATTTTCCGGGTTGCCAAGGGGCCGGATTATCCGGTTTTCTGGAAAATTCCAGAACACCGGAAATTCTGCCTATCTTTTGTTGGTTATTTGCATAAACCCATATGTGATGCAATGATGTATCACGTCACATATAAGAAGCATATTTACCAATAAGATTGGGCAACCTAGATCATCCGACCGAAAATCCTCAAACTCCAAGTTTTTTTTTACCAAAACAAGACATATGAGCAAGATGGAAATGGCTTATAGATGAGAGTAGGCTTAGGTTTAGAAGGCACAAACTGTTAATGGTACATGATCACTCAAGTTTGCAAGATATGAGCAAATAAGGCCAAGCTAGAGTGATTTCCCATAAGAACAAGGAGTTGTCAAATAAAACGGCGATAAGATCCAAATAACTCCAACTCTTCACAAAGAAGAGTGCGGTGGCCTAGGCCACCATATATGAGTCTTATGGCATGGCACCGCGAAGATATATCTTGGGTCTAAGCCACTACTCATCATTGAAGCTCACATATCAACATATGATATTAAGAGAATGATTTCTTAATGTTGGCATTATGGGGGAGGGATAGCTCAATAATTTAAACCGCACTCCCCCTATTTCCATGCCCACATCTAAACCAAATAAAGTTTTGAGACAAATGTGTGTTTGCAAGATGGTCAAGCTATACTCCTTGAATCAATGATATTTAGTTCATTCCTCAAATAAGAGAACCTTGCTTCATCAAGAGGCTTCGTGAATATATCGGCAAGTTGATCTTTTGTAGGAACATAGATAAGCTCAATATCACCACGGGCAACATGATCCCTAATGAAATGATTCCGGATCTCAATATGCTTCGTTCTTGAATGTTGCACCGGATTATAGGCAATCTTGATGGCACTTTCATTATCACATAATAGAGGCACTTTGTCACAAATGACATCGTATTCCCTTAAAGTTTGCCTCATCCATAACAATTGAGTGCATACAGTTGCGGCGGCAACATATTCGGCTTCGGCGGTGGAGAGAGATATACAATTTTGCCTTTTAGAAGACCAACACACCGAGGACCTACCAAGGAATTGGCAAGCCCCGGAAGTTGATTTCCTATCATCCTTGTCACCCGCCCAATCCGCATCGGTATATCCATTGAGAATAAAACTTGAGCCTTTGGGGTACCAAATACCATATCTTGGGGTATCAACCAAATACCGAAAGATTCTTTTGAGAGCCATCATGTGGCTCTCCTTAGGAGAAGCTTGATACCTTGCACACACACCAACGCTCAACACTATGTCCGGTCTAGATGCACAAAGGTAAAGCAAGGATCCAATCATGGAGCGATATACCTTTTGATCCACCTCTTTACCATTGTGATCAAGTGCAAGATGACATTTAGTAACCATAGGAGTGGCTACACCCTTCAACTCGGTCATCTTGAACCTCTTGAGCATATCTTGGAGATATTTTGCTTGGTTGATGAAGGTACCTTCCCTCAATTTCTTGATCTCAAAACCAAGGAAGAACTTCATCTCTCCCATCATAGACATCTCAAACATATCGGTTATAAGCTTTGAGAATTCATCATTGAAAGCTTTGTTAGTAGAGCCAAAGATAATATCATCAACATATAATTGGCAAACGAAAAGCTCCCCATTGACCCTCTTAGTAAAAAGAGTGGGATCGATTAGCCCAACATCAAATCCACGGTCTATCAACAATTCCTTAAGGTGCTCGTACCAAGCTCTAGGAGCTTGTTTGAGACCATAAAGTGCTTTATCAAGCTTATAGACATGGTTAGGAAAGTTGAGATCCTCAAACCCCGGGGGTTGCTTAACATAAACCTCTTCATGCAAATGACCATTAAGAAATGCACTTTTCACATCCATTTGTTGTAACTTAAAGTTATGATGCGATGCATAAGCAAGAAGGATACGGATGGACTCAAGGCGAGCTACGGGAGCATAGGTTTCTACAAAGTCAATTACCTCAACTTGAGAGAACCCTTGAGCCACCAATCTTGCCTTGTTCCTCACAACATTTCCAAACTCATCTTGCTTGTTCTTGAAAATCCATTTAGTGCCTATAACATTGCGGCACCCCTTTGGCTTCTCTAATAAGGTCCATACTTTGTTGCGCTTGAAGTTGTTGAGTTTTTCGTGCATAGCTTCCAACCAATCCGAATCTTCAAGGGCTTCAAATACTTTCTTGGGTTCCACTAAGGAGATATAAGCATGATGATTTCTAAAGTTAGCCAATTGCCTTCTTGTGGAAACTTTTGCCCTTACATCACCAAGGACCTTGTCATGAGTGTGTCCACGAAGTTCAAGGTTCCTATCTCTTCTTGCTAGACGATGGGCCTCGATCTCCTCCTTGGTTCTTCTTGGCCTTGGAGGTGTCACTTGATCAACTTGATCATTTGGGTCCCCGTCTTGACCTTCAACTTGAGCTTCCTCAATATCTTGAAGTTGCTCATCCTCATGTGCTTGATCTTGAACAATATTCGGAGAATGACAAGAGTTGATTGGATCCTCATTGGAGCCATCGATCATGAATTCTTGGTTGATCTTGTCCTTGATGTTGAGAAGATGAGTGCTCCACCGTGGTAGAGCATAGTCCTTCCCGAGACGCCACACCGTGTCCCTCAATGGGGCGGAAAAATCCCACACCCATTCTTACTATGGCATCTTGAGGTATTTCATCACCTGCACAAACATCAACTTGCCCCACTTGGGAGCCATCATTTTCTTCGAACTTCACACTACAAGATTCAATGATAATCTTGGAAGATATATCAAAGATTCTATAAGTGTGAGATTCGGCACCGTAACCAACAAATATACCCTCCAAAGCTTTAGGAGAAAATTTAGATAAACAAACTCCTTTGATTTTGTAGAAACACTTACACCCGAACACCTTGAAGTATGAGATATTAGGCTTGTTCCCGGTGAGTATTTCATATGGAGTCTTGTTCAAGCCCTTGCGGAGATAGAGCCGGTTAGAGGAGTGGCAAGCGGTGGAGATGGCTTCGGCCCAAAAGTTATAGCGGGATTTATACTCCGCCATCATAGATCTTGCCATATCCATAAGAGTCCGGTTCTTCCTCTCCGCAACACCATTTTGTTGAGGGGTGTAAGCAGCGGAATATTGATGACGAATCCCCTCACCACTAAGAAAATCATTGAGTGTATAGTTCTTGAACTCGGAGCCGTTGTCACTTCTTATTGCCATAATGAGGAGGTTGTGTTGGCGTTGCACCTCGGTAGCAAAGTCAATGAATACATGTTGAGTCTCATCTTTCGTCTTGAGAAACTAGACCCAAGTTTATCTTGAGTAGTCATCAACAATCACCAAGCAATGTTTCTTCGCACCAAGACTTGCATGAGTGACGGGACCAAAGAGATCCACATGAAGGAGCTCTAAGATCCTCTTGGAAGAGATGATAGTCTTGCTTGGATGCAGAGAGTCATGCATTTTGCCTTCAACACAAGCACTACAAACACGATCTTTGGCAAAAGACACATTTTCCATTAGTCCCACAATATGGTTCACCTTTTGAAGACTTTGCAAAGTTCTCATGTTGACATGGGCCAAGCGGCGATGCCACAACCAACCCACATCCGCCTTTCCGAATAGGCATATCGCACTTGCCGTGGTGTTCCCCAAAAAGTCCACCACATACAAGTTGTGTTCGCGATACCCAAGGAAAGCGACTTTTAGAGTCTTGCTCCACAAGAGGACCACAATATCCTTATCAATAAAGACGGCGAAACCCATCTTGCCAAGGGCGGAAACGGAAGGCAAATTGTAACCAAGGGTTTTGACAAGCATGACATCCACAAGAGTAATGTTGTGTGCAACCACAACCTTGCCAAAACCCAATACCTCGGATGTAGAATTATCGCCAAAGGAGACGGTGATATTATTTAGGGATTTCTATTTTCGTGCCCTCAGTTCCATAGTTGTGCTCAGTTTTCCCCAGCTCCTTAGTTTTTCCTCAGTTTTCCCCAAGTGCTTGTTTGAAACCCGCAGAAGGCAGCTCAGACGGCAGGATTCCCGTTAAGTTGACCGCTCCGTGCTGACTTGTGGGGCCGCGTCGTGTGGGCCCACATCGTGTGGGGCTGGTAGAAAGGGACCGCGTGGGACAGGACGAGATAGCGTTTGGTTGCACGTGAGCAGGAGCTGGGTTTTGTCTCTCTCGGCCATTGGCATTTCCCTTTTGAGAGTACCTTTTCCGCCTCCTTCTCTCGCCTTTTTCACCTAATTAGTATCAAATCTAGAGAAGCTTGCATTTCTGTCTTTCTTCAATTATTATTTGTGCCTTTTGGCCCTCGTTGTTTGCCCAATATGGCAGCAAATCTAGTAGGGAGCCCAATCTAGTACTCCATCTAGTCCATATGTATGTAGTTAAATCTAGAAGCAAATCTACAGGGAATGTACGATAAATTCACAAGGTCATATAGTATAATAGGGATAGATAATATAGATAATAAGCTGCATTCAGCAGCCAAACATAGTAGGGTTCGAGGTTCTTCACAGCAGTACAGTACCATCATACTAACAACATAACAACGAGGGATCCCTAGCTAACAACAAAGGGATCCCAACAACAAAATGGAGGAGGCAGCGAGCAGACACGTCCGAGACTCCGCCTACCCCATCTGCCTCGCCTCCACTTGTTGCTCCCCTTGGGAGCCTTGGGCTTGAGCGGAGGCATGCGCCCGCCGGAGATCTCCACCCGCCGGATGCTGCGGAGGTGCATGCCGAGCGCCAAGTGCTTGGCGCGGAAGGAGTTGGGGTTCACCGACGCGCCGACCTTGGGGTTGGTGTGGCCGATGTTCTCGGCATGCGTGAGGACGCAGTTGAAGTCAGTGCCGCCGAGCCTCCTAGTGAGAAGGGGCACCTGTAGACACCCTTGGCGACGTCGAGGTAGGAGACGTACTGGCCGACCTGCAGCCTCCGCAGCACCTGGCGAGTCTTGACGTCATGGTGCTCGTCGTCGCTGCCAGACAGCTGATCCATATCAAACGGGAATTTATTAGTGAATGAGTTGCAAACGTGCATGATAACAAAGTTAGAAAAAACAGAGGCAGCCTCAGTTAGAGTGGACACGATTATATGTCTACGAGGGACGGTGTAAGCGAACCAAAGCTCATGCACAACAGATTTGTACACGTAAATGGTTCGTTGAACCCTCCCCGTAAAAATCTGTGCCCACCGATTCATCATAGGCAAAGAAACAGATTTCAGATCCGAACTTGAACACATTCCAGATTATTTGTAAATTAAACGGTTGATATCTTTTGATTCGTGCATAAAATAACCGATTGAGATCCTATGATTACTTGCATAAATTAACCGATTGAGATCCCATTATTACTTGCATAAATTAACCGAACGGCCGAACCCCAAATCTTAAACGAAATCAAGGAGGGATCAAAGAAAAATGGAATAAAATCGGCGCAAATGTTAGCCCAATACTCATCCATCCACAGATCCATCTACACCAGCACAAATAGGGTTCAAAAAGGAATGGGGAACAAAAAAAGGAAGCAAACCGTAGTTACCTCGTTCCATGGGTCCTCTATGGAGGTGTCGTAGCGGTTCGGGGGCGGGACGTACGGCACCGGCTCGTAGGGGTCCCATCCCGGCGGGATCTGGCCGCGACCGGCGGCAGCAGCCTCCGATGCACCGGCGGAGGCGGCGGCGACGTCCGTTGAGGGGACGGCGGCGACGTCCGTTGAGGGGACAGCGTCGAAGAGGGAGGCGTCGCGCTTGGAGCCGACGGCGTCGTGGACGATGGGATTGGCATTCTCCTTGTCCATCTCGCCGACAGAGGAGAGGGAGAGGGAGAGGGAGAGGGTTTTTTGCTTTGGAGAAGATGATGGGACGTGAGAGAGGCGGCGTTGCGTAGGCGAGTGGGAGTGACAGAGATAGTGGGAGGAGGCGTCTATAAAGGCAAGGGGTGGTTAATGCGACCTGCGTCCTACGCGTCCACCGCTGCACGTCTTGGACTTCTGCAATGCGCCACGCGTCCACGATTGCACGTCTTCGACTTCTGCACCGCGACCGGCGTCTACGCGTCAACAATTGCACGTCTTTCATTTCCGCACCGCAACACGCGTCCTCGAGTCTAACCCCGGAAATTTAGATATACTCAGGTATAACCTCGAGCATTATACTAGCATTTTTTGTGTGCTCGGTTTTCCCCTTGAGTGCTAATACCGGCTAGTGCAATATGCTCAGTTTTACCCTCAAGTAGTTGGTCAACAAACAGTCAACAAATGGGATTAACTAGTTAAATGAGTCATTTAATGTGCAAAAATTCCGAAAAATAGTGGCACATACTCATGGAGTCTTTACCACAAATTGCCAGTTCTCAAAACATAGATAAGTCATAGATAAATCAAGTTTTACCACAAATTGCCACTTCTCAAAGGCCTTCTCAAATCACCTAGTAGCTATGAAGGTGCATGGTTTTCCACAATAAACCCTTCCCAAAACAGCTTTCCCCAAAACATACTTTGTCTAAATGAGGCCACAATTCTCACACTCATGTATATTTGTATTGCAAATAGTTTGAGATAGGCCAAGATGGGTTTTATTATACAAAACACGCATTTTCCATTTTTTAAATCTCATATTTGAATCCCTTAGTCTGTTTTTTACATAGGTGCCCTTGGTTTCTTGATACTACTCAGTTTTGCCCTCTCCCTCCACAAATTCTCTCACACGTGCAACATTACCCTGATTGGTCTAGCCCATGTCACGCGGATCGTGCCCGCCGACCGTTGATCGTATGATCTAACGGGCAGGATAACCCTCTCTCTCTCCGTCGGCGGTTACCTTCCACTCTCTAAGTATGCTAAAGGGCGGTTTTCCGTATTTATTTTCACGCGCTAAAAATTATAAACTCTTTTAGGCATTACTTTTCACGCAAAAAATGATAAACCATCACCGATTTGTTGTAGCCATAAATTTTCACGCAAAAAATGATAAACCGTCACCGATTTGTTGTAGCCATTAATTTTCACGAAAATCCCAAATGATAAACCATCACCGATTTGTTGTAGCCATTAATTTTCACGCAAAAAATGATAAACCATCACCGATTTGTTGTATCCATTACTTTTCACGCAAAAATTGATAGACCATTACCGATTTCTTGTAGCCATTACTATTCACGGTAAAAATGATAAACGAACCAATCTATCTATCTCTGTATTTGAGGTTTTGACCTGAAAACAAATTGGTATTATAAAGGCAAATAAAAGTTCAAAAAAATGTAAAAACGAAAAAATCTACCTATCTTTGTATAGAAGATCGTATGTATGATTTTTGAGGTCATTTAGAGAAGGTAGAAAAAAATCCCTTTTGAGAAGGTCAAAAAAACCTAACTTGTTACAAAAGCTGGTTTCAGTGAGACCTAACCAAATTTGGCATACATTATGCCATATCTATAACAACAAGGAATATCTAAAAGGGAAAGTTTCACAAAATTTGAAATTTATGGCGAAAATGATGCCATACATGATGCTGTTTTTCGAGGTTTTGACCTGAAAATCAATTGGATATTATAAAGGGAAATAAAAAGTTCGAAAAATATAAAAAGAAACAATCTATCTATCTATGTATAGAAGATCAGTTGTATGAAATTTGAGGTCATTTAGAGGAGGTAGAATAAATCACCTTGTTAGAAAAGCTGGTTTCAGTGAGACGAAACGGCATGCGTTTAAGCAAAGTGATTTTTTCGAACATCTCCAAATGATCCCAAATTTGCCATACATGATGCCATACATGTAACAACAAGGAACCCTATCTAAAAAGTGTCAAAAAAGTTTGCCCAACCGTATAGCTCTATCAAAAAGAACCTCACCATGGCGCTAGTATAATTTTGGGCTTAGTTACAAACTTTCGTTACCTAACCTTCAACACGAAACTTGTTTCAAATCACTTTTGGCGTACAAGAAACAAATCCCTCTTTGATTCGAGCACCACAGCCTCCAAACTTTGCCGATGCCGATATCGGCATGGTCAGAACGGCTATGCTCGACGCCACTGCTAGGTCACCGTCGGGATGCACCCTCAATCCCGTCCCCTCATTCCATCACTGACACACCAGAGATACCGCCGAGGTCAATGCTGAACGTACATGCTGATGCCAATGCCGAACATGCATCCACGCCGACGTGGGCACGGCCACGCCGCCCCGCTATGCTGGACGCCACAGACCACCGCGAGGTCTTTCCCTTCGCCACCACACTCTTCTAGCACCCATCTATACACGCCGGAAAGGAGAGACACTAGTTTTCTCTACATTGCTCGCGTTCGTGTCGGACACGGTCGGTCAAAGTTTTGAGGTAGTCGTCGATGTCGTCGACCATTTCTTCTCTTCTTTGCATGGTTAAACGCGTCTAGTTCATAACTATCTAATGCGTCCGGTCTCGCCTCATGCGGTTCTTTGTGGACGTCGATCTCATCTCGGCACCCCGCAGGCCACCTCCTCCGTGCCATCGCTGTAGAGCTCCGTTTAAAAATCTATTCCTACCCGTGTATTGCCCCTTGTATCAGTGCCATGGCCCACTTGTCATTCGATATACCGAAGCCCCACTCGTGCGTGTTTTGGTCAGGGATACAGCGATGCTTACGGTCAAACAAAGATGGATGGTCTGACGTGTATTTGCGGGCTCTACGTGGCCCCACTAGTCAGAAGATAACGGTCAACCGTCGGGCAACCGGCCGTTATAGCACCTGTGATGGTTTCAGACAAGCACTTGGGGAAAACTGAGGAAAAACTAAGGAGCTGGGGAAAACTGAGCACAACTAAGGAACCGAGGGCACGAAAATAGAAATCCCTATTATTTATGTTGGGCCTCAACTCCTTGACGAGGTTCTTGCCGCCGGTCATATGACTGGTACATCCACTATCAAGTACCCATTTTGAACCTCCGGCGGCATAGTCCTACATGAGATCAATTCTTGGATTTAGGTACCCATTTCTCAATGGGTCCTCTTTTGTTAGCAACAAGGGTCTTTGGGACCCAAATAGACCAAGCAACATAACCATCATATGGACCAACATACTTTGCATAAACATCACCATAATAATCTTTAAATAAAACATAGTGAGGATTATCAATTCCCGCATCATCATTATTAATGACATTGGCCTTAGGGGCTTCATCATTAGTGATAACCTTCTTTTGTGCGGGCTTGGCTTTTGGCTTGTTTGCCTTTTTAGCCTTGGCATTAAAACCAAGTCCATCCTTCCCATTGTTTGACCTTTTCTTACTCAAAAGATCATCCAAGGAAAGTTTACTTTGGGGAGAGGAGGCCTTAGCAAGTTCATCCTTCAACCTATCATTTTCCTCAATAATATTTGCATGATCACATGAAGGAGTAGAGGTGCTAGGTATGTCATATGAAGCGAGCCTAATTTGAAGTTGCTCATAAGACTTGGAGAGGAGAGAGTATTCACTCTTCAAGGCTTTGTGTGCCTTGTCTAGTTCATCTAGATCTTTCACAAGTTTCTCATGATCAACACCAAATTTGGCCTTTTCCTTTGAAAGAACTTTAGTCTTAGCTCTAGCAAGATCTCTAGCTTTAGTGAGCTTATTAATTTTATCTTGAGGCTCTTCAAGATTTTCTAGCCTCTCTTCAAGAGAAGCTATAGTTTCTTGACTTTCCTCAAGAGCATTTTTAAGAGCATGTATTTCAAGAGAGTCTTCTCTCTCTATTTGGCATTTTTCTCGAGAGTACCATTTAGTTGAGCTATACGAACCATGAGATTTGAAACATGATTTTTAGTATTACCTTGTAGGTTAAGAATGAAATAATCAAACTCTAGCATTTCTTGTTTCACTTTTAGACTAGCAAGATCAACCCCTAGATCATTTGAAATGTTAGGCGTACAGGGGTTAGGAGAAGATACCTCGGAAGATTTAGCCATGAGGCAACTTTCTTCCTCCACATGAATGACCTCATTGGGAGATTCACTTGTTGATGAAGAGTTAGTGGAGAGGGAGGCAAGGGCAACCAAACCATTTGAGGTTGCATCTTCTTCATCATCAACATCATCATCTCCGGAGGTATACTCTTCTTGAGTTGATAGCTCAATTGATGTGTCCAAGGAGGACCTTGCCATGAAGCAATGTGCATTCTTGATTTGAGGATTCTCATTGGGTGAATCAAAGAGAGAGGAAGAGGGAATGTTAGTAGTGACAATGGCGGCCACTTCCTTTGAGCTTTCTTCTTCATCATCACTAGAACTTTAACTTCATCGGAAGAATAATCTTATTTAGTCACTAGCACAATCCTTGAGGGCCTTTTGCCCTTCTTGCTCTTGTTGTAGAATTTCTTGTTGGGGGGCTTTGAATACTTGCCCTTTGAGTCTTTGCTCTTGTCCTTGGGGATGAGCCTTCCACCATGAGTCTCCCTATTCTCATAGGCGCACTCGGAAATGAAATGGTGCTTGTCATCACAATTGTAGCAAGATCTTGTCCTTGGGCCCGAACTTGTGAACCCCCTTGAGTTGTTTCTCTTGATGTTGTCTTCCTTGGCCTTGGATGGGTCAACCCAAAAGGTGTTAGCATGGAATGCCATGTGGTCATGGTAGTGGTGTTCCAAGTCTTCCGGATAGGACATACTCCAAGATGCCCTATAAGATTCTTGAGGAATCACTTCTTCCACGGAGTTGACCACCAAGGCAAGGTTGGACCCTTTTGACATCCCAAGAGCTCGATTGCGAGAATCACGAGAGTTTTGCTCAAGCACCTTGAGAGCTTGCATCTCGTGCATGACTTGTTGAGAAGTGAGAGAGGGATAGCATTCTCTACCGACAAGAGTCTTGACATCAATGGGTTCAAACGGCATCATGCAATCGATGTACTTCTCCTTGATCCAAGAGTCATTGATGTGGGTGGCACCAACAATCCGGAAGGCATCGGCAACGGTGAGAAGTCTTCCATACATGACTTCATGATCTTCATCCGGTAGCCTCATGAAACCTTCGGCTTTATTCTGAAGAGCATTATACTTGTTCCTTCTCATGCTCTCACTTCCAATGCAACTAGCGGCCAAACCATCCCAAGCTTCCTTGGCGGTGGTGAAATTCTGAACACGAGACAAATCCTTTGTCCCCACACTAGTTTGAATCATGTGCAAGGCGGTGTTGTTGAGTTGACTATCAACCGTTTCTCTTCTAGTCAACTTGTTGGGGTTGTAAGGCTTGAAGCCTTCCACGATGATTCTCCAAAGTTCATTGGAGGCACTGCGAACATGAGAGCTAAACTCAAATTGCCAAATATCGAAATCATTAACGGAAAACTTAGGAGGGTCGCCCCGAATGTTTATATGAGGATGGGGAACCGGTATATCGGGAGATAGGAAAGGCGGAGGTACTCGATTGTAGCTCTCACCTCCACTAGTTCCCCTAGGAGATGCAATGGGAGATTTGATAGTGTTTAAGTTATCACCTTCCACGGGTTTGGTAGAGGAGGGTAATGCCGAAGCATCTCCTTCTTCTAACGCACCCGTGTCCTTAACCTCTACGATGGGAGCCTTGGGAGGGACCGGATTCAAAAGCTCGGAAATCATCTTTTTCATGCTTTCCATTTGAGCTTCCATGGAGGACTTCAACGAATTGAAGTCACCCATGGAGACCATCTTAGCGGCCCCTACCGGAGGCTCCTCTGTAAGATAACGTAGCATAGAAAACAAAAATTTTCCTACCGCGAACACGCAATCCAAGCCAAGATGCAATCTAGAAGACGGTAGCAACGAGGGGGTATCGAGTCTCACCCTTGAAGAGATTCCAAAGCCTACAAGATGAGGCTCTTGTTGCTGCGGTAGACGTTCACTTGCCGCTTGCAAAAGCGCGTAGAAGATCTTGATCACGATCGGTTCCGGCGCCACGAACGGGCAGCACCTCCGTACTCGGTCACACGTTCGGTTGTTGATGAAGACGACGTCCACCTCCCGTTCCAGCGGGCAGCGGAAGTAGTAGCTCCTCTTGAATCCGACAGCACGACGGCGTGGTGTCGGTGGCGGTGGAGAACTCCGGCGGAGCTTCGCTAAAGCACGCGGGAGCTATGGAGGAGAGGGGCGGCTAGGGTTTGGGAGGGGGTGGCCGGCCACTCAAGGGGGGCGGCCAGGCTGTGGTCTTGGGGTGGCCGCCCCCCCCCCCCTTGGCCCCTCATTATATAGGTGGAACCCCAAGAGGTGGTGTCCAAGTCTTCGAATAAGACCCGAACCAAAAACCTTCCATAGGAGGGGGGAAACCAAGCCAAGCTAGGACTCCCACCAAGGTGGGAGTTCCACCTCCCATGTGGGGGTGGCCGCCCCCTAAGGGGGAGTCCACTTGGGACTCCTCCCCCACTAGGGTTGGCCGGCCATGGAGGTGGAGTCCCATGTGGACTCCACCTTCCTTGGTGGTTTCTTCCGGACTTTTCTAGAACCTTCTAGAACCTTCCGCGACATTTTATTCACATAAAATGACATCCTATATATGAATCTTATTCTCCGGACCATTCCGGAACTCCTCGTGATGTCCGGGATCACATCCGGGACTTCGAACAAATATTCCAACTCCATTCCATATTCAAATACTACCATTTCAACATCCAACTTTAAGTGTGTCACCCTACGGTTCGTGAACTATGCGGACATGGTTGAGTACTCACTCCGACCAATAACCAATAGCGGGATCTGGAGATCCATAATGGCTCCCACATATTCAACGATGACTTTAGTGATCGAATGAACCATTCACATACGATACCAATTCCTTTTGTCACGCGATATTTTACTTGTCCGAGGTTTGATCTTCGGTATCACTCCATACCTTGTTCAACCTCGTTTCCTGACAAGTACTCTTTACTCGTACCGTGGTATGTGGTCTCTTATGAACTCATTCATATGCTTGCAAGACATTAGACGACATTCCACCGAGAGGGCCAAGAGTATATCTATCCGTCATCGGGATGGACAAATCCCACTGTTGATCCATATGCCTCAACTCATACTTTCCGGATACTTAATCCCACTTTTATAGCCACCCATTTACGCAGTGGTGTTTGGTGTAATCAAAGTACCTTTCCGGTATAAGTGATTTACATGATCTCATGGTCATAAGGACTAGGTAACTATGTATCGAAAGCTTATAGCAAATAACTTAATGACGAGATCTTATGCTACGCTTAATTGGGTGTGTCCATTACATCATTCATATAATGATATAACCTTGTTATTAATAACATCCAATGTTCATGATTATGAAACTAATCATCCATTAATCAACAAGCTAGTTTAAGAGGCATACTAGGGACTTCTTGTTTGTCTACATATCACACATGTACTAATGTTTCGGTTAATACAATTCTAGCATGATATATAAACATTTATCATAAACATAAAGATATAAATAATAACCACTTTATTATTGCATCTAGGGCATATCTCCTTCAGCCTCCCACTTGCACTAGAGTCAATAATCTAGATTACATTGTAATATACCTAACACCCATGGCATTCCGGTGTTGGTCATGCTTTGCCCTAGGGAGAGCTTTAGTCAACGGATCTGCTACATTCGGATCAGTATGTACTTTGCAAATCTTTACTTCTCCATCTTCGATGTACTCGCGAATCGAGTGGTAACGCAGCTTGATATGCTTCAGCCTCTTGTGTGACCTTGGCTCTTGTGCATTGGCGATGGCACCCATGTTATCACGAGTAAATGATTAATGGGTCCAATGCACTAGGAACCACACCGAGCTCTACAATGAACCTCTTCATCCATACCGCTTCGATGAAGCCTCCGAAGCCGCTATGTACTCGATTCCGTTGAAGACTTCGCCACCGTGCACCGCTTCGAGCTTGCCCAGCTCTATCGCAACACCATTCAATATAAACACGTACCCGGATTGTGACTTAGAGTCATCGGGATCGGTGTTCCAACTTGCATCGGTGTAACCATTTACAACGAGCTCTTGGTCACCTCCATAACAAAGAAACATATCCTTAGTTCTTTTCAAGTACTTCAGGATATTCTTGACCGCTGTCCAGTTGTTCCATTCCTGGATCACTTTGATATCTCGCTAGTCAAACTAACGAGCATGTGCTATATCCGGTCTAGTACATAGCATGGCATACATGATAGATCCTATCTGCCGAGGCATAGGGGATATTACTCATCCTTTCTCTTTCTTCCGTCGTAGCCGGTCCTTGAGTCTTACTCAAGACCTTGCTCGGTAACATAGGTAAGAACCCTTTCTTACTTTCGTCCATTCTAAACTTCTTTAGAATCTTGTCCAGATATGTACTCTGTGATAGCCCTATTAGGCGTCTTGATCTATCTCTATAAATCTTGATGCCTAATATATATGATGCTTCACCAAGGTCTTTCATTGAAAAACTATTATTCAAATAACCTTTAACATCTGCTTAATAGTTCTATATCATTCCCGATCAATAATATGTCATCTACATATAATATCGGGAATGCTACAGTAGCTCCCACTCACTTTCTTGTAAATACAGAGCCTCTCCATGACATCGTATAAACCCGAAGTCTTTGATCACCTTATCAAAGCGTCGGTTCCAACTTCTTGATGCTTGCTTCGAGTCCATAGATTGAACGCTGAAGTTTGCATACTTTGTCAGCATTTTTAGGATCGACAAAAGCTTTGGGTTGTACCATATACAACTCTTCCTCAATGTCTCCATTAAGGAATGCTGTTTTGACATCCATCTACCAAATCTCATAATCGAAAAATGCAGCTATTGCTAACAAAATCCTCACAGATTTTAGCTTCGCTACCGGTGAGAAAGTCTCATCGTAGTCAACACCTTGAATTTGTCGGAAACCCTTTGCGACAAGTCGAGCTTTATAGACAGTAATATTACCATCAGCATCTGTTTTTCTCTTGAAGATCCATTTATTCTCGACAGCCTTTCGGCTATCAGGTAAGTCTACCAAAGTCCATACTTTGTTATCATACATGGATCCCATTTCGGATTTCATGGCTTCTTGCCATTTGTTGGAATCCGGGCTCATCATCGCTTCTTCATACGTCGCAGGGTCCTCATCATTGTTATCTACAATCATGACATTTAGACAAGGATCATACCAATCGAGAGTGGCACGTTCCCTTGTCGATCTGCGAGGTTCGGTAGTTTCCTCGTTCGAAGTTTCATGATCATTATCATTAGCTTCCTCTCGTTGCCGGTGTAGGCGGTACAGGTACAACTTCCGGTACAACGCTACTCGATCAACGAGTATAGATTCATCAATCTCATCGAGTTCTACTTTTCTTCCAAGTCACTTCTTTAGTGAGAAATTCTTTCTCAAGAAAGGTTCCGTTCTTAGCAACAAAGATTTTGCCTTCGGATCCGTGATAGAAAGTGTACCCTATAGTTTCCTTAGGGTATCCTATGAAGACGCATTTCTCCGCTTTGGGTTCTAGCTTGTCCGGTTGTAACTTTTTTACATAGGCTTCGCAACCCCAAACTTTAAGGAACGACAGCTTAGGTTTCTTGTTAAACCATAATTCATACGGTGCCGTTTCTACGGATTTTGATGGTGCTCTATTTAAAGTGAATGCGGCTGTCTCTAATGCATAACTCCAAAATGATAAAGGCAAATCAGTAAGAGACATCATAGAACGAACCATATCTAAGAGAGTTCGATTACGACGTTCGGATACACCGTTTCGTTGTGGTGTTCCCGGTGGTGTCAATTGTGAAAGTATTCCACATTTCTTTAAATGCATGCCAAACTCATAACTCAGATATTCACCTCCACGATCAGATCGTAGAAATTTGATCTTTTTTTTACGTTGATTTTCTACTTCACTTTGGAATTCCTTAAACTTCTCGAAAGTTTCGGATTTATGTTTCATGAAATAGATATACCCATATCTACTTAGATCATCTGTGAAGGTTAGAACATAACGATAACCACCGCGCGATGCTACACTCATTGGTCCGCACACATCGGTATGTATGATTTCCAATAAGTCGGTAGCTCGCTCCATCATACCGAGAAAATGGAGTCTTAGTCATTTTTCCCATTAGACATGCTTCGCATCTATCAAGTGACTCAAAGTCAAGTGATTCAAGTAATCCATCAGTATGGAGTTTCTTCATGCGTTTCACTCCAATATGACCAAGACGACAATGCCACATATAAGTAGAATTATCATTCAATTTAATTCGCTTAGCATCAATGTTATGTATATGCGTATCACTACTATCGAGATCTAATAGAAATAAGCCATTCTTTTGTGGTGCTCGACCATAAAAGATATTATTCATAAAAATAGAACAACCATTATTCTCGGACTTGAATGAATAACCGTCTTGCATTAAACAAGATCCAGATATAATGTTCATGCTCAACGCAGGTACATAATAACAATTATTTAGGCTTAAAACTAATCCCGAAGGTAGATGTAGAGGAAGTGTGCCGACCGCGATCACATTGACCTTGGATCCGTTTCCAACGCGCATCGTCACTTCATCCTTCAGCAGTTGTCGTTTATTCTTTAGTTCCTGTTTCGAGTTACAAATATGAGCAACCGAACCAGATATCAAATACCCGAGTACTAGAACGAGAACCAGTGAAATGAACATCTATAACATGTATATCAGATATACCTTCTTTCTTCTTTTTGACAAGGCCGCTCTTCAGATCAGCCAGATACTTGGAGCAATTACTCTTCCAGTGTCCCTTCTCCTTGCAGTAATAGCACTCAGCATCAGGCTTAGGGCCGTTCTTAGGTTTCATAGGAGGCATGGCAGCTTTCTTGCCACCCTTCTTGAATTTTCCCTTAGACTTGCCCTGTTTCTTGAAACTGGTGGTCTTGTTGACCATCAACACTTGGTGCTCTTTCTTGATCTCAATCTCCGCAGCTTTTAGCATGCCAAAGAGTTCAGGTAACTCCTTGTTCATGTTCTGCATATTGTAGTTCATCACAAAGTTCTTGTAACTTGGTGGCAGTGATTGAAGGACACGATTAATCCCCGTACCGTTAGGAATCACTATTCCCAAGTCACTGAGTTTCTTCGCATGCCCGGTCATGGCGAGCATGTGCTCACTAACGGAGCTACCTTCTTCCATCATGCAGCCGCCGCATGAGTCTCAAAAATAGTCTTCAACTCTTTCATCAACTCATGAGGATCGTGGTGCTCAAAACGTTTTTGAAGATCGGATTCCAGACTGCATAAGATGGCACACTGAACTTGAGAGTACCGAGTTTTCCGAGTCGCGTAAACAGCTTTTACTTCATCGGTTTCAGTTTACGCAGCGAGGTCACCTAGCGGTGCATCAAGCACATATTGCAGATTTCCGCCGAGAGAGGAAGATCCTCACATGACGGAACCAGTCGGTGAAGTTGCTACCGTTGCTCTTAAGCTTTTCTTTCTCTAGGAACTGGTTAAAATTGATTGGGGACGCCATCTCTACAACATATATTTGCAATAGTTTAGACTAAGTTTATGACAAATTGAGTTCAAATTTTAATTCTACATAATTAAAAATCTAGGTGAACTCCCACTCAAAACAATATCCCTCGCATTGTCTTAGTGATCACACGAACCAAATCCACCGCACCTAAACCCGATCATCACGAGAAAAGGTGTGATTTCAATGGCGAACACTCAAAGTGTTCATCATATCAATCATATGATTCATGCTCTACCTTTCGGTATCATGTGTTCCGAGACCATGTCCGTACATGCTAGGCTCGTCAAGGCCACCTTAGTATCCGCATGTGCAAAACTGTCTTGCACCCGTTGTATGTACTTATTGAATCTATCACACCCGATCATCACGAGATGCTTCGAAACGACAAGACTTGATAACGGTGCTACTAAGGATGAACACTTTATTATCTTGAGATTTTAGTGAGGGATCATCTTATAATGCTACCGTCGCGATCTAAGCAAAATAAGATGCATAAAAGGATTAACATCACATGCAGTTCATATGTGATATGATATGGCCCTTTTGTCTTTGCGCCTTTTGATCTTCATCTCCAAAGCACGGACATGATCTCCATCATCTTCGGGCATGATCTCCATCATCGTCGGCGTAGCGTCAAGGTCAATGACGCCGTCTTCATGATTGTCCTCCATGTAGCAACTATTACAACTACTTTGAAATACTACTCAACATGAAATTTAAAGACAACCATAAGGCTCCTGCCGGTTGCCACAATACAATAATGATCATCTCATACATATATTCATCATCATATTATGGCCATATCACATCACCAAACCCTGCAAAAACAAGTTAGACGCTCTCTAATTTTGTTTGCATATTTTACGTGGTTTAGGGTTTTCGATATAGATCTAATCTACCTACGAACATGAACCACAACGTTGATACTAATGTTGTCAATAGAAGAGTAAATTGAATCTTTACTATAGTAGGAGAGACGAGACACCCGCAAAGCCTCTTATGCAATACAAGTTGCATGTCGAACGAGGAACAAGTCTCATGAACGCGGTCATGTAAAGTTAGTCCGAGCCGCTTCATCCCACTATGCCATAAAGATGCAAAGTACTCAACTAAAGATAACAAGAGCATCAACGCCCACAAACCATTGTGTTCTACTCGTGCAACCATCTATGCATAGACACGGCTCTGATACCACTGTAGGATAACGTAGCATAGAAAACAAAAAATTTCCTACCGCGAACACGCAATCCAAGCCAAGATGCAATCTAGAAGACGGTAGCAACGAGGGGGTATCGAGTCTCACCCTTGAAGCGATTCCAAAGCCTAAAAGATGAGGCTCTTGTTGCTGCGGTAGACGTTCACTTGCCGCTTGCAAAAGCGCGTAGAAGATCTTGATCACGATCGGTTCCGGCGCCACGAACGGGCAGCACCTCCGTACTCGGTCACACGTTCGGTTGTTGATGAAGACGACGTCCACCTCCCGTTCCAGCCGGGCAGCGGAAGTAGTAGCTCCTCTTGAATCCGACAAGCACGACGGCGTGGTGTCGGTGGCGGTGGAGAACTCCGGCGGAGCTTCGCTAAAGCACGCGGGAGCTATGGAGGAGAGGGGGCGGCTAGGGTTTGGGAGGGGTAGCCGGCCACTCAAGGGGGCGGCCAGGCTGTGGTCTTGGGGTGGCCGGCCCCTCCCCTTGGCCCCTCATTATATAGGTGGAACCCCAAGAGGTGGTGTCCAAGTCTTCGAATAAGACCCGAACCAAAAACCTTCCATAGGAGGGGGGAAACCTAGCCAAGCTAGGACTCCCACCAAGGTGGGAGTTCCACCTCCCATGTGGGGTTTGGCCGGCCCCCTAAGGGGGAGTCCACTTGGGACTCCTCCCCACTAGGGTTGGCCGGCCATGGAGGTGGAGTCCCATGTGGACTCCACCTTCCTTGGTGGTTTCTTCCGGACTTTTCTAGAACCTTCTAGAACCTTCCGCGACATTTTATTCACATAAAATGACATCCTATATATGAATCTTATTCTCCGGACCATTCCGGAACTCCTCGTGATGTCCGGGATCACATCCGGGACTTCGAACAAATATTCCAACTCCATTCCATATTCAAATACTACCATTTCAACATCCAACTTTAAGTGTGTCACCCTACGGTTCGTGAACTATGCGGACATGGTTGAGTACTCACTCCGACCAATAACCAATAGCGGGATCTGGAGATGCATAATGGCTCCCACATATTCAACGATGACTTTAGTGATCGAATGAACCATTCACATACGATACCAATTCCTTTTGTCACGCGATATTTTACTTGTCCGAGGTTTGATCTTCGGTATCACTCCATACCTTGTTCAACCTCGTTTCCTGACAAGTACTCTTTACTCGTACCGTGGTATGTGGTCTCTTATGAACTCATTCATATGCTTGCAAGACATTAGACGACATTCCACCGAGAGGGCCGAGAGTATATCTATCCGTCATCGGGATGGACAAATCCCACTGTTGATCCATATGCCTCAACTCATACTTTCCGGATACTTAATCCCACTTTTATAGCCACCCATTTACGCAGTGGTGTTTGGTGTAATCAAAGTACCTTTCCGGTATAAGTGATTTACATGATCTCATGGTCATAAGGACTAGGTAACTATGTATCGAAAGCTTATAGCAAATAACTTAATGACGAGATCTTATGCTACGCTTAATTGGGTGTGTCCATTACATCATTCATATAATGATATAACCTTGTTATTAATAACATCCAATGTTCATGATTATGAAACTAATCATCCATTAATCAACAAGCTAGTTTAAGAGGCATACTAGGGACTTCTTGTTTGTCTACATATCACACATGTACTAATGTTTCGGTTAATACAATTCTAGCATGATATATAAACATTTATCATAAACATAAAGATATAAATAATAACCACTTTATTATTGCCTCTAGGGCATATCTCCTTCATCCTCGTCCGACATACTCTTAGGCGGTTAAGCCCGAAATAAGAGCCGAGGCTCTGATACCGATTGAAAGGATCGTATGCCGCACCTAGAGGGGGGTGAATAGGTGCTAACCAATTTTTAGTTCTTTTTCAATTTAGGCTTGACACAAAGGTAAATTCTCTAGATATGCAACTAAGTGAATTTACCTATATGACAAGGTAATCAACTAAGCAAGATATAGCTACACAATATAAGAGATAGAATAGGATAGAGGTAACCGAGAGTGGAGCACGCGGAGACACGGAGATGATTCCCGTAGTTCCCTTCCTTTGCAAGAAGGTACGTCTACGTTTGGAGGAGTGTAGTTGCTACGAAAGCCAAACCAACAGACCACGAAGGCTTCACTCGGATCTCCTATGGGCAACGCCACGAAGGCCTAGCCCACTTCCACTAAGGGATTTCCTCGAGGCGGAAACCGGGCCTTTACAAGGTTCTTGGGGCACACATCCACAACCGAATTGGAGGCTCCCAAATCTGTAGCAATACAACAATCAACAACAATAACACATCAACAACAATCAACTAGGGAACCAAAAGGAACACTAGCAAGAGGGCCCTCAAACAAATGAGGGAGAAATGTAAATCGCTTCGGTGAGGATGTAGATCGGTGTCTTCTCCTTCGAATCTCCAAAGATCAACAACTTTGGTTGGGGGAGGAAGGAGATCTTGCAAATCTTGTGTTTTTGAGGTGGCTCTAATGGAGGTGAAGCTTGGCAGATTTTTGTGCAATGATTGAGCAAGGAGCAAGGTAGAAGAAGGGGGTATAAATACCCCCTTCCAATTTCCAGCCGTTGGAGCTTCCGGGGGGCCGGATAATCCGACCTAAGTAAGGGCCGGATAATTCGGCCCCCCCGGAAAATCCGGCTCCGGGGAAAACCCGGCCAAATGTCCGGCCCCTGTCCAGAGCTGTTTTTCCTTAGGTCCTTAGCCGATTTCGAGGGCCCCGGATATTTTGGAAATATCCGGCCCGGATTATCCGGCCCTGTGGCAAATCCGGGCAAATATCCGGGCAAATCTCCGGCCCATGTCCAGGGTGTACTGAGCCACAAATCCTCAAGTCCTTAGCCAAAAAATGGGGCCCGGATATTTTGAAAATATCCGGCCCGGATTATCCGGCCTGGTGATCCTGTTACAGCTTCTTTTTGACACGACTTACAACATCCATCACACATATATATGTATCTATATAATCCATGTACCACTTAAACAAACATTAGTGTATCACATACATTGACATCAAACACATAAAAACATAATATGAGAGATGTTCTTTCAGCCGTGAACCGTGATACTCTTGGGACACGGGGAGAAGAAAAAAACGGTTCATTGGGGGCAAGACTAAATCTTTTAAGGCCGCTCACCAGAGTACTTAAGGGGACTGAGATGTTTTTAATGAGGCGGCCTGCTGACTTAATATATGGTGTTTTCAAAAAAAAAAACTTAAATTTCTTTTTCTTAATCTCTCCGATCTATATTATTGGTACTGAAATGGATGTATCGACAACTAAAATATGTCTAGCTACATATATATTAGCATCAACTAATATGAATAGGAGAAAATAGTAATGAAAAACAAACACTAGAGTTTCTTGTATATTAAACAATGTGACTTTACAGTTTACACATATCCTAAAGAAACAGTAGGGAATGAGATCATGAAACGGATATACTTAGGACATACCTGAGTTAGAGGATATGATAGATGAAAAAGAAAGAAAATAAATATAAATAATGCGTAGATGTCACCGCACACACAAACTAAAGGGAGGGATTACTGGATCGAACAAGAATTAATTAAACTCGACATATCACCCAGCCTCTATAACTTTGTTGCTTGAATCTGAGTGCCACCATGCAGTGATCGTCGCGACACATTTCATATCATAGCACGATCACTGGGTGATGGGCCCGCTGTTGAATGCGTCGCAGCGCCGCCTGATCTCGCCGTCGGCGCCGGTCTTGACGCCGTACATGCTGAGCTTCTCCATGGCTTTGGAGAAGTCGTCGAAGAAGTCGGCGTTGTTGGCGGCGTAGCGCTGCACGAAGGGCTTGGTGCGCATGTCGGACCACATGTCCTCGTCGGTGCTGAGCAGGCCGAGGCCGCGCTGGATGTTGACGTAGTACATGTTGTCGAACTTGCCGGGGGTCATGATGTCGTTGAAGGCGGCGATGGTCGGGTCCTTCTGGTAGTTCTGGCACGCCGCCTGGAGCCCCTTGGCGTAGGTCGGGTTCATGCTGGGGTCGAACGGCGCCGGCTTGCCGCCCTTGTCGCGGTAGTTGTAGATCCTGGACGCGAACTCCTGGCAGTGGGAGAAGCCGAGCGTGTGCGCGCCGGAGAGCGCCACCATCTCCTGCACCGTGAACCCCTTGGCGAGGAAGAGCTCGATGATGCGGCCGACGGTGAAGTTGGAGTGCGGGAGCTCCACGTCCGGGGCGGCGGGGTTGGAGGAGAGCGAGTCCTTGCGGCCCAGCGGGACCGGGTACCTGGGGCCGCCGGTCATGGTGATCAGGACGCGGGAGGCCAGGGCCAGGATGTCGGCGCAGGAGACCACGCCGGGGCACTCCAGCTCCAGCGCCAGCTTGGAACGCACCACGGCGTCGAAGGCGTCGCCGGGGAGGGAGTGGTTGATGTCCGCGTCCTTCTCGGACTTGGCGTAGTGCGTGGGCGCGATGAGCACGGAGGCGTCGCAGCCGCTGACGAAGCAGTCGTGGAAGAAGACGCGGAGCACGCCCGCGGCGGTGGTCGGGTTCGCCATCTGCTTCGACTGGACCACCTCCGCGATGATCCGCTCCGCCCGTGGGCACGTCTGGCTGTAGAAGTCCGGCGACAGCTTCACAGGAGGCGGGGGCCCGGCATGCACTGCCACCACCGCGGCGGCGAGGAGGGCGGCCGCGGCCAGGAGGAGGAGGGACATGCGCCGCATGGCTGCTAGCTGCTGCTTGGTACGTGGATCCTGCGCGCGTGTGGCTCTTTGGGTTAATTTTATCCCTCCTAGCTTAGCAGGCGACGTCAGGGCCGGCGAGGTGCGCGGCGGTCCAAGAAATGCGAGGGAGAGGGGACGGCGGGGGACTTGGAGAGGATGTTTCTCGGAGCCGGTGGAGGGGAGCGAATGGCGGGAACGGAGTGGCCGGGAGTGCTTCTAGGAGGAACAAGAGGCCGGAGAGGGAGAGCAGACATGCACCATGCATGTCTGAAATAACGTGTCCATTGCTCTGGTCTTTACTACCTTTAGGCCTAGCTAATTGCTAGCTGCGTTGTTACGTACGATTGCTGCATTCTGTTAGCATACATTCATGGCGAATTGCCCAACTCCCTGGTTTTCAGATTGCACAAGTAAATGGCTTCAGTTGGTAACGTTATGTGCTTATTAATCAGGAGCTCAGCACTCGAGTATGGTCATACAGAAGCTCACTATCTAAAAACTTATTCACTAGTCAATACTGGAGTATGCCAACGACAGACTCACAGCTGCTAAAATGATGTCGTTCCATTGATGTTTCATCAGTCAATTTGTGGTGAAGCCTCTTTGTTAAATTTATCACAAGAAACCAATACTGTACTAGAAATGATGCAACTCTCTTAAATGGGAGATCCAAGCAAAGATTACGTCAAGCAACAGATCAGCATTGGCATCACCAAAAAAGAATGAATGAATGTAACACTGGATTCTGCCGTAGTCTTTAACATTACATGTTCTTAAGGCTGTATACAAACAACAATAACCCTCTAAATTCAGAGAGGACAGATGCAGCACCAGCAATCACCTAACAAAATGCTACGCATACATTTCTTTACAACATTTCCAAATCTGCCCAGATTCCTGAATTTTCAGGAAACAATTCCGTACGGTACAAGGAGAAAAGATAAGAGCAAGCGCGTGCCCTTCGGGAGGTCAAAACGAGATCCTTGCCATATCCTGTGAGTACCAGGTTGTAGTACCTACAGATAATAGTATAACATTAGAATTAGAAAGGAAGAAAGGTGAATAACTGCAAGTGGTGTCATCAAAACAAAATAATACAGTAGGACAATACATTACGTCTTTCAGCAGGGTCTTCTCTTGTCAACTTTCAAGTGATGGATGCTGAACCATTTCTTCCTGCGAACGCGCTCTTTAGCTTTCTTTTCCTTTTTAGGGCCCTCTTCATCACTCACTGGTGCCTCCATCGCCGGACTCTTCGATTTCTTCTCTTTTTTCGCACTGTGTTCATCATCAGTTTTGGACCCTTTAGAGGATGGCCTCTCTTTGCCGCCACTGGAACTCCGCTTTAGAGTTGGGCTGTTGGTGTAGGATGCATGGATTGCATTCCTTTCGTTGAGAAGCTCATCGATCTATGAACAAACCATGACGTCAGAACAAGATGAGAAGCAGAAACAAATTGTCTACAATTACACATACCGTTTGCATTTCTTGAGCATATCTGCTGGTCATCTCAGTGAACTTTGCCAAAACCTGCCAATTTCAGCTCTTAATAATGACGTGCTTTCACTTAACAGGCCATTTTAGTAGAGAATATTCAGAAGGTGAGGGAATACCTCCCTATACTCTGACTCAAATTTAGACAGCTCAGACCGCTTTGCAAGTATCTTTGCCTCCACGCTTCGTAGCTTCTCCTTCTCAGCGGTAAAGGGTTTGGCACATACAACCTCTACGGTGTAGGTTGCACTTTTGAAGAAATTATCGCCTAATAGAGTAATTACTTTATTTAAGCCAATGCTTGTTTGCCATCAATAATTTTACTGGATGTAACATAAAGTGGCATACCATAAACAGCAAAATAATGGGTCCCTTCTTTCAGTTCATTAACTTCACATGGTTGAAAGCCATCCAATCTCTTAAAGAATGCACTATCAGGATCTTTTGCAGCAGCAGCCTGGAAATAATTGGAACTTGTAAAGAGGTAACACACAAAGAAACACAAGGAGACAACAAGACACTACTTGTATACTCACTGAATTAGTATGTTCAAAACGGTACACAGGAAAGCCAAGAAAGAACATCCCAGCAGAAGTAACTTTCCCGGTCTTTGCACTATCTTCCTGCAACAGACTGATAGATGTTAGCCGATAGAATGCTCAAAAAAGCCTCAAAACCTAGCGCGCCAAAAATCAAGAACAGAAGTTTAGTTTCAAGACATTACAGTATATGCAACACAAATTTCACGACATGAAAATGTGACTAATCCCATCACACTAGAAGACCTGGTTAGGCCATAGAATGCAACACGTGCAAGTGCCAGAATTTAAAGAAAGCTTCTGGATAGGGGATAGAATCACAATTATACTTTGTTAAGGTTTAGGCCATTTACAGAAAGCAGCTCCCTGGTAAGATTATGCAGAAAGCAGTTTATAGCAGATGTCCCTGGTCCCTGGAGGCCTGGAGACATACGGGCCATATCTAAACCTCAGATGATGCTGGCGACATATCTGGCATTCACATGAATTTACAAAATGCAATTCTAAGTTACCTACGTGAGGGAAGAGGGAAGTTCCAACTGTATAAAGAAAGCAAAGCTTCTAGGCTTCACGTGGTACAACTATTACAATGCAACTCAAGGTTTTTTTAGGAGTAATCTTAAGGTTAAAAGAAAAAAGGAACCGTTGAGTCACCGAACAATTAACACAAAGATGATTCTAATAACACAGGTTTGTACGAAACAAAATACATGTTACAGAGAAACATGGAATAATGCACCATATGATCTAGAACGTCCTGTGGACTATGTGACACACACTTTTCAGAAAGAAAATATTAGGAAAGATCAACAGCTGATGGCAACAAATAAATCATGCATTGACAATTCATGCTTGGCAGGTGACAAACTAGTTGCAAATAGAAGAGTCGTTGGAATTTATTTCTGTCAAGAATAAATAAATGATAAACCGGCTAAACATACCTGTAAAGCAAGGCTTAACCCACCGTTTTCTTCAGGTTCAAAATAGAGCAACTGAAAGGAAAAGGATCTGCCTTAGAAATAAGAACCTATATGTGAAACCCGAAATTTTGCTAAACTTGAAGTGCAATCACACAAAATACGGTGTCCAGATTGTTCCCAATTTCAAATATCCAATGCCATGATAATCTCAAGGGAAACAACTAATTATCTGTTTGGTTAAAAAATTGAAATGGTGCACATATCATCACAAATTTCTTGATATTCAGAATGTGAAAAAATAACTAGTAGAAAGGAACAAATACATAGTTCATTTATCCAAGTGCAACATCACAATGAAGAGAAGATGTAGCTTCTCAGCCAAAGAAATGTAATGGAGTAGTTAAGTTGTGACAAGAATAAGACAGGTAGGTGCAGATGACAAATTTGCAACTGACCTTGAATTTACTTTTCGAAGTTGAACGGACCCTACACACTAACCCCAATTTGGCTTCTTCCTCTGTTATGTCGACTGAATAAAAATGAGCTGTTTGTTTCTCCACCTGCCAACATTTAAATCTAAAATATTACTTGCTCGACCAAAAAAAAAATGCATAGAGAAGAGACAATGGGAGCAGTTGTCAACCTTCTTGCACACGGATTTGCCCAGATGAAGCTGAGAAATCTCCACCGACCCATTCAACGCCTCCTCTAAAACTGTTGCTGAAACTGTGGTCTTAATTGGTACCCCTAGCTTGCTACACAAACGTGACTATCATTACATGGCGTCATAAACAGATTAAATACTGTAGAATAAAACAGAAATATCCTCAATAAGCTACCTAAAAAGAGCTGCAAACATCGTATTTACAGTGTTGAGACTCGATAGGTCGAGCTCCAGTTCATGACTATCTGCTTCGATGGCCTGAGCGGTAACAAAAGCGTTAGTCGCAGGAGAAAGAAGCCACTCAGACTACTGAAATCATGTCGTAGGCCACCTCGAAACCGGAGGAATCATACTGCCGCCTTTTATCTGGATCTGACAGGATGTTGTAGGAGAATGTGGCTTCCTGGAACTTCTCCGAGGCCACAGGGTCATCTGCGTTCTTATCTGGATGGTACCTGCAGGACGAGCGAATTACTGAAACAGCTGCCTGTGGCCCTTCATCAAACTATTGCTAAACAAGCTAGCGGAGCTAGTACTGAATTACATAATCATCCTGGTCTGGTGTTTGAGTCTAACACGCAGTTCAAAAAGGTCCCAGAAAATGGTGTGCCGGCCGTTGCTAGAAGCGACAATTTCATTCAAAATTAGCTAATAGACTCTCGTACTAGAGCTAAACTGATGCGAAATGAGCTAATATCCGCAGAAAGTAGAGCAATTCCTCCTATAGACCGAGCTGACTCCTGAGCAAGCAGAGCAAGAGCGCGAGAGAACTGCCCGAAATCCGAGAGCTAGACTTACTTGAGGGCCATGCGGCGGAAGGCGCTCTTAATCTCCTGCTCCGTGGCATTGCGGCCCACCCCGAGCACCTCGTACGGGTCCCTCCTCTGCGCCGCCGCGCCGGCCGCCGCCGCGGAGTCCCCCTTGCTCTCCGACTTGAAGGACCCGAACTTGGGGCCCGCCATGGACGCCGCCTCAGCACCCGCCAAGCCGGAACCCTAACCCCCAGACCTATACAGCAGCAGGAGCTCGCTCGCTCAGATCTTATGGCGGCGGCGAGGAGGAGCGCGCCGTGGACACCGACTACCCGCCGCGGCCGTCGGCGGCGGCGGGACACGGCTCCGGAGGGGCAGCTGCGAGGATTTCGCCGGCCCGGCGGAGGCTGGCGAGCTCCGGGAGCTGCTGATTTGGGCGCGGTGGCGACGGAGGGGGCAAGGGAATGGCGACGAAACGAGGGCGATAGCCGATAGGGAGAGAGACAAAGGACGAATTATTTAGGCGCCGACAGGTGGGGCCGGCCGGCGGTGGGCCAGCTCGTGTCTTTTATTTTTTGAAATGAAGCCTTGCCCCGTTGGAGCGCAGTGTGTCGCTGTCTTGGCCGCCCGCCCTCGAGGTTCGACTGTAGCACTGCCTACGGCCCACGAGCGCCAATTTGGCAAATGGATTCGAATGGCAGGTTGGGCCCAGATTGGTGGGGCAGAACTGTAATTGAGAGAGGGAGGTGTTGGGAAGGTAGACGATCTGGAAGATTTTGCTGTGGAATTCCATGGCCAGTCGACGGGGATTGCAACATTTCGGAAACATCGAATCGCTTGACTTTTTCTCTCACGAAGAAAAGATCTTTTGAGGATCGTTCGGATTTGACTGAATCTTTTTTCCAAGTATCTCTAATAGTAACCGGGGAGTTTACGAGTTTGAGCCCAAAGTGGCACAGGGCCTGGCCCGTAAACCGAGTTCTGGGGTCCAAGAAAAATCTCGCCCGTCCCTTAGCCGTCCACCGTCGCGCGTAGAGGTCCCGGTAAGTATCCCGAGGCTAAATTTTGGTCAAAGTAAGAGCGTGGCGGAGGATTAGTAGTTAATTTCTGCTTTATATGTAAATTAAGTTTGTATGTACCTCGATTGGAGCATCGAACTCTTTACATTTCGCAAGTTCATCGCCTAAAATTTTTCCCGCAAAAGTTTGATTTCATTTTTTCAGTTCGTTTATTCGGTTTCTATTCTAATCTCACTTAAAATTAACGAAACCCTAAAATTTGGGAGACTGAACTCGCCGTTTTCTGTTTCGACGAGGTCAGTCGCTACTAGAGATGCTCTAAATATCATAATTTCACACTCCAAAGCAGCTTGAATTTTGAGTCGCAAAATAGCCAGTTGGAAAAACAAGAAACCGCACACTGAAGCTCACTCGGTCTTGCTTGATACCATGCTCAACACTTCACGCAACGGGCATATTCGGCCATGTCCTCTAAAGGGCGATTACCTCCAGAAGGAGGACAGCAAATGCTGGCTTTCCTCTCGCAGAAGTTCCAACACCAAATACAACACACAAACAAGGTTGGCAAACAGCATGTAGATGCAACGCAGCGACACAGCGATCAAGAGGCCAACTGTAGCAGGGTGTACCGATCCAGGATCACCGAGAAGGGCCCCGCTGCTTACCTGTGAAAATTGTCTGATTACGGCCAGATGGATGGATGGACTGGGCAATAGAGATCGTGAATGATTGACGTCAAAGTGGTCCACGGCCAGCAAGAATGTGTGTCACCCTTCCAGCCTAGTTGCCTGCAGGAGATGGTATTTTTCTTGAGCTGATGGCGATTCGCACCTGACCTCAAACTTTAATTTAGAGCATCTACATTGGCAGCGCAATAGCTTCAATGGGAGAAATTAGGTGTCAGTCATATTTTGAGTTCACGCATGCGCGTTCAATAATGTGCCGGCGGGATTCCAAGCCCAATAAAGCCGTCGGCATCTTTTTTTTTTCGATAAAGGGAATATATTAATATCAACAAGATACCAATTACACCCAGCCTCTGCAACAACGCACCACCCTAATGGCACTACGGATGCACACAGCCAAAAAACAAGAAAAGAAAACTAAGAAACAAAAGTCCCGCTACGGTATCTCGAGCCTAACAACAAGCAATACATCCACCGCCAAGACAACACCCGAATTACGGACTCTCCAAAAACGACGCCTCCAAGAAGGGAACAAGCACTCAAACACTCGTCGTCGCCCGATCAAAGATCTTAGGTTTTCACCCCGAAGATAGTCCCCGCTCTCAAAACAATGCCTCCACCAAGATCCATTGCCGAGCACAACCAATTAAGGCCGGACCTTGGGTTTCACTCGAAAGGTAGGACTCGTACTTCACCTGTGTTGTCGCCCCACTTTCATACCGCTGCCGTGAAGCCCGAACACCAAGCAAGTCCCTCAACAGCGCAGAGACTTGAACCTCCCTTAGCTAGTCCTCCCTCCGGCCTTCATGAAATTCTCTTCTTCCGACTTTCATCATGGATCCATAGTCACTTGATGTCAACACGGAAAAAGAGCTTCGCGCCGCTCCCTCCAGAACCAAACGGTCGGAATAAAAACATGGGTGCGCACGACCGAATACCTCCGATCCAAGCAAACTCCGAGCAAAAGCATCGTTACATTCGCCGGCGGAGCCTTCCGAACTCAACACTCCGGCCGGATCACGAGTCCAGGCCTCCGGTAGGTCCTCCTCTTCACGCAAGAGAGGCCCTAGGACCGCCGCCTTTATTCGGGTCGGACCCCCACGTCGGCGACCATCCCGGGCCGGCTACTCCAACCCTCCACCGGCGACACCATCGCCGGCTTCCAAGCACCTCCATCTCGCCGCCGGAACGCGGTGATAGATCAAAAGATCCACCACCACCAACCGCAGGCCGATCCTCTCCGGCGAAGAAGAGGGTCACCTCCACCGTCGAACCCAAGGCTGCTGCCCCGGGCGTCCTCGTACCACGGGAGAAGCACAAGATCATCGCCCCTCACCGGCGAGAGGCGGAGGGAAAGGCGCTGCCGGCCTCCACCAGCCACCACCGCCGGCATGCCGCCGATGGGTGGCGGGGAGGCCGCAGCCCGCAGCTGGATCATCCCCGGGAGGACCGCCGCCGCCCCTCCATCCTCGTCCAACCGCCGCCGCCCCGGGAGACGGAAGGGCCGCCGCCGCGTGAGAGACTCCTTGGCCGCCGTTCCCGACGCGTCACGAGGGAGGGCCCCCGCCGCCGCCACGCCCCGAGATCTTTGCCCCGGCGGCGCTGCCGGCGGCGGCGGCGGCGGGAGGGTTGGGGTGCGGGAGGCTAGGCTAGGGTTGGCCATACGCACACGGTGTTGGACAGGCGCGCCGTCTCCTCGCGTCACATTGGCATGGAAGTGACACAAACGGTGGTTTCCTCTTCAATGACCGGTGTGAGTGCCCTGAGACACCTCCAATACCCTCAGAGGTACGTCACCGTCTTTAATGGAAGCGTCGATTCCCCCACGCTGAGACACTTCGGATACCGCCACCGTAGATGTGCACGCTTGTTAGGATCTGTGAAGCAAAGCTTGTTAGGATCTGTGAAGCAGAGCCTCTCCCTAAACTGTTAGGAGGAGATTTTAATATTATGTGTAGACAAGAGGATAAGAATAATGCCAATTTCAACACTCGATGGCCTTTTGTTTTTAACGCAATCATTGAAAATCTTGATCTTCGGGAAATTATTCTTTGGGGTAGGCAGTATACTTTTTTTTTTGAATAACAACAGGAGAACTGTTATATTCATCGCAATAGAGGAGAAGGTCAAGACGACCGGTTGACCCAGTTTATGAGGAAAACCGGGCACAAAAACCGTACAGAACGACTCCATTTTTGAGGAAAAAAGGGCCAGAAAACCGCACAAACAACAGAGCCTCGTCGCCCACACGACACAAAGCCACCATTGCACAAACAAACACATCCGTGCCCGGAGCCGCCACTCCGGCTTCCCTCGCTCGGTTACGAGCCGCAACGCCGCACGGCTAGACGCCTCGTAGCCCGGGCTACACTAGACGATCATCCGCAGACCACGAACGTCGCGCCAAAAAGATCCGGGGCCGCCGCCCCGGCGTGCCAGCCGACCGATCGTTTGATCGCGCCGACCGGGCCGACGGACTCGCTACCCACGTAGCACCAGCACGCCACCCTTGCTTTGCTAGACCACGACCATACCCCATATGCCCGCAGTTGCAAGGCCGTTCGAGGCCGCCGCCTCGACGCACCATCCACCGTCCGGAGCCGGCCGCCCGGCTTCCACCATCTTCGGCCGCAAGGCAACCATGCCTAGTTGACGCAAACCTGCCACACCACAGGTGTTGGGCCTCCAAAGGCAGCGCCTTCAAGAAGGTAGCGGCATAGATGTCGCCGTCGCCCGCTCCCGAGGAGCTTAGATTTTCACCAGGAGAACGCCAGACACCCGCGACGGCAGGAGATGTAGCTCACGAAGACGCCTTCAAGAAGGAGTACGGCTCCCGTGGGCACCGTCATCATCGACACCTACACAGAACAGGTGCTAAGCTTTCGCCTGGCATGCCATCTCCGCCGTCAAGCCTACTTGAAGCTCGGGTAGAAGGAGAACAACCAACAAAACATGGGACCTTGCCGCCAACCACCAAACGCCCACACCCGATGCAGAGCCAAGAGCAGCACCTCACTCCGCATCCAACAACTGCCGGAGCACCAGAACGGGACGGGAGCCGTCGAAGATCGGGTCACCGCCCGCCGCGCCGTCGAGCAACCGCACCATGGGCCCGCAGAGGCCCAGATCGGCCCTGCCCACAGCGACCCCGACGCCTCCACCGCGCTAAGGATCCCTCTAGCCACCAGCGCGCTTGCGCATCTACGTGCGGAGCCAGAGCCGCGCACAACCACCGCCGACCGCAGCATCCCGAGGCCGCTCGCCCGTCGCCGATCTAAGGCCGCCCGCTCGCTTGAGCGCGTCCGACGCTCGCTCGCTTGAGCGCGTCCAACGCTCGCTCGCTTGAGCGCCGCCGGCCACCGCCGCACCAGCGCTCGCTTGAGCGCGGCCGTCCACGACGCAGCAGCCGGAGCCCCACGCCGCCCTGCGCCAAGACCAGGCGCCGGCCCGCGCCTCTGGACGACGAGGCTGCCCCGCGCAGCCCGCCGCTGGAGCGGGGAGGAGATCCCGCCGCCGCCCACGCCGCGCGGGCTTTGCCCGGTGACGCTTGCCGGCGGCGGCGAGGGAGGAAGGTGGAGGCGGAGCTTCTCCCGACGGCTAGCTAGGTTAGCGCCCAGGTCGCTCGCGGGGAGCGACCGAGGCAGTATACTTGGGCAAGCCGTATGGATATTCCCACGTATGAGAAGCTGGATAGGGTGCTGGCTAGTGTGGAATGGAACAAAAGTTTCCTCTCGTTAGTGTTAGGGCTCTCGCAAGAGCTGAATTGGATCATACCCCACTTATACTTGATTCTGGTGAACAAGCTCACCTTGGAAATAGATCGCAGTTCTCATTTGAATTATCTTGGCTGCGCCTTGAGGGT
The DNA here is from genome assembly GCF_022539505.1 of Lolium rigidum. NCBI lineage: Eukaryota > Viridiplantae > Streptophyta > Magnoliopsida > Poales > Poaceae > Lolium > Lolium rigidum. The sequence goes on from NC_061509.1 coordinate 225,351,580, forward strand.
TTTGCGGAGATTATAAAAAGAGAATGGACATCCATATCGCATGGTACTAGCTCTATGGATGTTTGGCAGAATAAGATACGTCATCTTAGAAGTTTTCTTAGAGGGTGGGCTAAAAACCTGAGTAATATTTATAAATCAGAGAGATCGCTTACTGCACCTAATTGATTTGCTTGATAAAAAAGCTGAAACAACGCCGCTCTCTTCCGCCGAACGTGTTCATCTTAACAATGCTAACGAGAGGCTTGTTAAGATAAGACGTGATGAAGAGTCCAAGTGGGCTCAAAGGGCTAAAGTTAAGCATATTCAAGAAGGAGGAGACAATACGAAATATTTTCATCTTATTGCTAATAGTAAACACAGATGGAAGAAAAAATTTCAGTTAGAACAAGATGACGGTACAATTGTTGGCCAAGATAATTTAAAAGTGTATATTTCTGAATACTATAAAAGTCTATTTGGGGCGCCAATCAAAAATTATTTTTCTATGAGGGAATCGGACAAGGCTGATATCCCACAAATTTCTGAGGAAGAGAATATCATTCTCGCGGCTGATTTCACAGATAAAGAGGTGTACGAGGCTATCATGCAAATGGAAAAAAATAAATCACCGGGACCAGATGGATTCCTAGCGGAGTTTTACCAAGTTTTTTGGAATATCATAAAAACTGATCTAATGAGAATGTTTAAAGATTTCCAAAACGGTGTTCTGCCTTTGTTCCATCTTAATTTTGGAACCATTGTTTTATTACCCAAGAAAGAGAACGCGATTCAAATCCAGCAATTTAGACCTATTTGCCTTCTTAATGTAAGCTTCAAGATCTTTACAAAAGTTGCTACGAATCGGGTGTCGGAAGTAGCACACAAGGTGGTTAAACCGACACAAACGGCGTTTATGCCAGGAAGGCATATTTTAGAGGGGGTCGTGATCCTTCATGAGACAATTCATGAGTTACACAGTAAAAAAATGGATGGCATTTTGCTTAAAATTGATTTCGAAAAGGCTTATGACAAAGTTAACTGGGATTTCTTACAACAAGCTTTGCGTATGAAGGGTTTTGATCCCAAGTGGTGCCATTGGATCCAAGATTTTGTTACTCGTGGAAGTGTAGGGGTTAGAGTAAATGATGATAACGGCCATTTTTTCCAAACAAAAAAGGGTTTAAGGCAGGGGGATTCTCTGTCTCCGATTCTTTTCAACATAGTCGCTGATATGTTAGCCATCATTATAAATAGGGCCAAAGATGATGGTCAAGTAGATGGACTCATTCCTCATTTAGTGGAAGGGGACGTGTCATTGCTGCAATATGCAGATGACACCATTATTTTTATGCAACATGATTTAGAAAAGGCGTTAAATATGAAACTTATTCTTTGTATGTTTGAACAATTATCGGACCTAAAAATTAAATTTCACAAGAGTGAGATCTTCTGTTTTTGTAAAGCTAAGGAAGTTGAGGAGCAATGTAGAATCCTTTTTGGTTGTGAGATTGGGGCTTTCCCTTTTAAGTACCTCGGCATACCAATTCATTATCGTAAATTGAGGAATGGTGAATGGAAACCAATTGAGGACAGGTTTGAGAGAAAGTTGAGTAGCTGGATTGGGAAGCTTTTATCATATGGAGACCGCTTAATTCTTATTAATTCGGTTTTAACTAGCCTGCCTATGTTAATGTTATCTTTTTTTTTGAGATCCCAGGGATAAGAAAAAGGCTAGACTATTATAGATCACGTTTCTTTTGGCAGAGTGATGGTCATAAGCGTAAGTATAGGTTATCGAGGTGGGATATCTTGTGTCGCCCTAAAGACCAAGGGGGGCTGGGAATTGAAGTATTGGAACTAAAGAATAAGAGTCTAATTAGTAAGTGGTTGTTTGAACTTTTGAATGGAGAGGGGGTGTGGCAGGAATTGCTTCGTAACAAATATATTCAATCTAAAACATTATCTCAAGTAAAAGCAAAGCCACTTGATTCTCCTTTTTGGAAAGATTTGATGAAAGTGAAAGATGATTTTCTTAAGCGTGGATCTTTCAAAATTGGCGATGGAAAAATACTAGTTTTTGGGAAGATAAGTGGTTGGGGAACGCACCTTTGTCATAGCAATACCCATCTCTTTTTAACATTGCTGAAAGAAAACATGTCTCAGTTGCGCATGTTTTAGAGAATAACCCTCTTCAGATTTCATTTAGAAGGATTCTAACACCCAACAAGTGGGTTCTCTGGTTAGAAGTAGTGGAACGTCTTATGCATGTTCGGTTGTCTAATGAAAATGATTCTTTTGTTTGGGCTCTAACTAGTTCAGGCAATTTTATCGTAAAGTCATACTATCTTGATTTGTTACAAGATAAAAGGTACTTCTTAAGGAAATATATTTGGAAAATGAAGGTACCGTGAAGATTAAGATCTTTATGTGGTTTCTCTATCGGAGAGTTATTTTAACCAAAGATAACCTTGCAAAAAGAAATTGGCAAGGATGCAAGAAATGTGTTTTCTGTGATAAGGATGAATCTATTCACCATTTGTTTATTGAATGCCCTCTAGCTAAGGTTGTTTGGCGCATAATATATATGACTTTCGGTTTATCCCAACCTGTGAATATCACTCATCTTTTTGGTACTTGGCTTAGTGGTATTGCAAAGAAAGATGTACTGCATATTCGTGTGGGTGTATGCGCTTTGATTTGGGCTATATGGAATATGCGTAATGAAGTGGTTTTTAACAAGCCGAAACCTCAACCTTTCTTGCAGGTAATTCCTTTGGCTATTCATTGGATCCGAATGTGGTCTTATCTCCAACCAGAGGATCACCGGGCTGCCATGGAGTCTGGGTGCAACCGACTGGAGATGGTCGCACGGGATTTTTACAACCAAAGGTGGTCGGCGGCATCAGCTTAGATTAAATCTTTGATGTTTTCTTGGAGACAACTTCTTTGTTTATTTAGATGGTTGATTTTAGTCTCGACTTTAGTCGATGAGTGAGATGTAATAAACTGTAAACGCTGGAGTCTCTTTTAATAAGTTAATAAAGCAGTCATATGCATCATTTTGATGCAGAGGCTGGCTGGGGTATTATCCCCATTTCGAAAAAGAAAAAAAAAGATGTGCACTCGCTTGCCTCCACCTATTTATCACCCTCTCGCCTCGTATCTAACTTCACACTTGCCTCCAAACTCGCCACACTGCCGCTTTGGCTCATCACCACCTACCCAGTGTTGGAGCGCAAAGGTCGCAGGCCACCGGCGCTGCAAGCCAAGCCAGCGCCGCTGCAGCCCTAGCCCGAGCAAGAGGCCTTCCCCGCTAATGGTGACTACAACGACTCTCAGTTCCCCAAATGGAACGAGGCATTCATGGCGGACCTAGAAATTTTTCGAAGCCTGCGCAAGCCAAACTATGACCAAAATTTTGTGAATATACATCGGCAAGTATAAAGATCATCGTATCAAAGTTTTCACATGTAAATATGGACACGATACATAAACAACATAATAGCACATGCAAATATTCATCGGTACACAACGATGTAGTAGAAAAGCTCAAATATATGGACACGATACATAAACAACATAATAGCACATGCAAATATTCATCGGTACACAACGATGTAGTAGAAAAGCTCAAATATTCAAAATAAATAAAAAAAAGTACAAACAAAATTGGAAAAAATGGTGTGGGAACCAGGATTCGAGCACAGGACGTGCTTATACAAGCCAAATACATCTAGCCAGCAGAACAACAATCTATTACTATCAAAACGTGGACCGGATTCCATACAATGTAATGATAACTGATAGCTGTATCATATGATTTGAAATTTTTGACAAATATTTTGGGTATTCACTTGCATACCCATGAATACACATAGGCCCGCCCTTCGTCGTACTAGACACTATTGCTGTTATGGTTGCGATTGTGGTAAGCTTCTTGTGTCAACCAAAAAAAAACTCCTTGTTTCTGTAATGTAAAGAAAATTATGTTCAGTAAAAGCACTTCTAATTCATTTCAGTTGTAGATTTGTAGAGACCAAATTCATCTAAATTAAGCAAATGCAGTGCTAAAATTAGAAGTTCATGCACCGAACAACAATTCTGCAAAGCGGAAACAGTAAATCAAGTTGCAGTGCTAGAAGGATGCAATCGTCGCTGGACAAGCTTTCCAGTCACAGGAGGAGCGTTGGGGATTGATTCTTTTTATTCTGCTACAGTATCGGTTGGTTAGAGCTAACGCCTAATGATGGCCCAGTAGGAGGAATATAGGATTCCTGGCCCAGTTTGAGGCCCAAGAACTGTTGACGTGGGGCATTGTCCAAGAATTAACTCGTTCAAGCCGGGCATAGCTATGTCTGGTGATGGATTTTTTCTCAAAAAAAAAAAAAAAAAGCAGAGCCGATCGAACGAGAAGCCCGGGCAGTCGCCAGGCAACAGGGATAGTAGGTCCGCCGATGCGTGGAGCAAGCTCCACTGAATGCCACAGCCGGATACTACTCTCGTTAGTTGGATGCAGGAGAAGAGGGAGATCCAGGAGGCGATCGGGACCTATGAACGGTGATGGTGCTCATATGCTGGAGTCTCTGGCGCCATCGAAATGATGTGGTCTTCAAAGGTGCGGCTCCTTTCAAGAACGTGGTGATCTAGAAGATCTCTGAGGATGCGGAGCTATGGTGAACAGCTAGACTGTTTAGAGGCATCCTTGGACCTGTAGAAAAGTGAAGATGTCGCGAGTAGTTGCTTTAGCCATGTGTGCTACCCTCTCGAGTTAGTGTGGTGTTGCACCCGTGGCGTCCTATACTTTGGCCCCTTAGCCTCTTCTTCTATGAAACCGATACATCTGTCTATGACGTATCCTTGTATGTATAGCTTGTGAATGGACATGGGCTGGAGCGGGCTACAGCAGAGAGCAGAGAAAGGCAACAAGCACGACTGAACTGGAAGGCTTCTTAGTATATTCTTTTCTACTTTCATTATCGTCTTTTATGTTGGGATGCTCTAGTTTTCATCGTCGATATCATTACTTTGACTCACAAGGTTCTTATTACTGAATAATTATTGAATCTTTGAGGAACCAACAGCTGCAATAAAAATTCTATCATCGTTCATTGGAATGGGTAGGATGTGAGCTCTGCACTACGCATAGATCTAGTAAGTAAATTGCTGAAACTTTGAGGATCCAACAGCTGCAATAGAAATTACATCATCGTCTATTGGAATGGATAGAATGTGAATCTGCACCACGCCTAGATCTTCTATGCAAATGGTTGTGTTTATGTTCACCAACCCATATAGTATACCTTTTTTTTCTCGTAAAGTTGATAAACTATAGGTAGTTCATTCCGTTTCCTATGTACATCTATATTCATATCTAAACCAATATAACAAGAAGAAGTTAGCTGGGACACTCTGGATCTCAAACACCTTAACTCGGCCATCTAGTTTCATAATTACTTATTCGATGGTTGTGAACAGTCTACACTTAAATTCTTTTCGGTGTGTTTACTTCGACTCCTAATTACGATTTAATATGATATTACTCATATGATAATATTGTTTTGTAATTTAAAAAATTACTTTATATTCTTCAAAAAGTGCACACACATATATTTGCTCTCAGGGTGTGGATACAAATTTATTTGAGCAATTAATGTTTTGGTCTAACATGAAAATTTCAATAAAGCATGGACTACAATAAGGGTTGTAATAATATTTTAGGTTCACAACATACCAATATAATAAACATATATGTTTGATTAACACTAATTTACGTGCATAAATGTCATCAATTTTTTCAATATTCAACACCTAAACCTAGAATAGATGATATCTATATTTCACCTTGTATGATTCGGATGAAGAAAACCATGAACTAGACCCCACAAAAAAAGATATGTGGACAGCTTTTCAAACAAAGATTATATGGTATTACATGTAGTTCTCTCAACTGCTTCTCCTCTTTTAGTTGATCCGCTAGTGCTTGTTTTAAACTCCCATCGACACTAAAACATGGGGTCTTTAGAGTACTTGACTACATCGACCAATGAGTAACTGCAAGCCACCAATATCTTTCTTAAATGTTATTCCGAAAAAATTTATACTCGGATGCAATTGAATCATAAAATTTCCATATTTACCCTACTCTAACATTTCTAGTGCTACGCTAACATTGTATCTCATTGAAAATGTTTCTTCCATTATTTATATTGGAGAGTTTAAGAAAAAAATGTTCTTCCGAAGGGTTCTGCCGTAAATCAAAATTGTTTTCACCATTTAGTTAGGAGCATTTAACAAAATAAATATTCCTACAACGGGTTTCGCCATGAACCTAAATTATTTGCACTTTTAATTTTGGGTGTTCAAGAAAACAATATTGCGGAGGGTTTCAACATAAGTCTAAGTAAACATATATTTTTCACATTGGTCCACCAATTCATTTGCCCTTGATTCGTTATAGTGGATACGTATATGTATCATTGTTTAGATATTTCTAGAGTGTATGAGGTGTCCATTAGTAGTCTTGCCTTGCATATTTGATAAATGCCATCCAATTTTTTGAATTAATCACCTCCGCGTACCAAGGTCTAAAAAGTGAAGGGAATTGCACAAGAAAAGAAAGGAAGAAAGAACGGGTGCAATTGTTCAAAGGAAGTGGTCAGACGATCCCCTATATGATTGGCCGCAATGCCTTTAAAGTCTAGGAATGTCTACTAGGCCCGTCATTATCTAGGCACTTTCAGCGTAATGTTTTCAAGCTGATCCGCTTCATGGCCGTCGCAACGGTTTTTCAAAGCGATGAAGTGACCGGTGGTTCGCGTCGAAAATTCCTGGGTGATATTTTCATATGGCGTGGCGGAATTATTCCTTTTCCCACTTGACATTATACAGGGCTTAGCTGAACCTGAACCAGTCAATTATTTCAGAAATTCTAATTGGGTCTTTTGAAAGTGCGAGGCCTGCTCATGTCACGCGACAGCACTCAGGCAGAGCATCTGGCCTAGGAATGGCCTGCGTTCCCATTCGTCTACCTCGTCGTTTGCTTTGGGTTCTCACCTGAGCAGGAGGAATGTTAGGTCAGTAGGCCACCTGCAGATTACCAGAACTAGAAGGTCGCGTATTGCTACTAATTTCTGAATTCTGATTGACAAAGTTGCTGATTCAAAACATCAACGTCTGTTCCGTTTGCTTCTCGATCGTCGTCCCCTTCCTTGCGTCGTGGCCGGTGCGGTTGGAAGAAAGGAGAAACAAACGATATCCTCCTATTCAATGCCGCCATGACCTCAGCCTCCGATCCTCGATCGATGTCGATCTTGCGTGTAGCTCACCGGAAACCAACAAGTCGGACAGAAGCTTCTCCCGTTCTAGTCATCGAGGCTTTATCGAGACCAAAAGGCGTTCCAACTCTAATGCCATGCCGCCATATCATGTCGACTTTCGAGTCGACAGTGTGACGGCTTGACAGCAACATTCTGCAAACGCAAGGCCACATACCACGTACTTGACCAGACGAAACTTTTGGAAAAGCAGACACGAAACTGGACATTTCGCTGAGCCCAAGCGGCGGATGTTTCCCGCTCCGTGGTGATCACCGCGTTCCGCCGGCTGACCGAAGTGCTCATGTCAGAGTTCGTAGTATACGTAGCAAGCAGAGCAGGTGTCTTAAAGCTTACATGACAGCAGCTTGGTGTTCTTGCTTCACCTCCTCGTCTCCTCTGATCCGAGGGCTTCATCACCAATGGCCTCTTACGCCTCTCCTCCCCTCTCCTTGTTTGTTGCTGCCGCCATGGTGGCGGCGGCGCTGGTGATCGTTGCCACGCCGGCAGCAGCACACTTCCCGGCCGGATTGCCGGAGCCGCCGTTCCCGAACCCATGGTCGGCGTTCCAGAACCTCTCGGGCTGCCACATGGGCGACGAGCGGGACGGGCTCGCGAGGCTCAAGGGCTACCTCAGCCACTTCGGGTACCTCCCGTCGGCGCCGTCCACCTCGCCCTTCACCGACGCCTTCGACGCCGACCTGGAGGCAGCCATCGCCACGTACCAGCGCAACTTCGGCCTCGACGCCACGGGGGCCCTCGACCCCTCCACGGTCACCCAGATGGTCGCCCCGCGCTGCGGCGTCGCCGACGTCATCAACGGCACCTCCACCATGAACAGGAACTCCTCCTCGTCCGCGCACGGCCGCCACCTGTACACCTACTTCCCCGGCGGGCCGATGTGGCCGCCGTTCCGGCGGGACCTCACGTACGCGCTGACCGCGACGTCGGCCACGTCCATCGACCGCGCCACGCTCAGCGCCGTCTTCGCGCGCGCCTTCGCGCGGTGGTCGGACGCCACCACGCTGCGGTTCGCTGAGGCGGCGCCGGGGGCCGACGCGGACATCACCATCGGGTTCTACGCAGGGGACCACGGCGACGGCGAGGGCTTCGACGGGCCGCTCGGCACGCTGGCGCACGCCTTCTCGCCCACGGACGGCCGGTTCCACCTGGACGCCGCCGAGGCGTGGACGGTGGGGGACAGCGCGTCGTCCTCCTCGGGCGCGGTGGACCTGGAGTCGGTGGCGGTGCACGAGATCGGCCACCTGCTGGGGCTCGGCCACTCGTCGGTGCAGGGCTCCATCATGTACCCGACCATCCGGACGGGCACCAGGAAGGTGGAGCTGGAGACGGACGACGTGCAGGGGATCCAGAGCCTCTACGGGACCAACCCCGACTTCAAGGGCGTCGCGCCGACGTCGCCGTCGACGAGCAGCAGGGAGACGGACAGCAGCGCCGGCGTGCACTCCCGGCCGGCCGTCAGTGGGTTCGTTGGGGCGGTTGTGGCGGTTGGCCTGCTGCTGCTACTACCACTGTAGTCTGTAGACTGTTCCATCCTTCTACCTGCCGTGACGACGATCACGTCCATCTCTGCTCTAGGCTCTAGCTAGCTCGATTGCTTGTCCGATTGGCCATTGATTCTTGGATACATTCTTCTGTACATACAAAATACTTACAGAATAATTAGATTATACAGACCACGTGTCTTGTTTTGAAAATACAACATGATTATATTTCTTATTTGGTGAACTCCTTAGGTGTCAAGCGTGAGCTCTCTTTAGTCGTTGGTTTGCCATCACAACTTTGGTCATGGCGCAGGGGAGTATGTTACTACTCTCTCCTGCCTATTTTATGTTGTGCATAATTTTCCGCGTAAGATAAATTGTGTAAATTTTAATCAAGAATATAGATAATAATGCAAAAATATACCATGTCAAATGCATATAATATGAAAATATATTTCGTAACAATTATAAAAATATTATTATATTGTTGTGTTTATATTTTTATTAATATAAATGATTAAACTTTACGAAGTTTGACTTTAATTAAAACTTATATGCAACATATTTTGGGTAGGAGGGAGTAGCAGTCTACTAGTATCACTACTTTTCCAATATCTATTTGCTCGTGGCACACGGTAGTTGCTGCAGTTGGTTTGGATTAGCTATTCTATTCAGGATCGCCATGTCCGTCCAATCTGGAAAAAGAATTTTTGAGATTTCATCGGAAAATTCTATGCTTTGTTTGGTCGCCCGTCCAATTGGTACATGCACGCATTAATATAGCGCCATGACTTTTCATTCCAAATTCACAAGTACATTTGACTTCCGTCAGAAATATGTACACTCCTAACATTCAATATGGAAATGAAAACTCTTTCGGGACAAAATATACTAAGTGGAAAAAATATGATAAATATAAGATTCATGTACACTTTCCAATTAATATTACTTGCAACTAGAATCGATGTATTTACAACTAAAATATATCTAGATACATCTATATTAATGTCAAGTAATATGAATCGAAGGGAGTAATAAATAAGGAAATGTTTGATACGATGGACACTTCACAAGCTCGCTGGTAGTTAGAGGGAGAATATCATCGTCGGGCAGCATAGGCATGCACACATATATTCATGGGTATTCAGCTGAATACATTTTTTTTTGCTAACAGAAAATGATGTAGTATTTATCCTCTCTAGCCCAACCAACCTAGCTCTATGTGTGGCCAAATAGCAGCAAACCGGCGGTACAATTGGTCCCAAACTGGCTTACTTGTCCAGCTACTGGCTCGCTCCAGTGGGAAATTGGCGATCAATTTGTGACCGCCTTAGAGACGCCGCATGTAACTAAAGGTGGGAACGGAGCTGATCGGTTATATCTAGTATTATTTTTCCTGATTTTGAATACTCATAGTGATTATCATGTGCCCCGCCATGGACAACATGCCAACACCATCTCCACCAACGCCCCAATAGCCCTATCAGGAAGGCTATCCGCCATCCACATACCACTCGGTTACTGACGATGATGGAGATGCCCTAATCTGGGCCATCCGGATAACGCTTCGCTGTAGATGTTGATGGACTATGGCAGGACAACGGGTGGGAGGAGGTCAACAACATATCGATGGTGATGGAGCCAGCAAGAGAAGAAGTTGTGAGGACGGGACGGATCCAACAGAGTGGCTATCACCGGGTCTACAAAAACATGGTGGATTCAGAACGAGGGTTGAACCACATCCATAAAACCCAGATAAGTTAAGTAAGGCTGCAGGCAAGTGTGCGGCGTTTTAAAATCAAATAATATTTAGATATTTCAAAAGATGTTGCAAATGGGTTTTATATTAGTTATAATATGATCAATTTTCGCAAGATTTAGTCCACAAAAGTTGTTTATAAAACATTACCAATCACAGAGAACATGTAAACAACACGTTTAAACATAAACATATTAGTTTGAAGTGTTATCTTGAATCGATGATGTAGGATCGCATATAGGGTGATGGAAGAAGACCGTTCATTGTTAGTTTGATCTCCAGTACGACCCAACGGTCGTACGACTTGGTCTCGCGCCCTGATCGGGGGCGCCCAACCCGTATGGTTGGTGGGCCCCTGTCGCCAGCGCCATATAAAAGAGGTGGGGGCCGGGGCACAGACGACAAGGTCGTCCGATGCCGTTCTCCCCACCGACACACCAAACCCTAGACCATCCGATCTGGTGAGGCGCTGTAGCGACGGGAAGCACCAC